>NW_021320070.1:1014363-1019420 GCF_001605985.2 Dendrobium catenatum | reverse complement strand
CATACCTTTCTAATAAAACTATCTTACTTTAAATTTAATTATTTTAAATATTTTAAATACTCCAAAACTGAATATTTTAATTAGTAGTAATAAAATAAATCAATCAATTTAATAACTTAGCCGAAAAAATTTCTATTTTGGATATTCTAGAGCATGGAGAATAAAAAAAAAATAAAACTCATTAATAAAACTATAATATATTTTTTTAAAAATATTTGAAATTCTTTAAATATTTTCTAAAAACTATTTAATTAATATCTAATTTTATATTTAACTATTAAATTAAATATTTTGAATAATCATTAGCTTTTAATTTCAAAAAATATTTTAAATTAAGTCAGAGATCTCTCAAACTCCTTCAAAATTATTTTATAATATTTTAAATTATCCTTTTTAAAACTTATATCTTTTATATATAAGTTTATATATATAAGTATATATATATTTTTAAACCTATTTTAAAATTATTATATATTTAAATATCTATTTTGAGAGATCCCTGGATTTTAAACATGGATGAATAGCTTGAATAGATATTAGTGGGGATGATTTAGTGCGATAACCATTTCTGATTATTCAACTAATCCTATCTTTAGTTTAATTTATGTTAACTAGTCCTTGATGCTAAGGTGCACACACCACCTAGCCTTAGGCCTTCTCCTAGTTTTAAGGATTTCGTTTGTGTGATTGTGTATGCCTTATTCATGCTGTACCAAGGGTTAGTCGAAACATCGATTTTCGCAAACCTATAACTTAGTGACATTAAGGACAATAATTAAGGACCCCTATTTTATAGACTTAGAAATATTTCCTATAATTAGGATTCACTAACCCTTGAGTGAAACTTCAAACACTGAACTTTAGGGACATGTACAGTCACTAGGAGAAATTTCATTAGCTTTAAGAAATCATTAGCCCTAATCGAATTTCCTAAGTTTAGCCTTAATTAACCTCAAAACTTTCTAAAAACTATAATAAATCCATTTTAAAACCCTAAAAATATGTATAACCCCTCTAACTGACCAGTTTGAATCCTCACCAATGAAAATAAAACAAAACATTATCTGACAGCAAATTAACCTTAAATTAATTATTAAGCCAAAATTGAATATTAATTATATAATTAATTAATAATAATTAAAATTTCCAAAAATTTCTCAAACACTTGGAATCTCCCCTTTAGGTCAAATTCCTGACCTTTGCGAGATGATTTCAAGCAGTTGGGGATATCATTTGGAGCACAATCACAAAAAAAGCCCTTTAATTAAACCATTTTAGAAATCATTAAAATACCTCAAAACTTCAAATATTCATAACTAATCAAGAAAAATCCAAATTGAACAAACCTCAATTGCATTCAACTCATAATTAAAGGATAATATTTATTAAAATCGTTAAACTCCATAAAATCTGTAATATTCAAACAAAGTCAACGGTTTGGTCAACCTATAGGTCAAAGCTAGTTCAAAACTTTCAAACCTTCGCTAATAAAATGTAAAAAAAATCCGATTTCAACGTACTTACCCCCCCCCCCCCATTCTAACTGACTTCGAGTAAGGTCTAGTATTTTTAATAAAATGTTAGATTACAGAAAACACACTTAATCCAAAAGTCAATTTTTGACCCCTTAATTAAATCATTAAAATATTCCAAAATTCATAAAAAACTTGGAAATTTCATTTTTAAAACTCTTGAATTTCATTAATTAAATTCAAACATCAGTAATCAACCAATTTTGGATTAAAATTCATTAACTTTTTGAATCGTAATCAACTTAAGCTACTTAAATGTTATACCGCGGTACCACTGGGTAACCAGGCCTACGAGGTGTTAACTCAGCCCCAAGGAAGGTGAAAATTAACTTTCACGGGCCTCGGTTCCTTATGTGAAACAAAGGTGGTCCAACAATAATAATAATTGTTTTTAAAAGTTAAAATATTAATATTTAAATTCATTAAAATCCCTTAAGCCTTACAACCAATCGAACTTGAAAAACTCTAATAATAATCCTAAATTTAGGACACATCAAAACCACACGACCTAACACTCACACACTTTAAGATGTGTTCTAGGATCACTGGACGTCTATTCTTAGGCTAGGCCGTGGTGTTTTTATTTGTCTGCCAGTTGTGTGCCGTATTTTTCGAGCTTTTACTGCATGCTGTTTGCTAGTATAGAATCGTTGTGTTTGCCTTACTTACTTACTGCACTCTGTTGATTGATTGTGCGTTAGACTTACCCCTAGGTTAGGGACGAATTATACTTGTTGCCAATCTTATGCAGAGTGGCCATGCTCATACAAGGAGCTGAAAATTGAAAGGGGGCAGTTAATAAAAAAAAAATATAACTCTTTGGCACATGGATACCTGCCGGCGGCTTTAAGACCCCCTTTAAATAAAGAGCGGCCAAGTGTGGCTTAAAAAAAATGCATTTCCCCAATTTTCTCATATTATAACTGCTTGGGAATACGTATACAACTGTTCCGATTTTAGGATAACCTTGGCAGGATCGAGTCTAGATTTTCTATTTCTCTCAATGTAAATTTAATTCAGTAAGGTTGTAAATTCTTTAACAATGATTTTGAGATGGGATATGAATATTCCAGATGAATTTTCAAGAGGTGAAGACATCCCTAAAGGGAGAGTCTTCTTCCATTTTGAAATTCAAATTAGGATACTTTGCGAATATCCAAAGCAGGAAGGATTAACACCCCGATCAAAAATGGGGAGTTTCTTTCCATTTTGGATATTCCTGACCGGCCGAATCGAGATGTTCGTGAGAGACGAAGAATGGACAACTGAGAAGAATCAAATTTCAAATTCATTTCAATTTAGGTTATAAATAGAAATCCGAGGTTGTAGTCAGTGGTGCCGGCCACTTTAATTTTTGTAAATTTTTGGATGTAATATAAGTGGCACTTGCCATATGGGGACATTCATTTTGATAACTTTAATTTGATGATTTGTTTTAATTGATTGCGCATTAGAACTCCTGCTTTCTAGTCTTTTTATCTGCATTTGTCGTATTTGGTTGACCTGGAATTCGAATCCTTAGGCTCTCTAGGGGTCTATCCAAAAATTCTTCTACTTTAATTAACACACTAAAATTTTTAGATAAGATAGGAAAACTTCTTAAACGGTCTAGACAGTTAGCTTCGACTCGCGAGGGTTTTTCATGCATCATATTAAATCTTTCTCTACCTTGTTAGGCTCTCCCCGCCTGCCGGGGTTCCCATGGCAGCCCACCTTGACCTATGAGGCGTGACCGATCTGTCAAGGGGATGTTATGCCATCTCTAAAAGGATAAAAACCTAATTTTCTAAGCCAAAATTCCTAAACTTACATTACTGATTTTGCCATCCCAATTGAGTCAATTAGCACCTGCATCGGCCCATTGTAACAAATTTTAAAATAGTCTAATATTTAATGCATTTATTTAGAACATCGAAAAACCCAACAAGTCAAAAGGGGCCAATTAGATCCTGCTCTAGATGTCGGCCCTGTTCTTCAAAACTTTTCTTAAATAACGTCCCTACCACTCTTACAAAAAGACGGAACTCATATTTTTGAAACGTTTAGGTGGTTTAGCGGCTCCCCAATCCAGGCCGGTTTATTTGAAAGGCCTTATTTATGAGAATTTTGATATTTTAAAATTATTTTTTGGAGTTATAAATAATTTTTAATTATTTTTTTAAGTTTTTGTAATTAAATGGTTTTAATTTTAATTTAAAACCATTTAATTAAATCCGGCACCTGTCATTGGGACAGGTGGCATGCTCTGGTTCAGCTAGCGAAAACGCGGTGGCAGCGGTCAAGTGGGCCCACGTGGTTTCAAAAACCGCGGCACTTAACCACATCAGGACGTGGTTACAACTGCTGGATCACCTATGCGATGAAATGAACGACTGGGATTAAATCCCGCGGTCTGATCTCGCGAGGAGAGATCAAATGGAGGGATTTCGATCCCGCAGTTCTGAATTGGTGGCCCGGATGCGATCGGACAGAGTTCTCAGCACCTAGCCTCTAATAGATGTCAGACCGAGATACAGATGAATAAAATCATGTCCGTTGATCAGATGATCAACGGTCGATATTTCACAGGCATGAGCGAGATCACGAAAACGCCCCCATGCTTGTTTTTTGGTTTGTTTGCTCTATCCAGTCAATCAAAGGCTTAAAATTTTAAACTTAGGTTTAGGTGATGAACAGAATTCTTGGGGATTTTATTTTATAGCTTAATATTTATTGTATGGAAAGCTATTTAATCTAGTGTGTCTACACTAGGGTTGAGATTTTTACCTAATCCACATGGTGGATTTGGGAGTTCTTTGCCTTTCTGAACTTGTGGACTGTCCCCGCAACTTTTCCCTCTTAAATCCACGGTCCGAAACACTATGGATTGGCCAAATGGAAGCTTGGATGAATTTTGAGCTTGAGGTGGCCGGAAGCTTGTCAGAGACGGCTTTGACCGGCCGAATTTTGGTCGGGAAAGCTTGACATACTCCTGGATCACTCAAAAGAAATGAGTTCTTGGTCTGGGAAGGCTTGAGTAGAGAGATAGTGTAGAGGTTAGAATGAGACGGGTATTAAGGTGGAGGTGGCCGGAGGCTCATCGCTGGCGGCTCTGACTAGTTGGATTTTATTTTGGGGAGCTTGAGGAACCTCTGAGAGGCTTGAACGAAATCCTAGAGGGACTCGATATGTTTTAAATGGTGAGAGAATGTGTCTTGAGGGAATCACAGCTCTCTTGAGGGTTTTACCCTATTCAAATGATACCAGCTGATTTGGATGGTCGTGATTGACTCAGAGGGTTTCTAAGATCAAGACACTTGTCCCTGGGGTGGTTAGGACCAGAGGATCAAAGAGGACATAGGTACAAGCCATGTGTAAAGGTCCCTTGTCCTTTCAAGCACATAGGATGATTTGAGACCGTTTGATTAAGATTGAAGGGCTGTGATAAGTCGTAAGAAGCTTCTAGAGTCCCCTTAAACTGCTGGATGGGCTTGGGTTAGAGTAGATTTAGCTTAAATGGGATTTTTGACGACATTTAATCCATTT
>NW_021320070.1:986530-1014263 GCF_001605985.2 Dendrobium catenatum | reverse complement strand
TATTCTTATTATATGATCATCTTTTTTATATAATTATCCTATAAGATGTTGGGTTGAATCCACTATATCATCTTCATCAATCCCAATATCAACAGATTTTGCTTTACATTTACCTTTTTCTTTTCTTTTCTTTTCTTCTAAAGATGAATGTGTATCTATCAAATTGATACTTCTAGACCTTTCTTCTTCTTTCAAGTTTTCTTCAGCATTCTGTAAAGCTTATTGTTCATCTATATGTCAAATACTCTCCTTTAGGTGATCCTTCATCTCTTCGATTTATTTATGTACCACATTATATGGATCCATATAAGTAAACTCTCTAATGTATGATGATTCAACCATAGATTTTCCTTTCTTCTTTCTCTCCTCTACTGTACTATTTTTATGATTGATTAGTGTAGTTAGAGTGGCAACAAATTTAGGACTCCAAACCCTCCCCTTGATAGATAATAGGGTTGTCTGCTTTATTAATTTCATGCACTTTCTTTTAAAGAAAGAAGATAATTCACTACCTTGAAAATGATGTCGATTGACTCTTATCAAATGCTGACATGAAAGTGATCTAATTTTCTCACTGGGAAATTTCTAGATTCTTTTAAAGAAGGAGAAGATGAGAGATCATACCCTCAATAGGCTAATGCCATATCCCAAATATTTGACAAGAGTTTGCTAACTCTATTAGCTTGATGTTGTTTCAAGATGGTTGGGATATAAGAAATTCATTAGTCTCGATGATGATTAGCAGTAGCAACTAGTCAATTGGGACTTGATTCTTAAATTTATACCCTTCTTTTAGTAGGGAGAGATACTTCTCTCGCTATACTTGAATGCATTTGTACTCCAATAGAAATATCATCCTTAACACATTTTAAAAAATCATCTTTAGACTACCCATAACTAATGGAAGAGTCATGAATTAATCCGTCAAACAAAGATTTGAATTTCATTTTCCTTTCGAATAAGGAAGAATAAGACTTCATGGGAAGGATTAGGAGGAGAGTTTTCTAATATAACGAGATTTTCTTCCCTAGTAGTAGCTGATAGTGGATAGAAATAATTTCAACCTAGCATTATAAGATTTATTGCTCTTTTAGAAGCCTCAGAGTCTATATTCATTGTTGCTTCAATGACAAAAGTATTCAAGGAATTTTCTTTCAATAGTTTGGCTCTGTCAGCTTTCTACCTCAAATGACAGTACATGTTACGATGCCAAGACATAGTAATCTCTTTCACTCTAAAAGATAACACCATCTTAAAATTCTTAAAAATAAGGTTTTGAACAATGACAACAAAATTTACTTTATTATTTGTGGAAGTTTAAGGGAAAGTCAAACAAGAAAAGGCTAAGGTTTTAATAGCGATAACAGCAGCTATAGTCCCACCCTCGATGTTAATTTGAGAAGGAGTTGACCTGATAGAGACATTTGCTGTTGTGATCATTTTAATCGGTCCAGTAAAATAAACAACATGTTCTCAAAATAAGATCTGAACTTAATGTGGGTGCCCTTAATAGATTGGGCATGGCTATTACTTAAGTTAAAGATAAATTTTCCTAACAATATCTAAAATTGAACAAAAAATTTGTGTAAATTAATGAATTTACCAGGTCCATGTTAGATACTAAATCAGTAGAGTACACTAAACTTAATCCATTTACTATATAGAGAAAGTTTTTAATAATTGATGGTGAAAGGCGAGATGGTTTTGATTATGGACCCTATCAATAGAGTTTAAGACTAAGTAGATATATTTTGATAGAATTTATATTTGGATTTAGATGATGAATTAAATGAAAGAACTTTGATTTGGATTTGGATAATTAATTTGGTGATAAGGTCATATACAAGAGGGGAGACAAATTTTATAATTTATAATCTAAAGTATGAAATTTACATACACATGCAAGACTATACACATGACTATACACAGGGAGCATAAGCAAGGCTAGACATATGCAAAACTAAAAATACAAAGAACCCCTACTTGAATTCGTATTCATTCAATATTCTGGGTTACCTAGTCCACTTAGTTTTTAGATTAAAAAAAACTAACCAAAAAAACATTCCAACTTGAGTAATCATGGGTACATTGTTAAAATTTAAATAAACATATAAATGCAGACATGTAATTGCAATACTATACATAGGCAGAATCCCTACCTGACCTAGGCTAATTCAGTATTCTAGTTAGCCTAGTCTGCTTGGTTTTTAGGATGAAACTAAGTAAACATAGGACATGCTAACTAGCGTAAGCATGGACACAATATTGTTATTTAAATAAATATACAAATGTAAAATACTATGTAAAACATGCGTAGATAAGGGTAAGATGGACATGAATATATAGGATTATACTAAACATGTATGTACAAAGCTATGCTTAACATACATAATAAAACTAAACTAAACATACATTCACAAGATTAAAATTTACATGAAATCTAATAACCCAAATATTTAACTAGATCTATATGTATTTAAAAAAATCAAATCTTTACTAATGATGGAGAGAGAATTCTATCCCCAGCAAAGTCACAAGAAAAATATTATGGATAAACTTTTATTTTACCTTTTACTTAGTTTTCCACTTGATTTGCTTTAAATATGTTTCTACTAGTCAAATTTGCATATATTAACATTATACCATCCTAAAGGACAGACGAATATTTGTTTCACAATCAACTCAAAGAGAGAAACTAATAGCCCAAATAATTACTAAGATTTTTAAAAGAATATTCATTTATCATTATAATCAATATACTAAATTGATAAATTTCTCTTCATAATCAAACACATAAGAGATATTCAATTCATCTTAAGGGTAAAAAAGTATATTCACATGTTCTTTGATTATGAAATTAAATCAATATTTAAAACTAGGTCTATGTCCTTAGGATTTTTTCGCATCATAGAAAGTAATTAAGGTAGGGTTGATTTTAATTATGGGTTCAAACTTTCTATAAGACATCCTCTAGTTAATTATATATCTTAAGAGAATAATCTTGATTAAAGTAAAGACTAAAGAGTTTCAAATTCATATAAATGTATGAAAAGGCTTTAGATTTGTTGGAATGATAGAGTAGGAAAGATGTGTAAGGAGAGGGATGTATATAACCTGGACTTACACTTTCCTAGAGTGATCTTTGAGTTTACAATCTTAAGTATAAATAATAGTTGTATGCATGTAGTATTTGATAGGCATTATCCTAGAAATAAAGGAGTTATAACTAGAAAACTATATAATCAGGACTCTATAACATATATATGATCATGAATTGAAGTGATATGTGAATAACATTCTATAAAAAATCTTTTTTTCAATAATTAATTTTAAAGTACAATCACGGGTCTACTGTAAAGTAAAGGTGACCAGGCTCCATCAATAATAAGCCTGTATTTCTATTTATATATGAATGTAGATTTAAATATGATTGTTTATTTCTTCTTCAAATCATTTGGCTGCTAGTTGTTTTATAGAATTTTAAAACGTAATGATCTTCAAAGGAAGTAGAATCATTTCCTTTTTGAACCTAAAAATGTATATAAATAATCATTTTTATATCTTTTACAACTCTTGATGTTAAACATATTAATTAAACTAAACAAAATATCTAAAATAATTATTTACATTTACAGCTTTGCATATGTACATTCTAATTTTATAGGAATTTAAATGGTAGTATATAAAAATGCATTGTATTATGCTGTGTGAGTGTATATAAGAAAGTAAAATGGCCTAAGAGTCTACTTTAAATGTGCAATAACATAGAGTAAATATAACATCTGGAGTACAAAAAATAAACATACAAAATATGCAAAACATCTAGGCAAGGCACCCCATAAGTAAGCCAAAACAAACCACCAACCTAGCTTAAGCTAAAGTTTATTTTCTTTGTAAACAATCTATAGTCTATGGAAAAGGCTGCGTGACTTTTAACATGGTCAAGGGATTTATTATTTAATTTACTTTTTTTGAAGGAGTTTATTTACTACAAGATGTAGGGAATTTTTAATTTAAATTAAAATATTAATAATTTATTATTTTTTAATTTAAATTTGTTAAAGTTTATTATTTAATTTAAAAGAACCATGTATGTTAGTGACTTTAAAGTGCAAAAGCAAGTAACCCAAGTCCTAAGGCGCATAGTTATAATACTACCATTCTCTCATAAAGGATATGACTAGTTACATAGAGTCCTTGTATTTTCTTAATTATTTATTAAGTGAGGGAAGAGAAGAGGCCTTATTAATTTAATACATGCACGCCCTCCAAAAAGAATTATGTATGAGGCATGAATGTCCCTTAATTTATTAATCATTTATTAAATTTTTATTAAAGATGTCCTAATCGAATGTGTTAGTGTCTTCCTGAAAGAAGTTATACACAGCACAAGAGTGTCTTTTGGTTATTCAAAGAAATTTTAAATTGTCCTAGTTAAATTTTAATGACCTTTATTTTTAAAAGAGGTTGGGATGTTTAATTAACTTACTAAATTAATTCAAATGGTCAAGGGATTGAGGTCTTTGGTTATGACTAACTAATAGACCAATCTCAAAAAATTTGAAATTAATTTTATTGATATTTTAATTATTTATAAATTTAATTATTTATTATTTAATTAGGAATTAATTGAGTAATACTTATATTTTAATCATAATTAAAAAGGGAATTTATATTTAACTAGGAATTAGTTTACTAAAGATGGAAGTGCAATAGTTAGTGATATGTGTAAATAACATGTTATTTTATATGTTGGATTTTCAATTAAAATACATTAATTTAGTTGTGTTGTGTAGGAAACGTATAAAAGAGACACATAATTCTTTATAATTAGAGTCATGCATAATAATGCTGCAGCACAAGAAAATTCAATGTCGGAGCACCACAATGCTAACATGGCAGTGTCAACTTTTGTGTTGGATAGCACTATAGTGGCAAAATGTAAGCTTTGCAAAACCATGTTCTCTATTTTAATGCATGACAATGTTATAATCTTTTACGCCTCAGTACCAAAATTTCTAATATGGTGCAACAATTTTCCAAAGTTAGTAGCACCATGGTGTAGTACTTGTAACTTCCAAAAAGCACAATATGTCAGCAAAATGATGTGACTATTCACTAAGTAACTGGTCCACGTCAGCAAGCACAGGGGTAGAGCCAAAATAGTAGTGTAGTTGCATTAGTTCATTTATTAGATGCAGTGGGGCCTATCTTTCAAGCTCCATAGTGGTAGATTCCTAACTTTTTTTTTCCTATAAAGAGTTGTTATGTTATGTTTATGAGGAGTTTAGTCACTTAAATAATTTTAATATAATTCATAGTGCTTCTCTAAATCACCCATATAGTGTTATAACTAAGGAAATTTAGGGAGGTATTGGATACTATCATTAGAGTGTTTAGCTTGTGTTTGTAAAAGTAATTCTATAAGTAAAAAGTAGTATAAAAGTGATCCATTGAACCATGCTAGTGATATTTATTTCTTGTATTTTCTTTCTATTATGCTATTAATGAAAATGAGTTAGCTTCAATTCTACTCCATGTCTGGCTAAATTCTCTATTTTTGAATTAATGATGTAAATATTATATATAGTACTAATGAGTTTTCTTATTCCTTAAATTTTTAAAATGATATTTTTTAATATTATAAAATCTTAATTTAATGCCCATAGTGGCCATATGGGTAGTTAAAATTAGGTGTAATGTGGATCCTCGATGGAGGAAAGCAGACTTAGTAAGGAATATTGAATTAGTTTGCACCATACATTGGCATTGGGTATGAAATATATAAAATTTTTAAGGAGATGATATAACCATAGAAAGCCAATGGACATCAATTATCCTTACAAGTTTGACAGAGATCTAGGGATGTATATGCTTTGAGTAGAACCACAATTAAAGAGATTCATTACAAAAAATATGTTATCTATATTCATAAATCAAAAATATTTTATCCATATAATGTATTCAATATCTTTATCTAATTTTTTTTTATGTGCTTGAATCTCCATAACATCCATTTTTTATTGAGCAAGACAATTATTATAATTTTAGTTGAATGTACTAATGTTTATAGGTGAGCATATATTCTCGTGAATCGATGCTCTACTCTATCACTATATTAATTATTTTGGCACATATACTTATGTATATTAAGCATGGTTTTAAAATTTTTATATCAAAGAAAACCTAAGTATTGTTAGGGTTTGAAAGAATCCTAAATCATTCATAATTTTATAGGTTACTCCAAGCCCCCATCAGTCAATTGATTGTAATGCAAAGCCATGGGTTATCTAGTGAATGAGGTTCATGATTGTTGATTATTCAGGATGTTTGAAATTTAGGTGAGTATATCTCAAGTGATTGTAGCTTAGGTGACCTCCACTAGAAGTGAGGTCAATAAACTTAAATAGGGTTTATTTATTGTTATTGGGCTTTAAAATTCCTATACAGCTAAGACACTACAACTAATTAAATCTCAAGATAAGTCTTGAAAAGATTCTTACTTAAAGTTAGGATTAAACTATTAAAAACATATTTTTAGATTATGATTTTGAAGATAACAAACAAATCTTGCTTCACAACAACTGCTTTTTTCTACTGACTTTTCAGGACTCAAAGATCGAACGAAAATCAGAATCAGCTCAAGTTGGGATGGATTAGGGTTGAGTCAATCTGTAATTTTATTTTTTCTCTCTTGAGTCAATTGTAATCTTTGGTGTGACTAATGCAAAGTAAGCCTAAACACACACACTTGAGATGCTTAGAATTTATGTTTTTACTCAAATCGTCTAGGACGATATTTACATCGGCCTGGACGATCGGGCTCAAAATAGAAGTTCTAATCAGGAGTTCTTAATTAAGGCAGCCATCATTAGCCAATCGTTCTGGACGATATGCTCAAAATAGAAAGATATTGCAGACATAAATAATTAAGGTATTTTGTATTTTTGGTAATCAGCCAGGACGATCTTGGATCGGCCTGGACGATATTCACAATTATTCCTTAATTAATCAGACAAATTAAGGAAGTAATTAAGGATGATTGATATGATCACATCATCCTGGAAAATCGTAGGATCAGCCAGGATGATCTATTCAAAAACCTTAGTTACTTCTAGATGATAAATATCGACTAGCACCAATTCAAGGCGATGTGCTGGACGATTGGGATTAGACAGCTTGAATTCAGGGCGATGCTCTGGACAATTTTCCTCTGATTCGGGATGATCGTTATATCGTCCTGGACGATCAAGCCAATTTTCAATCGTCCAGTTTGCATTCAGGGCGATGCTATGGCCGATCTCATGGGATTTATACTGATCAGCCAGGATGATATCCATATCGTCCTGGACGATATAGTCGGCAACTTGCAATTAATGAGCTCCTTTGAAGCTCTTCTATTTAAGAGCTCTTGTTCAACATTTTTGAACAATCTTTTGCTACTGCCTTGACCTGAGAAGATCTTGAGGAGAGAAAGAGAGAGAGAGAGAGAGAGAGAGAGAGAGAGAGAGAGAGAGAGAGAGAGAGAGAAATTTATTTTCTTCCGCGCTTATTTTTTTTTGTGGTGATTTGGTTTGTATTCGTGCTTTGCCTAAGGAATTTTTTAAATACCAATTCACCCCCCTCTTGGTTAGCCTTGGGCCAGTTCTATAGGGCTTAACATCCCTAATGAACTTTCATAAAATATTCATATGTATAAAAATTTAATAAAAAAATTCTTGTTCAAAAGGCCTGAAGATTGATTTAAGTTGTAGATTTAAAATTTATTTAGGATTTGGATAACCCTCAGAAAGGAGAAACATTTTGAGGATGCTTGTGCAATACAGACATATGTCTACTTGGAGTCTACTATCAACTAACCACCAAAAACAAATAATTAAAAATTCATATTGAGTCTAATTTATACGAGAAAGGTAGTTAATCATTTTTTTTAAATTAAGGATTTAGATTCAAATTTTGAATCTATACGTAACAAAAATCTAAATGCCTCACTAAAGCATTTAAAATTTATGTTTCACTTAACATAAAGCTTCTCAAAGATACACTTAATACAATTTAGACATTACTTTTACTCTAATCAACATGTCAAATTTTTGAAGCAAATCTTGTAGAATAATGACCCTATACCAATGAGAATAGCAAATTTTTCCTCATATGCAATGGGTTGTCACTTGTTTACCATTAGCTTGTGTGATGGGCTAGTATATGTTGTAGAAAATAAAATGCATGTAGGTATGAATGTTTTTTTTTTAAAAGAAAATGGTTGAGAGCATTAGATAAAATAAAAGTAATTAGAACCTAATGGATCTTATCAAATCCAACACATTCCTCCTTTAACAAAGTTGCAAATGAAGGAGGAATGTCACTACTAGAAAAATCATTCAAAAAAAAATTGCTAAATAAAGCAAAGCTAACACAAAGATCCGCTAACTTATTACAATTTATATTAGTAAAACTAAAAATGACTTGATCAAATACTTTAGAAAGGAAAGATGACTATCCAACATATGCGTTGATGAAGCTTTCACTTCTTTGAAGCATCTTTGAATAGAGTTAATAACAGTCAAGTTGTCACCTTCAATGATAAGACTTTTAGCTTCATGCATCAAGCTTTGAATATACCCATCCAATGAAAGAATGGCCACAAGTTCCACTTGAGTTATGTCCCAATAAATCCCTTTAACATTGAAAGCCAATAAAAACCTCCCTTTATGATCTATAAAGACCCCACCAATACCTTCAATGTTGGACTTTAAGAGGGAAGCATCAATGTTGACTTTTATTCACTCGGATGGAGGAGGATACCAAGAATAAGATGGCATCTGCATGAGCTTATTAGCATCCTAGTTGTCCAAATGAATATAAGTGAAGGACGAAACCGAAGATAGATATAAAGCTTTTATTGCAATCACCATCGCTCCATCTTCTTTATCTACATATAAAAGTTTGTTTCTACTTTCTTAAGAAAGAAAAATAGCAGAGCAATAAAGATTTCCTAAAAAAGGATTATTATATGCCGATACTTTCAACTTATTGATCAGTTCAAAGAATGAAGAAAAAGAAGGAACTTGAAATTCCCATTTATTGAGAAGCTTAATTACAATAAGAAGAATTAAACAATCAACCACTACATGACCTTTATCTTCAATCACCCCACATCCTCTTGGATAGTTAGTTATATTGGAAATTCTTCTATATTCTGCAATCACCATCACTACATCTGAGAACAGTCTCCACCAGAAAAGATCCACTTGAGCTTGTAGTTTTAATTTTTGAATCCAATTCTAATGTACCTCTTCACCCAATAGCTTAGGCGTATTATCTAAAATTATTCCAGAAATAGTTTTACCAACCATCTTAGCTTTTATCTCCAATCAATCTTGATTAAAATCAGATTTTATAGTAACTTAAAAAATCAAGTAAACTAGTTTTTTACCAAAACATACACATAATTTAGAGATGTCCCACTTTTCGTTTGAGATGAAGTACTCAACATTATTCCCAATCTCGTCCAAATCAATCATAAATGTTGGCCACCAATTCAAAATCTTATCCAGAATCCACATGTCTTTAAGAGTTTTGATACAATTCTTGTTAGCAACTTCCCATCTAATATTGTGATGCAAAGATTCAATCCATCCATAATAATCCTCCAAGTACTGGAAATACCTTTTTTAATATGTCTCTCCCAAAGATCCTCTCCATATTTAGCCATCAAACTTCGATTGAGAAGAGATCCTGGTTTATCAATAAAATTCCATGCAGATTTGGCTCGAATAGGTCCTACCTTGAAGATTGAAGAGTGAAGTCCACGACCACCAAATCTCCTTGGTTTGAAAAGAACATCCCGTTCCATATTGAATCACATATTTACCATCCTTCTTATGCCAAATAAAAGTTTAACAAGCTTTATCAATTATATAAAGAACACCTAAGGGAATGATTGAATGTGACGCTAAAAAAATTGGAATAGATAGCAAAACCAATTTTACAAACACCATACGACCTTCTAACGATATGAACTTATTATTCCAAACATTAAGCTTGGATAACACCTTTCTTTTAAATTTTGACTCTTAGGTACTTCATCTCCTTCATAGTTTTAAAATTTAAGATCCAGGAGATAGCTTTCTTCTTCTTTTTTTTGATAGTTTTCCCAAAAATAGTAACAGATTTTTGCATGTTGATAGATTGTACCGTCAAATTACAGTAGTTGTGGAGAATGGACTTAACTTTCTTTAAAAATTAAGCTTTGCTTCACAAAATATTATGATATCATATGCATATAGAAGATGAGATATCCTAGGAGTAGATGGTGTAACCTTAATGCAAGGATTACTTCCTTTAACTTTGATAGCATCGGTTAAAAGTTGAGAGCAAATAATAAAAAGATAAGGAGATAAGGGACAACCTTGTAAAAACCACACTTAGATTCAATCCAATTCAAATTATTCCCATTAACTAAAATTGAATATTTGGGATTTTCTACACATTCCAAAATTAATTTTCAAAACTTAGGAGGAAAATTGAAGTACCTCAGAGCTTGCCTAAGAGAAGTCCACCCATATTGTCATAGGCTTGCTCCATATCAATCTTGAATGCCACCAATCCTTTCTTTGCTTTAGGATCTTCAACCAGCAATCTGTTGTCATCCTTGACTTGTTTTATCCAATTGGCATTTCTTCTACCATTAGCAAATGAATGGAAGAATTTTGAGATAGCATCTCCTTCCCCCACCGATTTGTTTTGGCCCTGTGCTTCCACCAAGAGTTCAAATGAGCAAGATTAGTGTTTAATTCATGAATTTGCATTCTCAGCACGCATAGATTTTCCTCCGAAATTTTTCCTTCAGCTTCATCCATTTGCATCCATTTGCATTAAGGAAATTTCCTTTCTCAAAGAATCCTTTAATTCAGCAAGATTCCAACGTTTATCCCTACTCCAAAATGAAATGGCTCTTAGTGTTTTACTGAACTTGTGGTTCAGAATATGGAAAGGATCACCATGTGACGGTTTATTCCAATATTTAGAAAGCACTCCATAAGAAGAATGGGTGGAATACCAAACATCCTCATACATAACTCTTCTTTTATGCCGAACGATTGCATTCAGGGTAATAGGAAAATGATCAGATGCAACCCTTGGAAGGTGTCTAACATATGCAATATGAATAAGGCTTAATGCTTTAGAGTTAAGTAGACACCTATCAAGTCTTTCCATTATACGTGCTCTTCCACATTTGTTATTACACTGTTTTGATTAAAAAAATATATA
This sequence comes from Dendrobium catenatum, assembly GCF_001605985.2. NCBI lineage: Eukaryota > Viridiplantae > Streptophyta > Magnoliopsida > Asparagales > Orchidaceae > Dendrobium > Dendrobium catenatum. The sequence goes on along the minus strand of NW_021320070.1, from coordinate 1,002,989 downwards.
TTTTTGAAAATGTGTTAATTTTCTCTGGGAATATTAAAATTTTAAATTTTGAAATTAAACACGTCATGATGAACAATATATCACCTCAGGAGGTGATCGTATCATTCCCTAATGGGTTTAAATTTTAGAATTTTAAATTCATCCGAATTATCATAGTAAAACTCAAGAAGAAACAGCATATGACCTCGAAAGATCAAAATGACGTTCAATCAATTGTTTAATTATAATAATTCGGATAAGAGATCGTTAATTTCATAATCAAAATAATGATAATAAAATAATATATCCTCCCAAAGAAAGATGATATTACCTATTATCGATTATTTTAATATGACGATAACGATCGCCATTTTTATTTGAATCCCAAAGAGAATTAATTAAAGGTTTGTTAAACAAATACGTAAAATTTGAAATCAATTTCTGGTTTTTCTAAATTCTCCTAGGGGGAAAGCGCAAGCCCTCGTGTTAATTACATCGTGGAAAATTGGAAATTTTCCTACGAACCTCTCGATAAAATAGCGGTATAAAGTTTTATTTAAAATTTCAAAGCTTAGATAGACAAATGAAGTTAAGGTTTAGAGATTCAAGTTGATCAGATCAAGTTTGAACACTTAGTTTTCGTAGAGTCAAAGGAAGACAAGGGTAGGGAGACACTTGAGTATTCTGAGAAACAATCAGAAATGCTCAGTCGATATCCCTAAGTGTTTTGGCTCTGAATTTAGATGTGAAAGTGATACTCTGAAGAGTTTTCGAGTGATCAATTTTATTAAGGACCATGGATTCAATTCCCGTGTAGGTTGAGTCTTTTATAGGCCAGAGCAGCCGTCAGAACCTAACTAATATTGCTGGGTACTAAAAGTAGTGACCCGAACCTAGCTAGTGCAATAGCAAAATCTGTAGCTCTATATCCACGGCTGAGATTGGGAGGCAGGCTAAACACACCTAATACCGATTTTAAAAGGATATACCAAAGTCATTTTTAATGTTAGATTGGGTAGGCATCGTTATTTAATGATAAGTTTCTTTGGGCGGGCCGACATCTTAGAGCGGATCCTAAATTGGCCCCTTTAGACTTATGTTGGTTTGATGCTGCTTAAGCTAAGTATTAAAAGATTTAAAAGATGGTTTAAATTAGTGCTAAATATGTATGTCAATTCGAACTCGATTAAAAGTTTGAACTTAAATGTAATGCTATGTAATATGAAAACTTCCGGCTCGTCCGCGCTTAGATCTCTTATATAACGTTAGACTTTCTATGTGGGCTTAAGTTTTTATATTGTCATTTAAGTACGAAAATTTTATTAATGTTCCTTAAGAGCCTACCAGTTAATCCTGGGGGGGGGGGGGCCAGGTCAATATCAAAGTCGCTACGACGCAGGTAAATAAGACGACTAGAAATAGCAATGTATCTCTAATCGCAATCAATTTAAATAATCAATCAATATTAAATATATCAAATTGAATCATCCGTAGGCAGTGCCCCTTATTATTACATCATAGAATGCAAGAAGAAGTAAAGTGGTCGGCACCACTGACTACAACCCGGACTTTCTAATCCTAAATCAAATGACTTTGAGATTTTGGGATTCTTCTCGTTGTCCATTATTACGTCTTGTCACAGACATACTTGATTCGCGGTCCGGATATCCATAATGAAAAGATAAACTCCCCCTTATTGGGGTGTTATCTTTTCTCTCTTGGATATTTGAAAACGTATCCTAATTGACTTCGCAAATAAGAAACTCTCCCCTTTATAGGATGTCTTCTCGCCTTTTGGAATTCAATTGGATAGTAATATCCCAAAATAGGTCATTTCAAAATATTTACAAACCTATCAAATTTACCATCTCAAATTTAAAACAAAATCTAGACTCGATCCGTAGGGTTATCCTGAAAATCAATAGTTATATACATAATTCCCAAGCAGTTATAATTATGAAATTAAAATGCATTACTTTGGCCACACTTGGCATGCTCTTTTATTTAAAAGGGGGTCTTTAAGCGTGGCAGGTACCTGTGCGAAGAGTTATATATTATTATGTATTAACTGCCCCCTTTTATTTAGCTCCTTGTATGAGCATGGCCACTCTGCCTAAGATTGCACAAGTATAATTTCTCTAACCTAGGGGTAAATCTAACGCAGCAATCAAACACAGACTGAGTGCAGGAAGTAAATAACACACCATCAATTCTACACTAGCAAACAACATGCATTGAAAACCACAAAAAAACTCGGCACACAGCAGAAAAGTAAAACACGGCCTAGCCCTAAACTAGAGTCCAGTGATCCTAGTAAACATCTAAGTGTGTGAGGTAGGTCGTGTGGTTTTCATGTGTCCTAAATAGGATTATTAGTTAGAGTTGTTCAAGTTCGATTGGTTGAAAGGCTTAAGGGATTTTTAATTAGGATTTATATTATAATATTTTTAAATCTTTTAAAATCAATTATTTAATTATTTGTTGGAAACACCTTGTGTTTCACACCGAGGCCGTGAAGTTTATTTTCACCTCTTCCTGGGGCTGAGTAAACAGCCCGTAGGCCTGGGTTACCTCAGTACGTACCACACGTATAATTAAGTAGTTCTTAAGTTGATTGAGATTTAAGTTAATGAATTTTATCCAAAAATATAGTCGTTATTACTGTAGTTTAGAAGTTAAATTAATAATTCTGGAGTTTAAAATGAATTTCCAAGTTTTTATGAATTTTGAATATTTAATTTTAATTAGGGTCTAAAAAGTTGGACTTTTAAATAAGTTAAATTCTGGATAGCTAGCATTTTATAAAATTTAGATCTTACTACAATCAGTTAGATGTAAGTACGTCGAAATCAGATTTTCTATACTTTATTTAGAAAGTTTTGAAGTTTGAACTAGTTTCACCTATACGGTTGACCAAAAAGTTGACTTTTTTGAAATGTTACAGATTTCTGGAGTTTTAAAACAATTAATAAAATATTAGGCCTTTATTATGAGTAATGCAATTGAGTTTAGTCAATTTGATTTTTCTTGAATTAGATTATGAAATTCAACATTTGACTATTTAATGTTTAAATGTTTTATGTAGAGCCCTTATTGGGATTTGTTCCAAATGACACGTCCCAACTCCTGAAATCAACTCCAAAGGTCAGGAATGACCTAAGAAGAGAATCCAGTGTTTGGGAAAATTGTTGGAATTTTTAATTATTATAATAAATTAATTGAAGACTTAAATGTTAAGATTCACTTAAAATAAATTAAGCCTAAGTTGCTGTCAAATAATTTGGTTTTATTTTTCAATGATTTAAATATTTAATTATGATCAATTAGAGGCGTTGTGTGTAATTTTGGATTTAAAACGGATTTATTGCATTTTTTGGAAGATTTACTAACTTAATTAAGGCTTAAACAAGGAAAATTGATTAAGGGTCTTAATACTTTCTAAATTCAGTTGAAAAATTTCTCCAATGGCTGTACATGGTCACTAAGTTTAAATGGTTCAAATTCAAATCAATAGGAGTTATATCCTATAATTACAATGAAATTTCTAAGTTCTTCTATTTAACAGTCCTTAATTGTTGTCCTTAATGTTACTAATTATAGGTTTGCAAATCAGTGTTTCGACTAACCCTTGGACAAGCATGAATGAGCAATACACAATAAAACAATCAAGTCCTAAAATCTAGGAGAGCCTAGGCTAGGTGGTGTGCTGTCCTGTAAACTTGCAGTGACTAAACATAAGTTAATTAATTAAGAGTTAATCAATGAGCACTTACCAAAGTAATTGTCCATTGATTAACTATCATATTTCCCACTAATTCTAATTCAATTCATATCATCTAACTTAAAAATCCAAGGGACTCTCTCAAATTTTAAATATTTAAATATATTATATTTCAAATGGTTTGAAAAAAATATATACTTATATATAATATATATATATATATATAGAAAGCTATATTAAAGATAAAGTTTTTAAAATAGAATAGTTTAAAATTTTATTAAAAATAATTTTTTTTTAAGAGCTGAGAGATCCCTCTGAATTTGTTAATTCATTTGAAATAAATTTTAATTTTTAAAAATAATCATATTATTTAATTCAATAATATTGAATATTGGATATTCAACATAATTAGGTAAATAAAAATAAATTGAGTTTTAAGTTTTGAAAATAGTTTTAAATTAAAAATTCTTAATTTTCTAAAAGTTTGATAATTATGCCATTTTTTATGATTTAAATTAAATTTGTTTGAAATTTTTGAAGTTTTGAAACAATTAAAGATTTAAATAGTTTAAAATTATTAATACTTAAAATTAAATCTGAAATTAAATATAATTGAATACTAATATCTCTTGAAATTTTTTGTATAGAATTTAATTATATTTCATTTATACACTTAAAATTATAAGTTTAATTAAACATGTTAATTAATGTTTAAATGTGTTAAATAATTAAAATAGTTTATAGATACTTATAATATATTAATATTATATTTTAAATTAACTTTTATTTAAAATTAGGTATTTAAAATAATTTTCTGGTTATATTAAAATAATATTAAACTATAATATTAAGTTAAGTTTAATATTTGATAACTTTTAATGAATATTTAATAATTAAAAAAATTTAAAATAAAATTAATATCCTAAAATTAATTCTAATTTTAAATTAAAATGTTTAATTTTCTGATAATAATTATAACTTTTTTTTATAGTTTAAAATAATTTAAATTAATTTTCAATAGAAGTCTGCAATTAAAAAATTAAATCATCATTTTTTTTATAAGAGGCGGCGCCGGCGGAGGCCACGTGGCACGACAGATTTTCAGCCATGCGAACGGCGGCTGTCAAACGGGCCCCATGCGATATTCACTTATCCACGCAAGAAGCGCATCTGCGGCATTGGATCGTCCGCAGATGAGATTAAGGGCTCAGATCAGATCCCGCGGTTCTGATCTCGCGGAGGGAGATCAAACGGCAGGATCTGATCCCGTGGTTCTAAACGCACTGACTAGATTAAGCCAGACGAGATTTTGTTCGACCGAGCGAATCGCACCATTTTATAAAACCGCGCTGTAACGCAATCTGGGCCGTTGATCTCGAAATCAATGGCCCGTCTAACGTGCAGTTCATGCACTGCCGAACGAAAACCCTATACTAAAGGAATGTCTCGTTCTCTTAGCACGCTCGATCAAATTAATTGAAATTTTAAACTTAGATTATTTGAAAGAACAGAAATTCTGGGGATTCAAAATCTTAACTTAAAATGAACTATTCAGCACGCTATTTAATCTAGTGTTTTCTATACTAGGGTTTGAGATTATACCTTATTTTATGGATGGATTAAACCGCTTAAAGATTTGTTGCATTTGTATACAGTCCACGCTCCTATTTGTAGAGAAAACCACGAACTGATATCGCCTGGATCGAACAGGAATGCTCCTTGAACGGACTAAGCTAGGTTCACCGGAATCTCGCCGGAGAGAGGCTTTGACCAGTGGGATTTGAGTGGGGAAGTGTTGAGGAATCTCTGGGGATCTCAATGGAATAGAGATTGAAGCTGGAAGAGCTCTAGACAGGTGAGAGAGTGTTAAGGTTGCAATCACGGCTCAAAATGAGGTTCTACCTTATTCAAGTAGCCCTAGGTCTATTGGACGGCTAGGATCAATTGATTGCATCCCTGGATGGCTTCCACATGTCAAGGGAGTTGGTGGGAGCAGAGAGCAAGGACGGCCCAAGGGCATCCTAAGTGTAAAGGGTGTTTTGTCTTAACTAGAGCACATCGGTAGGATTAGGTCCATTAGATCAAGATTCAAGGGTTATGATAAGTCCTAAGAAACTTCTAGAGTAGGATTAAAGTTGTTGGAATGGATTAGGTTAGGAGGAATTAATTTAAGCATATGGATTTAATCACTTAGGGTTTCAAAGGTTTGTTGACCAGTTTGACTGGTCAACATTCAGTTTGACTGCCTAGGTGGCATGGGAGTGATCTCAAAGAGGGTCAAGAGTGATTTGGTGGGGTTTAGACTAGCATGAGTCAAGCCATTTGGTCACTTAAGCCTCTTAAAGGGGTTTGTTGACTATGTTGACCAGTCAACGGGTCAACAATAGGTGAGGTGGCAACCAAAACTATTTGAGAAATTAATTAACATAGCCTTGAGAAGGTTTGACAAAGATTTGCATTAATTTGGAATTTAATTCAAAGTGGAAAGGGCTTAAGGGTTGATTTTGGTCAACCTAGGTTGACTGGGTCAACCAGGTGGGTCCTAGATCTGTAAATGGGTTCAATCAATTCAAAATAACATTTCGAGTCTATTGGATGTGGTCTCAAGGTCTAAGGAGGTCATTTGATTTGAAATCAATGTTTGAGCCCCATAGGGGTATTTTGATCATTTTGACCCCTGGTCAACTAGGGGTCAAAGTGGGTCCAACAAAATACAGTTTAATGTTCAACATATCAAGATTAAAGTTCTGGAAGTGACTAGAGTCTTTGGTGAAGGCTCTAAGGTCAAAATCTTCAAAGTGACAGGTCTAGTGGCATAGGCTGTAAATATTTGAAGGTTTTACAGCCTTTGGATTTTAATAAGGTTTCTAGGGTTAGAGACCTCAGAATAGGCTCAAATTTGGAGGGTTACCTCCAGAGACATGTCCCATCAGTATGCAACTGACATACTCTGAATCAGAGGTCATTTAACTAGGTTTCAAAGTGTTTGAAATTTCAATGGAAAAAGGCCTTTAGGGCAGGGCCTTAAGACTTTGAATTTTGATCTGAAATTCTGGATTTTAAATTGGGTTTTGGATTTGATCGATTAAATGTCTGGATTGACTTATGATCTAAATATATCCTAAATTCTAACTTCTAGAAGGGTCCTGTGACCTAGAAAAGATCTTAAGGTCTGAAGTCTAGAAGGATCCTAGGACCTAGAATAGATCCTAAGGTCAGGATTCTAGGAGGATCCTAGAGTTTGAATTAATTTGGAAATTAAATTGATTTAGGACCAAAAATAGTCCAAGTGACCTCATACAAAAATGAGGTCAACATACACCAAGTAAATTTAGGACCTAGGAAATTCACATCATGAAAGTCATTATTGTTCATAAACTCCTTCATTTCCTTAAGACCTTGGGAAAAAACAAACTTCACCACCCCCCCCCCCCTCTTTTATCTTCTTGAGATAAGATACAGTTGAAAACTCCACCAATGGAAAAAGGAAAGCTTTTAGAAGAAAACCCTTCCAACGAGCTCCATAACTCCCTTCTTTTATGAATTAACATGCTAGCATATACCGTGGATACCATCCAAATACCTTTGCCAAAGATATCCAATTCTCCCATAACAAATTGAGATGAAGAATCTTTCACCACAAAAGAAACTAGATTAGTGTTCCATAACACAATAAATCCAACCGAAAGACCCATAGCAAGAACATAAATGAAATTCCATTCCACACCCAAAAACTTATTAACCTCCAATCTATCCAACAAAGATATTTTAGTTTCCACTAGCCCAACAAAAAAAAAAAAAAACATCATGATCTTTCACCACTTCCTTCAAGTAGTGAGAGGCTTCTTTTTTTTGTGCCCCTCTATAAATTCAATGGGAAACCAAGCGGGAAGGACCCTCGTTCTTATTTTTATCCAACACTTTATTCTTCCTCAAATGAGAATGAATACTTACCGGGCCAAGAGATTTAACTTCTTTTAAAAGTTTGACCTTGCTCCTGACTGAGGAACCATTCACAACTTTCACATTTTGATTCTCATAATGAACATTTTCTTCAAAATTTTGATACAGTACCACTCCACCACTCAATTCAGGAACAATCTTCACATTAGAGGAATTAATGAGTTCTTCACCAACTGTAACAGTATTCCCTTCTATAGATACTGTATCTTCAATTTGAGGATTGATTTTACTGCCAACTTAAGGATTATCATTGTCGGTGGAACATTTCTCCGAATCAACAACTTTGATTTATGAATTATGATAATAGCTCCCTATTTATCATCATTATCTAATCATATGTCTTCACATAATTCATTCAGGACATTAAATTTATTAACATAAGACATAATTGGATCTATTACATCATTTGCAAATCCATTCGAAGTAGTCAATATAAATTCCATTCCCACATTACAGTTTACCTTATTAGAGAAATTAGAATCAATTTCCGCTTCACCTTCTTCTAATTCTCCAAGCACTAGATTGTTATCAACCGGAGTGAATTTGGAAGCTTCCAAATTCTGTCCGTCCCTATTTAATAGGAACAAAGATCCCCATAGGTTCCTTTTTAGTAAAATTATGTACTTTATTCATTCTCCACTTGTTCAAAGAGGCTACCAATTTCTTTTTCTTGTTGTAGTTCACATGGACTCAAGTTTTATAATCATTTTCTTTCACCACTTCCTTAGTAACACTTGTAGGCTTCTCAGCAACCACAGAATTTACTCTTGCTTAGCCCACCAAAGAACTAACCTCCAACAAACATTCATTAGCCATGTTACAAATTTTACCAATTTTAAAACAAAAATTAGAGATCTTCTTATATTGGATTTTTTTGAAGAATCTTCCCAAAGAACTTTCAACCCAAACACTACTTGGCAGCTGACTATCTAAGGATACCCACACACAAGCCCTTGCAAACTCTCTCTTCCCCCATTGAAACATGTTTCCATCAATGAAAAGAGTTCCAATTAAAGAAGCAATACTTATAACATTAATCTCATCCCAACTAATTAATGGAAGGTGAGGCATTCTAATCCAAATAGGGGATGATAAGCCTTTTAAGGAAGAAGGAGAGAAGTTAGGATTCCATTTATTAGTCCCTATAATGTGTCCATCACATACCATGAGCCACCCGAGAGAAAGTTGTCTATTGCTTCAACCGAGAAGAATGAGCATAACACTCACTCTAATCCAAGAGCGGTAATGTGGAATTTGCCAAATTGTGCCCATTGACAACGAAATTCCATTGCAACCAAATGAATAGGAATCTCTTTTCCAAATACTTTACCACAACAGAAAATCTTAATTTTTCTAAATTTAGAAATACACTATGTTCATGAAGTTTCACTCCTTTCCCATCTTATGTAACAAATGAATTATTGCTCGAAAAGTTCACCTTGATGTTCTGTTTGTTCACTCAAGAATTAATTGAAGTCTTAACAGTATTCTCTCCCATTACATTTCTCTTGTTAACATCGCCTATATTAGTTAGATCTAGAATTACATTGTTATCAGAATTAATTTGACAAACTTATGGTGTTAAACCAGTTTTCAAAGGCAAATCTACCATCACAGCAACATCATTTTTAGCATTCAGACCACCAAATCTATTCACTAGAATATTCATGCCAGATGAAGATGAGGCTTTCATATCATTAAGCCTTCCTTCTACATATTTAACTCTCGAATGTGGAGTTTTGAAAATCACCTCACTATCCACCGCTGTAGTATTTCCTTAAATAGAGAAGTACTAGGCTGGATTGATTGATGACCATCAAGAAGCTTGGAGTATTCTGTTGATCCTCCTATGGAGTTTCAACGACCAAAAGTGGATGCCGCCACTGCAACACTCATGCACTAAAGCACCGTCAAAATAGTGGAATACCAAAATTTAAAAAAAGAAAAACTTTCTTAATCTAGAAATCCCGGAGTTTCTCACTCTAGTTTCTCTCCAAGGTAACATCATTACCATTGTATGTATGCATGTTAGGGTAAAGGTGTTCGTTTATATTGTACTACTATCATATCATCATTGATCTTGTATACATATTTTTATAAAGTTCGATACATATATACTAAAAGAAACCCAAAAACAAAAAATAATCAACCCTCTAATATAATATCTACCCATATGTAATGAAAGCATTTGCTCCCTCAAAAGAGATTGTAAACACATAATGCCCATGATTTGTTAGTGTAATTTTTTTTTTTGTTTAAATGAATTTATTTTATCTAATTCATTTAATTAAATTTCATTTCTCTAATTTTGATTTCATTTGTTATTTGAACTTTATTCAATTTAAAATTCTTTATTCCTAATTCTTACTCTCTAAATTGTTTTATTTATTTAAACTAGAATTTTTAATTTTATTTAAGTGTATAATAAATTTTTTTTATTTAAATTTAAAATTTTTAATTGATTTATGTTTTATTTAGTTTTTTTTCTAATTTTAATTGTTTAATATTTACTCATTTATTTATACTTGTTTAATTCATCTTATATTTATTTTTTAGTTATTTTATATATTTTTCTTAATTTATTCTTTATTTTTTTAAGTTTTCATAAAATTTGAATTTTTTAATTTAAAATTTAACATTTTTAATAAAATATATGTTTACTCTAGAGTTGAATGTAATTTAGTTTGTACTTTTAGGTTTATTTATTCATTTATTTTTTAATTTTTGCATAATTACTTGAATTAAATAATTCCACTAATTAGGAAATTTTAATCTTAGAACAAAATCAACTATGAACAACTTGAAATTATTATCAAAGGTCATTTGTTGCCCATATGATGATTACAAGATTTTTAGATCATTTAGAATTTATTTTTTTATTTAAATTTTATTGATTTTGAAGTTTAATGAAATTTATTTTATATTTTCTTGATTTAATTTTAATTTACAATTATTTATTGAAAATCATTTTTTTAATTAAAACCCATAGAAGGGCCTACACGTTAATGTAAAAAAGTGATTACAAAGTCCTTAAGGGAGATGATCAGCTCACCAATGCTCTAACGAGCTACATAATAAAATAAAGAAAAACCTAGGAATCGATAATATCCACTAATCAAAATTACAAAAATACCTAGGAACAAACTACTGATGCTATAAAGAAGCATCCAAAAAAGAAAGATGTAAAAGATGAATGGAAGCTTGATCTTTCTGCAAAAAAATGTTGATGACGACCTAAATCATTTTTATCTACAAAACAAAAGGGCTGTATAGTAAGAGGGTATAACAAAAAATTATATAATTAACCCAATAAAAATTGTAAAACCTTGATCTAAAGAAAAGAAAGCACCACTGAAAACAAAAATGGGGATCAAGACTGATAGAGCTTCAGATTAAATTAGTATAAAAAGCTTCATCAAGGTAATCCACAAGCCACTCAATCCAACCGTTAGGTGTAAACACCATCCAGCCCTCTAAATAACCATAGCAGCAAGGGATAACACCAGCACACCAGCTTCAAGTAATCACAAACACCCAGCCCCAAGGCACACCAGTAGAAGATCAAAAACCCAAAACATGAACAAAACAACTTAAGGGCTCTAAGAACAAGGCACAAATCCTCCAAAGAATTAAAAAAAACCAGCGCAAAGGCACTCCAGCTTCTGACATGATACAGAAGCCAAGCCAAAATCCCAAGTAAATGAAGAATATAGGCAAAATAGGGCAGAACCCCATCCAAACGAGTACAAAAACCCCCACAATCCAGAGTAGCACCCTAAAGGATGGATAACACCAAATGGAAAAACTTCCAGTAACAGTATTAGTGCAATCATAGCTCAAGTCTATATCCATCCAGATAACAGCTATATTGAAGAAAACTGAGAGATGGGGATAGAGAATTAAATACCGTACCCAGAAAAGAACAGTAAAGAAACATGTCCAAATGCCATACCAGCCAACAAAAGGCCCAAAAAGTAAGAAACAACACAAACTAGTCAACCCAAAAAAGTAATAAAGAGAAGGAAAGCCAACCAGGGCAACCAGGCAAAAAATAACACAATATCCCCATAGAAATTCATATGCTAAAGAAGATGCCCCCAGCAACCAAAACTGAAATTACACTCAATAGCAGAAGCAACAAGAGAGGCAACAAGAATTTCAAAGAAGCCTCAATAACCCAACTAGAACTAGAAATAAATAGAGACAACAAAAACCCACCACAACAGCCAAAAGGCAGGGCCAAAATAAACCCATAAAACATCCAGAAGTAACAAACAAAGAAGCAACTACCCCACAAATTTCTAAATAAGCCAATAATAACAAAGTTATTATAACAACTGATCTCACATAGTAAAGAGTAGCACTAGTAGTCAAAGAGGGAAGAAAAATGAATTCAAGAGACTATCAGGCCAGATAGCTCTCCAATTAGGCCAAATCAAATGATGCATACCACCCCAACCTGCCAAGAGGTGTAACCAAGAAGAAAAAATAGACAAAGGAATAGAAAAATAGCCCAGCTAACAAAAAAATCATACAAATGAAGCAGCTAGCACCCCACCAAGGATGAAAACCACATATACAAATCAGAGAGAGACTCTGAGATTTTCTAGAGAGATAAAAACTCTATTTTTTGAATTTTTGCTGCACGGTTTTCTCATCAATCATTAGTGATGATGCTGGCTGATAGCCGGCAACATCTTGCCAGTGTATTGTTGACCATCCATCCACCTTCATCAAATAAATATGCTATTGCTGGATGAATTTGTGCCGTAATTCCATCATCATCTAACAAATATACAATTTATGATAGCTATGTTGGTTCTAAAGAAAAGATATTCACAATGAAGAAGTTGATTTGGTGAATAAGAAAATTCAAAAATCTTTGATCATCAGAGAAGGATTTGGTCCTACTATTCATCAAGAACCTTCGATTGAAGGAAAAGGAAAGAAGTCAGTAGCATGGTCCAATCTGTCTGAGATGTAATATCCAGAATGTGATAAGATGATTTCTAATGGTGTATTTGAACATGAACCATTAGAACATGAAGCCACTACTTCTTCTTTGAATTTGGTTTTAAAAGTTAATAAATTTGTTGGGAATAATGAAGTTTCTATGAGTCAAAATTTAACTGAGAAATTTCTGAATTCCAAAATCACTAATCAAAGCTCCTCAAACTCTGATTCATTGAATGAGGTGAATGTAGATAAACTGAATGAGGAAAATCCTATTCAAAAGAAAGATTTTATAAATGCTTGGACTATACCTAAGCATATCAAAATTGATTTTGATATGAATTTGATGGAGATGTCTTCTGATGGAGTTGCTGTTAAGTTGAATTTAGAATTAGAGATAGCTAATTCTCAAGTATTGAAGAACTCATTGGTTTTAAAAGTTTTGGGAAAAAATATCCCATTTCCGGTACGTAGTTTGGAACTTCGAAGGAAATGGAGCAAATTTGGCAACTTTCATTTAATAATAATGGGATTGGATTGGATTGTTTGCTCTCTCAGGACAAATGGTCTTCAAAATTTTCACCTTTATCATTAAAAGGTTTAACTGCACTTGTTTGGAATTGAGTACCTCTCTTTCCATTATATTGATGGGATGAAGTTAACATTGCAAAAGTTTCTTCAAAAGTTGGGATCCCTATGTATTTAGATGGCAACTAGTTTAAATGGGGAAAGAGGGAATTTGTTCGTGTATATGTAAGAATTAATTTGGAATCAAAATTACCTTTGGGTGTTTGGGTGGATGGTTTGGGTGGAATATTCTTTCAAAAGGTGGGGTGTGAAAAGATTACTTCTTTTTGTTATCAATGTGCAAAGATTGGACATTTAAAATCTAAATGCCTAATTCTTCTAGCTGAAGTTGATAAGGTTAAAGCTTCTAATGATGTTTTAATGGGAGGAAATCTGAGGTTCATGAACCTAAAAATCATCAAAATGAATAATATGGCCCTTGGATGCATGTTAAATTCATAAATAAAAGAAGTATGAATTGGAGAAAGCCAAATGTCGATTGAATAAAAGAAGATGATCCCAGACTTTCAAATAACTTGAATGAAATTATGGAAGTTAATACAAAAGTTGCTAGTAGTATTCAAGTTAATAATGTAGAAGATAGCAATATGACTGAAACAATATTCGAATAGAAGAAAAAGGAGGTTAAAAATTTGTTAAATAATGAAGTTTTTTTAGCTAGTAGTTTTGATTTGTTAGTCGAAGAAAATGAAGATGTTATTATACCAGATGTCCCAGAAAATGTTACAGAATTAAGTAAGGAAAATGGAATTGTTGCTAAACCCAAATATAAAGAATACTCTTCAAAATGCAAGGAACATGGTATTACTCCAATTTAGGTTTCAAAGATTAATGAAGATGGTAATTTCAATTTTGAAGATAAATCAGAGAAGGTGGACAATGGAATGCTAAATCAGAACTTGGTTTAACAGAAGTAAAAAAATTCAGTTGAAGTTTTTAGGGCCTATTGAGCAAGTTCCTAGAAAAAGAAGAGGTGAAGGAAATGTTAAGAAGATAGGTGGGGACTCTTCCCCTTTGGGAAATTAATGTCTTCTTTTATGTTTTGGAATTGTAGGGGGGTGAAAAGAAGGAAGCCTCTATTTATCTTAAGGAGATTGTAAAAGATAATTCTATATATTTTTTTATGGCTTATTTGAAATGAAGTTGGTTAGTATTGATAGAGGTGATGTTTACATAATTATTGGGAGTAATTGTAATTTCTTTCACCATCTAGCAGAGGGTACCTCCAGAGGTATTCTTGTTCTTTGGAAAAGAAATTTTGTGACTTTCAATGTGGTAGAGCATTCTTCACAGTTGGTGTTTGGAGTTCTTCAAAATAGCAACAAAGGGAGTTGAAATGTTGCTACTGTATATGGGAACAAGGAGTTTCATGCTAGGAGGAGGCTTTGGGAAAGTCTTGAGAAGATTGTGGTTGATAGTGTGCTACTATAGTAGGTGGGTACTTTAATTGTCTTTTGCCTACGAAGAACAAAAAAGGTGGAAAAAGATTCAATATGTCTCAATGGCAAAAGGAGATGAAGTTTTTCATGGCAAAGAACAATTTTCATGATGTGGGGTTGTTGGACCAAGGCTTACTTGGTGAAAAAACATACAAGGAGCTTCTAGGATATGGTATAGACTTGATAGATGTTTGCTAAATTCGGCAGCGCTGCATATGGTTACAATTGCATTGATCAGACATCTTGCAATGGTTGCTTCTCATCATTGTCCCATTGTGTCTAGATTTGATGAAGTACCTTAGCTCCAACTTAAATTATTTAGATTTGAAAATACTTGAAAGTTCTATACAGCAACTTGGAGCATTACTAAAGCTTGGGAAAAGAATGACTTTGAAGATGCATCGGATATCCTCAACAGGAAAATTTATAGAATTATGAAGGCCTTATATTATTGGAACAAGAACAAATGCAAAAACTTATGTTTGCTTAATGATGAATTGAAGGATGACATTCTTAAGCTACAATTGGAGGAAGACTTTGAAGGAGGACTATGCTATGAAAAGTTGAACTTACTTCGATCAAAAGTTCATGAACTCAAAGTGGCATTGAGTAGATTGTCTACTTGGTGGTATCAAAGGGCAAAGGCTAGTTGGCATGATGAAGGGGATACAAATTCTAAATGTTTTCATGATTATGCCTCGTCTAGAAGAAACGAAAAGCTTATTAGACAAATATAGGTTGAACACAATAATATGGAAGAAGATATAGATCAAATTGAAACTTTTTTTTAGAACAAATGAGTGTAATAGATTGAAATTTGACAAAATGGCCTTCAGTTAATGCAAACTAGAAGACTGAGTTGGATGATATTGATTTGCTAAATGAATATTTCACGGAAGAGGAGATGACTACAGCAATTTTTCAACAAAATGGTAACAAATCTCCTTGTTTGGATGGAACCACTTCTTCTTTTTTTCAAATTCTATTGGAAAATTATGAAATGTGCAACTTGGAACGCAATTGATGAGTATTTTAAAAATGGTTTCATGAACAAAGCATGGAAGGACACAATGATTATTCTCATTCCAAAATTGAAGATTCCGGTTAGTCCACATAATGTTCATCCTGCTAGCCTTTGTCAAACTATTTACAAGGTTGCTACTACTATGATTGTAAATAGATTAACGTGTTGTATTTCCAAGATTATATTAGAAGAACAAGTAGCTTTCATTCCTGGAAGATCAATGTTTGATCATTGTTTGTTAGTCCACGAAATCTTCAATAAATTTTGAATTTCCAAAAATAAGAAAGGTTTGATGGTGGTTAAGCTAGATAAGGAGAAAGCCTATGATAGCACGGGTTGGGAGACTTTGAAGAATGTCTTAAAGTTGTTTGGATTTCCAAATAAGATTTGTAATATTATTATGGAATGTGTAGTTAAAGTAAGATTCTCTATCTTGTTGAATGGGAAGAATGCTAGATGGTTTAAAGCCAATAGTGGTTTTCGACAAGGATGTCCTATGTCACCATATCTTTTTATTATGTGTTCACAGCTTTTATCAAATGTAATCAATCAAAGAGGACAGGAATTGGGAATTCATATTTCTCCAAACAATAACAACAACAATAACATCAAGCCTTTATCCCACTACGTGGAGTCGGCTACATGAATCCTTTTTCTCCATTATGTCTTATTAAAAGTCAAATTCTCGTTTAAATCTAATAAAGAAAGGTCATTCCTAATATTTTCTAGCCAAGTCTTTTTAGGTCTACCCCTACCTTTCTTAACATAAGTCAAATCTAATACCTCTACTCT
>NW_021320070.1:820627-985941 GCF_001605985.2 Dendrobium catenatum | reverse complement strand
ACGCCGCAACCTATGCTCCATAACTCGCTCCCATAGTTTTAAAGTATGACACATTAACTTAATACCTCTATAATTCGCACAATCTTGTGCATAACCTTTATTCCTAAAAATAGGAATTAACACACTCATTCTCCACTCATCTGGCATCTTTTTGGTCTTCAAAATAGTATTAAAAAGTTTAGTAAGCCATCAAATTCATTCATCTCCTAAGCATTTCCACACCTCTATTGGAATATCACCAGGTCCAACAACTTTTCCACCCTTCATTTTCATTAAAGCCTCTCAAACTTCAGTTTTACTAATATACAGATAAAAACATAAATCTTTATTTTCATTTAGGGTGCTAAGGTCACTATAGTCAATATTATTTTCACAATTTTCATTAAAAAGTTTAGCAAAATATCTCATTGAATATCATCTTCTAAAAAAAGTATATTTTGATCTTCATCCTTAAGACAATTCACTTGAACTAAATCCTTACTACTCCTATCTCTTTGTTTTGCTAACTTATACATATATCTTTCTCCCTCTTTAGTATATAATTTGTTATATAAATCACTAATAGCTAATGTCTTTACATCGCATATTGCTCTCTTAGCATCTGGAATTCATATTTCTCCAAGAGTTTGAAAAATCACTCATTTGTTGTATGCTGATGATGTGCTAATGTTTGGGATAGCATCTCCTCATTTGATTGAAATTATGAAAGTAATTGTTAATGATTATTGTGGGTGGATGGGTCAAAGTATCAACAAAGATAAATCTCTAATTATCTTTGGTAAAGCTATTATATCTTCTTTGAAAAGGAAAATTGGAAGATAACTTGGCTTCAAAGTGGTGAAGGAACTACAATACTTAGGGATCAAGATTGTATTAAGAAGAATGGTGAAGAATGACTTCCAATATTTGATTGATAATGCATTAGAAAGACTTAACTCATGGGGAACAAGATTTTTATCTATGGTTGGTAGGATGGTGCTCATAAGATAATTATTTTCTTTCTTTGTCAACTTTCTTATCTACTCACTCAATGGTTCCTAAAAGAATTTTGTATGAATTGGATAAGTTATGTAGAGAATTTATTTGGGACAAAGATAATGGTAAAATGGGTCTTCATTATGTTGCTTGGAAAGAGTTGTGTAAACCGAGAAGTTTAGAGGGTACGAGTTTGCATTCAGCAGTTCATAAGGTTGGTCCTCTAAGAGTGAGATTGGCTTCGAGGTTTGTTCAAAACACTTCATCCTTGCTTCATAAAATTATTCAAGCTAAATATGTTCCTAACATTTGGAATGGGGAGTTCAAAAGTGGTCTGCTTGGAATATTCTATTAGATGGGGCTTCTCACCTCAAACCTCTTATCAAATGGCAAGTGGTTAATGGAGAGAACATTAATGTTATGAATGATATTTGGTTGCTAGATAAATGCTTCAATAAATGTCCAATGCTAGTTGATTTTGTTGGTTTAAAAGGCATAATGCTTCAGCATTTTCTACTCCAGTGGTTAATGGAGAGAACATTAGAATGGAATGTTTAGGAATTGAATAAATTTTTTCACATAGATTTGGTCAATTTAATTGTGCAGGAATGCTCTATCGGCGGTGGAGATGAAGATCAAACAAAATTTCTATTTTAACATTCTGGAAAATCACTATATGCGTTGGCTTTTAATGAATTAATCAAGAATAATTTGGAAGATTATGATCTTGGTTTCTCTATTTGGTTAAGGAAATTGAAGTTAAATTCAAGAGTTGAAATGCTTTGGTTGTGAATGAGGAGGTATGCTTTACCAATGAATGAATTTTTAAATTATAGAAGGCTATGGCATAATGATCTTTGTGCTAGAGGTTGTCAAGATATGGATGATTTCGCTCATATTGTTGTTCATTGC
This sequence comes from Dendrobium catenatum, assembly GCF_001605985.2. NCBI lineage: Eukaryota > Viridiplantae > Streptophyta > Magnoliopsida > Asparagales > Orchidaceae > Dendrobium > Dendrobium catenatum. Next base: position 984,054 of record NW_021320070.1, on the reverse strand, counting down.
AAATACATGATTGAGATTTTATGCAAATTAAGACAATGGTGATTCCAAATCCCTATTTTTCATTCCTTGGCAAATTGTCTATTCGAGCTCAAAAATCATTCCAAAAATAATTTGAATATTGTGGAGGTATATTACACGGCTGCATTTTCTGCTTGGAAATGCTAAAATTACATTAAGCATGGCAAAGCTTCTTCTCCAACTTTTGTGGTTGCTGCTAATGTATTAATGTCTAAATTTCCATTTCTAGACGACTGGGGTTCTTCTCTTTATAAGGAGTTCAAAGATCTTTGGAACCCTCCACCTCTAGATTAGATTAAGATAAATATTGATGTTTCTTTGTTGAATTTGAATCTTGCAAGCATTGGGGGAATTATTAGAGACCATAAAGGCAGATTTCTTCTTGCATTTGATAAAAAGAAAATTCAATGGGACATAAATCAATTGGAGGTGGAAACTATTCTATCATTAAGAGAATTTATACAAGATTGAATGTTTGAAAGCAAAGGAGCAATAATTGAGGGAGATAATCTGAATGTGATTAAACTCCTTCAAAATTCTATGAAGAAATCAAAATGGCAAGCTTACAATTCAATTTTGGAAAAGCTATATTTTCTTAATGAGTTCAACAAAATTATTTTTCACCATATTTCAAGAGAAGGTAATAAGGTAGCCGATATGTGTGCTACTTCGGCTTTAGAAAATAGTTTTTGCTTTGATTAATTTTCTTTTGATAGCATTCCTTTTCCTTTATGTAGTTTAATAAAGAAGGAATGTGATAGTTGGTTTTCCTTTAATAGTTTGTAATAATGTTTTTTTGCTTATTTAATGCAATTTGCATTCTTTAAAAAAAAAGGAGGAAAACCACCTAAAAACTAACATAAGGAATACCAGGCTCATCCAGTTTAAGCAAACCATGAAGAGGAACCAGAATAGAGGTGTCAATAACATTAGAAAAATAATAAGACTACAACCCCGGTTAGTAAGCCAAGAGGAACACACATTCTCCTTCTTGCAAGTGTGAAGAAATGAATAATTCAAAAAGACCAAAAGATTTTTAATTTCCCTAATATGGTAGAAAAGGTCAACGATACAACACGTATTACCATCAACTAAAAATAGCTGAAAAATCATAATCAGAATTCAATTCAATAAGTAAATTAGTTAAGTTAAGGGAAATACATAATTGAATACCATAAAGAATGTCCAAGGTGACAGAAGTAGAGTAATTACCAAGATGATGAGGACCAAAAAAAGCTAAAATAAGGTAGCCATTACTATCCCTAATAGTACCACCACAGCCCACAGATGAGTCACATAAAGCACCATCCACATTCAATTTAAAGAAGTTTCTGGGAGGTTTGGTCTAATATATAATATTAGCACGAGAAGCAGTAGGGTCACCCTCCAAATTGAGCCCTAAAGCATTGCCAACAAAAAGATAATTCTTCAAATTCTTATAAGAAAGTAGCTTCACAACCACAAGCGAGCAAACCTTATTTGTTGAAACTTATTGAATATGAGTTAGGTTGTTAGACCTAAGCTTATGTTCCAAAGGCTAACCAAGAGGAGGGGGGGGGGAGTGAATTGGTAATTTAAAAATTTCCCTCTTTGTAATTAAAAATTTGAAACCGATTAAAAACTGAGCAAGTTGATTTTTATGTTTTCAAAAAATAAATTTTCAACCACGGAAAAATAAAAAGAAAAAATTAAAGGAAGCAGAAATAAAACGACAAAAAATTTTATAGTGGTTCGGTTAAACACGACCTACATCCACTCGCTGAAGTCTCCCACTTCAGGCATTGCACTATTACCACTAGTGTCTCTCCTTTTTCCCCACAACAAGGCGGAGAAGCATTCACAAAAAAACTCTCTTCCACCACTACCCGGTATGACTGAGAACTGTCATCCTTTTACACCCTCCATGTATAGGCAGAGAACCTTCCACTGTTCACACTCTCCATGTGTAGGAAGAGAACCTTCCGCTGTTCACACTCTCCAAGTGTAGGCAGAGAACCTTCGCTATTCACACTCTCCAAGTGTAGGCAGAGAACCTTCTACTATTCACACTCTCTAAGTGTAGGCAGAGAACCTTTGGCTATTCACACTCATCGAGTATCGGAAGAGAACCGAATCGTCTTGAAATATATTCTCAAGAGAAATCTAGAAAAATAAGAGAAAAGATTGAAGAAATCATAAAGTACACAGAGATCCTTAACTTTGAGCAACCAAGTGAACCCTTCACACTCTAATTATAAGAAAACACCTTCAAACCCTTTGGTACACCGAATCGTCCCGTACGATCGTATTTCATACATATGAATAGTATAAAAACTATTGCGTACAATCTTAAATTGAATCAGTACAAAATGCCTTCGTACCTGATCATCGTCCTGTACAAATTGGATTCGTCTGGTACAAACAGTTATTTTATAAAGCTCATCGACAAAAAAGTTAGGAAAAAATATAAGTTTACAGAACAGGGCCCTTCATCCTGGGACGAACGATAAATATCATCTGGATGAATAGAGCAATTGGCAAATCCCGAGGAGATAGTCCTGGGATGAACGATAAAAATTGTCAAGATGAATAGAGCAATTGGCAAATCCTAAGAAGATTGTCCTGGGACGAATAATAAAAATTGGCTGGACAAATAGAGAAATTGGAAAATCCCGAGGAGATCATCCTAGGATGAATGATAAAAATCATTTAGATAAATAGGGCAATTGACAAATCCCAAGAAGGTCGTCTTAGGACGAACAATAAAAATTGTCTGGATAAAAAGAGCAATTGGCAAATCCTGAGGAGATCGTCCTAGGATGAATAATAAAAAACATCTAAATGATATGTAGTTAGAAAAAATTTCTTGCCAATCTTTTTCGTTTCATTGCTCAATAAATAACTATCTGATTATCCTATATGAACGGGTATCGTCCAATACGATCAGTTTAACAACATGTGAATTTTAAAACTCTCCTCCGGTGTGTGTGCTAAGTTAATCAATTACAATCACTCTCTCATACTCAATAAAATAAAAAATATACACTCCAATTTATTAAACATTCTATGATGATATTGATTTTGAAGTCTTCAACAATGTAGAGTATGATTTCCCTGAAATGTTAGTACAAACAAGAGCAAAAACAAATCTTCCAAAATGTGTTAGGAGAAAATACGAATCAAAACAATAATATTTGGAATCATAAAAAACATACAAGTTGTAAGAGTGTAAAACATGCAAAGCTAAGTAGTAACTCCCTCAATAATCTCCCCCTTTTTGATGATGGAAAAATAATTATTATTTGTGTAAATTTGAAAATCCTAAGTTTCTCCTAAACTCCCCCTGAATGAATAAGCATGTGAGTATAAGGGGCATTTATTATGAACAAGCCAATTTTTAATTTTAATGTTTTTTACAAACAAAAATGACACTGAAACAAGAACCAAAACTATAAACATATGAACAAAAATGAACAGATACACAAGGAAGACTATATAAACAGATACACTCAAGACAAGACACGAAGACATGAGACAAATAATGACAAATAATATTTCTCCCCCTTTTTAACAATAATAAAACGAGAAGGAGAAACGAACTACAAAAATGTGAGGAGTCTTATGAGAAGTCTTTGATAATTGATCCTGAAATAGATGAAGTTAGAATTGCAATAACCAGATGAATGATCTTTAAAGAAAAAATAAAGATTCATATTATTTAAATTAAGATATAATAAACATAAGATAAATATATAAGGGTCATGAATCAGTCTAGACAATTTGATAATGAAAATTATTGCAAAAGTGATGAAATGAAAATTAATGTAAGTTAAGTTCCAATATTAATTATAATTGAACATTAGATTGATTTAAAATTGGAGATTAAAAGATAGAGGAAAAAACATATACTTGTGGCGACATTGTGCATATTTTTAGTATTTGTGGCACACTTTATGCTTCCTTTTTAAATTTGGGCTAATTTTGTGCCTCCTTTCAATTTGCAAACCATTACATTTTTTTTTCTTCCTCTTTACATTTTTCAATTTTTCAAGTTGTTCTTTCTAAAATTAATAATCAACAAAGTCAAATTTCTCTAAGTATAAAGATAATTACATTGAAAAAAGAAATATATAATACTAAGACATCAGGATTGCAATAATAATATTCAAATTTTGTATGCCAAAAAAGAAATATGAGAATGATATCCTTAACTTTATTTAGTTATAAGCTAACCTACATTTTTTGAATAATTAGATTTTCTAAAGAATTCAATTTTGTAGTGCTTTCTAAATTATAACACTTGTTAGATCAAATATGTCAGGATAATCATATAGGCTAACAAATTATTTCTAAAAGAGATCAAAAACAAAAAAAAAAGGATAAGATAGTTTTTATTGATATCAAGGTAAATGATAATACATTTGAGCACTGTTGACATCAATTCAACTTAAAAATAAAAACACAACATAAGAACACAAACAAAAAATAGTTACAAAAACTCCAAACACATCACATCACATCATAAGTACAACAACGACTAACATAGAAGAAGTATGGTCATCATTCTGAGGGGTCATGATCTGGAGGAGGTAGTTGGTTGAATAGATTAAAATAGCTATTCATCATAGTTATATTCGTGTTGATCGATTCAACTTAACCTCTTACCCAGCCCATATCCTGCTAATATTTAAAGTCTTGCTGCTGAAGATGAGTTTCAATTTGATCAAAATGTTGATCAAAGTGGCTCCCAAGATGATCAAAGCGTAGGACCATCTCCTGAAAGTCTAGTCCAACAGCAGGTGCCGGTGCAGGTCTTCTCCTTTCTTCCTCAGAGTCACCACTTTCAAATTGAGCATCTTGATTAAAAATTGCTCGAAATGATCCATCATTATAGTAGATAGGCTCTTCTAGATGTTGAACAGGATAAACAAGATCATACTTCTTTTCAAGAATGTAGGTCACAAGATATCCTAAGGCTATATTCTTTTTTATTTTATGGGAGGCATGGCCATTCTCAAAATGTCCATAAATGTAATCAATGATTAGTTGGGCTTCGTCTATTGGTTGGATAGTCATATTCATTTATGTTACAGTGGAAAGAAAAGGAGTAATATTTATTCAATCACCAGCTTTAGGAATTATGGCTGGATGATTCATGTATTTCAGTTAAGAGAGGACACCTTAGGCACATGACATACATCACTAATCCCTCTAAGAACTTGATTTATTGTAATCCAGTCAAAATTAGAGGAAGAGGTCAAGGTATTAGCTCTAATCCCTTGAGTCCTTAAATTTAAGAATATCCCCAAATCCTCTTGGTTATTTCTACCTTCTTTTTCAAGACAAAGGATCTAATCACACTCTGTTCAGAATTAAAAGTCAACTTTGCAAGGAAATAGTGAAAAGTTTCTTTATTGTAGAAATGGATTAGGGTTAAAATAAAAGCAAATTGGGTAAAAGTGAAAAGATGTATTACTTGGAAATTTATGTTCTCTTGGAGAAGAACTCTAGAGGGGGTGATTTTGGCAGAAACAAACCTAGGAAAAGATTCTTCATTTGATTTGGACAGAAAATTTTCTTCAGAATTTCTAGAGGGAGGTCCCCTAGTCATTTCCTTAGCCACTTTAGTCCTTTTCCTTGAGCTTGCCATTTGATAGATTTGAAAAGGTGAGAGGTTTGGGAAAGGCTTTTGAAGTGAATGAAAACAAAGTTCTAAACCTTTCTATTTAAAGAAAAATTGACCTTTTGTACGTATGAAACTGGTTTCATCCCGTGCGATCTTGGGTTCGTACATATGAAATAAAATTTTGTATGTACGCATGAATGTGTCAAAAATAAAATGACTTTCATAATCATGCAAGTTACGAGGCATCCTTTCATACAAACTTTTTGACCAAATGTTCATACAGATGAATAAGTCTTCGTCTGGGATGATTAGTTATTTAAGATCATTTTTATGACGATTTGAAACATCCACCATTTAGAATGCCACGTGTTCGTATGTACGAACTAAAGGTTCGTACGTACAATCAGAAATAAAAACTAATTCTATCCATATAAATGTCTATGTGCATACATACGAATGAATACATATCGTCTGGATGATCTAGGATCGTACATATGAACAATAATAAAAACTAAAAGAAATGCACGTAGAATGTTAAACTTCAATGATTGATACTCTACAGGATTCGTCCAGTATGAAATAAATTTTGTACAGACAAATATCACACTTAGAAAATTTCATATGATTGCTCAAAAACATGAATTTCAATGTGAAAATATTTTCAAAACACCCAAAACAAAAAGATAATAGAGTAAACATGCACAAAAACAAAAAAAAAAACACACAAGAAAAATCTAAAACAAAAAAACACACTCACAAAAACATATATCAATGTTGCAAAAATTTTAATTAAGCATTCAAGTCAATCATACCAAACCTTGTTCTTAATGTACTAAAAATTTAAGGCTAGTGGATTTATAAAAATGTCTGTAAGTTGATTTTCAATTGAAACATGATTTAATTCAATTTCTCTTTTGGATACATGACCCCTTATGAAATAATGACTGATGTTAATTTGTTTGGTTCTTGAATATTGAATAGAATTTTTTGAAATACAAATGGCACTAGTGTTATCACAATTAATGGTAATTGTGCCTATTATTAATCCTAAATCAATTGACTATTGTTTAAACTAAAGTACTTGTCCCACACAACTTCCTAAGATAATGTATTCAACTTCAGTAGTAGATAGGGCTATGAAATTTTATTTTCCACTGAACCAAGAGACTAAATAATTTCCAATAAATTGACATGTTCCTGAAGTACTCTTTCTATCAATCCTACAACCTGTAATGTCTGAATCTGAATATCCAATTATTTCACATGATGAGCTAAACTTAGGATATCAAATTCCTAAGTTCTGAGTTCCCAAGAGATATCTCAAAATCCTTTTTACTGCTATCAAATATGATTGTTTTGGATCTGATTAAAATTTAGCACACAAATAAATACTAAACATAATATCGGGTCGGCTACCTATTAACTAAAGAAAAGATCATATAATTCCCCTAACTTTCTTTTGATCAAAAGATTTTCCCTTTGGGTCCTTATCCAACTAAACTGAGGAACTCATAGGTCTACTAACAAGTTTAGTATTATCTATTTCATACTTTTTGAGGATGTCCTTAATATACTTTGATTGACTAAGAAATGTACCCTCCTCAATTTGCTTAATACTAAAGCCTATAAAGTAACTCAAATCTTCCATTAAGCTCATCTCAAATTCAATACTCATTATTTTAGAAAATTCATCACAAAGATTTTTATCAATAGATCCAAAGATGATGTCATCAACATAAATTTATATAATGAGTATATCTTCTCCCAATTTCTTCAAAAAGAGAGTTGTGTCCATACTTCTTTTTTCAAAAGATCTCTCAAGTAGGAAGGTGCTCAACCTCTCATACCAAGCCCTAGGTGTCTGTTTCAATCCGTACAATGCCTTTTTCAATTTGAAAACATGATTTAGATATTTTGAATTTTCAAAGCCTGAAGGTTGTTCTACATAAACATCCTCTTGAATAACCCCATTAAAAAGGCACTTTAACATCCATTTGATATAACTTAAATCCCCTAAAATAGACAAAGGCTAAAAAAACCCTAATTGATTCAAGTCTAGCTGCAGGGGCAAAAGTCTCCTGAAAATTAATTCCATCAATCTGATTATACCCCTTAGCCATTAATCTAGCCTTATTTCTAATGACTACTTCTGAGTCATTCATTTTGTTCTTGAATACCCACTTAGTTCAAACTACACTTTGATCTTTTGCCTTGCAATTAATTCTCAAACTTTATTTCCTACAAATTGATTTAATTCTTCTTTCATTGCCAAAATCCAAAATTCATCTTAAAGTGCTTGATAAATATTTGTGGGTTCTATAATAGAAATAAAGGCTGAATGATTAACTTCTTTATTAACTCCACACGTAGTTTTAACACCCTCACTAGGTTCACCTATAATCAATTCCTTTGGGTGGCTTTTAAAAAATCTCAAATCTCTAGGCAAAGGGTTTTCTATCTCCAAATTTTCATCTAGATTTATTTTTTCAATCTTTTGGGAGTCAATTTTTATCTCAACCTCTCCAATATTAGTCTATTTAAAAATACTAGATTCATAAAATGCAACATGTGTGATCTCCTCAACTACCAAAGTTCTTTTATTAAATTCCCTATAAGATTTTCCAATACTAGAGTATCTAAGAAAAATTTGTTCATTAGATTTTGGATCAAATTTTCCTAAGGCAGATTTTTCATTGTTATATATGAACACCTTGCATCCAAAAATATGTAAATATGAAAAATTATGTGTTCTTCCCTTAAGTAAGTCATAGGATATTTCATTTAAACTTGATCTAATGTTCACCCTATTCATAACATAACATGCTGTGCTAACCGCTTCAGCCCAAAAATATTTTGGAAGTGAATATTCTGCCAACATGGCTCGAGCGGCTTCTATTAATGTTCAATTTTTTCTTTCGACTATCCCATTCTATTTAGGAGTTCTAGGTGTATAAAATTTGTGATCAATCCATTTCTCATTACAGAAATCCTTAAATTTCTCATTTTCAAATTCTCTACATGATCACTTTGTATCGTTAAAATCTCACATCCTAGTTTTCTTTGATTCCTAGTAAAAAAATCTCTAAACTCCTCAAATTATTCACTCTTATGATTTAGAAATTTAACCCATGTGAATCTTGAAAAATCATCTACTATCACAAATTTGTATACCTTTTCTCCTAAACTTGCAGTTCCAACATGTCCAAAAAGATCCATATGCAAAATCTCCAATGGTTTACTAGTTTTAAGATGCTTATTGGACCGAAAAGAAGACTTAACCTATTTTCCTAATTGACATGCATTGTAAAAGTGATCCTTAGTAAAGTCTAGTTTCGATATACCTCTCACTAAGTTCTTTGGGTTAATCCTCCTAAGGTTTTTTATGCTAGAGTGACAAAGTCCCCTATGCCAAAGCCATGATTCATCAAAATTAGTTTTCAAATAGAAAACAATAAGAGTTTTAATACAATCTAAATCTAGCATATAAATGTTGTTTACCTGTATACAATGTAAAACATCAATACCATTCAAGCTTAATATGCAGCTAGTAGGAAAAAAAATTAATGCTATAACCTTTATCACATAGCTGGCTAATACTCAAAAGATTATGCTTTAAGCCTTCAACTAGTAGTACATTCTCAATAAAAAAAACTTCACAAGATTTCCAATCATACCTGATCCAACCACCTTTCTTGTGGTGTTATCTCCAAGTGTAATCCTGCCTCCACTCATGGCTTCCAGCGATATGAATTGTGCAGTACCTCCAGTTATATTCTTTGAGTAACTGCTGTCCAGGTACCATATGCTCTCATGAAGCCTTGTGTCAAAGCGTGTCTGCAAAATCATCAAACGTTAGACCTGGGAACCCAAATAAGTTTAGGTTAACCTTTTGACAACTTATAAAAAGAAGCATATATGATATGTCTAGGTTTATGCATCTTAGGCTTCCACACCAAATGAGTTTTTTTTTTTAAAGTACAGGTGTGTGCTATATGTCCAATTAATCCCCAAGTAAAGCATCTAATCCCAAGAAATGGATTTCTCAATCTTTTATAACTACTCTGTCTCTTCCCGAGTTGTATAAATTTTTTTATACAAAATAGGATTTATAAAATCTTAAAGTGTTGGTGGTTTCTTGTTTTCCTCGAGAGCTTTTACTTTTAATTTTAAATAAATATTCAAATCATTTAGGACATGCTTATCAAAATTCAAGTAGTTCTCTCTACTCTTCGATTCACCCTTAAAAGTCTTAAAATCATTTTTCAATTTTTCATATGATGATTTTAAATTCACATTTTCTTTATTCAAGTTGTCAAATTCATCTGGTAAGCTCATGTGGTTGCTATTAATTAAAGCATGATCTTTCCTAAGAATTTCATGTTCTTTTTGCAATTCTTATATTTCTAGGTTGAGACTAGTATGTATTTTCTTTAACTTTTAATATGCATCATGTGATCTTTTAGAGACTTCAAAAAGTTCAGTATAAGTTAAGTCACATACCTCTTCTTGATCAGACTGATCAAGATTATCGGCATCAAGCACAAATTGGTGACTTCATCTTCCTTTTTAGGCTCTGATGAGTCTGAAGCTAAATTTGCTTAGAAAGCTCTTTGGAATTTTTTCTTGCCCTTCTTCACGGTTGGTTTCTCCTCTACCTTCTCCTTGCTAGGTGTGGCTTTGAATTTTTGGTAGTCTGACTTAATGTGTCTAGGTTTCTTGCACTCATAGCAAATCACATCATTAGAAACCATAACATTCCTATTTAACTTACCTCAGTTTCATTATTGGCGTCTCTTTTGCTTCCTCTTCAAAAAGCTTTTAAACTGTCTAGTCATCAACGTGATGCCGTCCTCATCCTCAAGTTATGATAGATCACTCTCCGACTCCTTCACATTAAGTTTAATATTCTTCTCCTTTCATGGCTCTCCTGCATCAATCTTTTGTTGACTCACTCCTTACTCGTAAGTAATTAGTGATCCAAGAAGATTGTCAATAGAGTAAACATTTAAGTCTTTTGACTATATAATTGCAGTTATCTTAGCATCATAAGTAGTAGACAAACAATGAAGTATCTTATTAACCATTTCAGCATTCTTTAGTTCCCTACCCAATGTATGTAAAGAAGTGACTATTTGTGTGAATCTTATGTACATGTTAGAAATGGATTCATTGGATTTCATGCGAAAATGTTTATAGTCATGCAACAATATATTAAGTCCGGATTGTTTAACATTGTTTGTCCCTTCATATGTTATATAAAGTTTATCCCATATGTCCAGTCCACTTTTGTAAGTTGAAACCCGCATGTAATCTTCTGATTTAAGAGCATAAAAGAAACTGTTCAAACATTTAGCATTAACTTGTGCTAGTTCATGTTGTTCTACCGTCCAGTCTGTAAAGGGAATTTCAACTCTAGCTCCGTCAACTAATCTAGTTAGTTTTGTATACCCTTCATGAACTAAGATCCACATATGATAATTTAGTGATTGAAAAAATGTTGATATGTGTGTTTTCCAAAAATCAAAAGGAATATTATCAAACGAGGGATGTCTAGTTATAGAATAACTTCTAGGGTGTTTCAGTTTCTAAATGTTGCCATGGTCGTTAATCAAAATGTAATCTAAACTTATGATTTTGAAGCAAAGCTCTGCTACCATTTATTGAAACTTATTGAATATGAGTTAGGTTGTTAGACCTAAGCTTATGTCGCAAAGGCTAAACAAAATGGGGGGATTGGTTATTTAAAAATTTCCCTCTTTATAACTAAATATTTGAAACCGATTAAAAATTGAGCAAGTTGATTTTTATGTTTTCAAAAAATAAATTTTCGACCACAGAAAAATAAAAAATAGAAATTAAAGGCAACGGAAATAAAAAGACACAAAGGTTTATAGTGGTTCGGTCAAACACGATCGACATCCACTCCCTGAAGTCTCCCACTTCAGGTATTGCACTATTACCACTAGTATATCTTCTTTTTCCCCCACAATAAGGCGGAGAAGTTTTCAGAAAAAAAAACACTCTTCCACCACTACCCGGTGCGGCAGAGAACCATCGTCCTTTTACACCCTCCAATTATAGGCAGAGAACCTTCCGCTATTCACACTCTCTAAGTGTAGGCAGAGAACCTTCCACCGTTCACACTCTCTAAGTGTAGGCAGAGAACCTTCCACCGTTCACACTCTCCAAGTGTAGGCAGAGAACCTTCCGCTGTTCACACCTCCTAGTGTACGTAGAGAACCTTCCACTGTTCACACTCTCCAAGTGTAGGTAGAGAACCTTCGGTTGTTCACACTCCTCAAGTGTCGACAGAGAACTGGATCTTCTTAAAATATCTTTCTAAGAGAAATTAGAAGGACAAGAGAAAAGTGTGAAGAAATCACAAAGTACACACAGAGATCCTTACCTTTGAGTAACCAAGTGAACCCTTCACACTCCAATAGTAAGAAAACTCCTTCAAACACACTCTCTTATTCTCTCCTTCAAATTCCCTTTGGTATTTATGAAGACCAAGTGACAAAAAGATTGCATGACAGTCTTAAGTGCACCTTTTATAGAAAAGACACGAAAAACTGTCCAGAATACTTCATTTTTCCAATCTATACTCTCACGATTGTTCCGTATGATCATATTTCATACGTACAAATAGTATAAAAACTATTGTGTATGATATCAAATTGAATCAATAGGAAATGCCTTCGTACTCAATCATCATCCCATACGAACTGGGTTTGTCTGGTATGAACAATTATTTTATAAAGTTCGTCGGCATAAAGTTAGGAAGAAATATAAGTTTACAGAACATAACCCTCCATCCTTGGATGAATGATAAATATCATATGGATTAATAGAGCAATTGGCAAAACCTGAGGAGATCATTCTGGGAAAAATGATAAAAATCATCTGGACGAATATAGCAATTGGCAAATCCCGAGAAGATCTTCTTGGGACGAATGATAAAAATCATCTGGACGAACAATGCAATTGGCAAATCCTGAGGAGATCATCATGGGACAAATGATAAAAATCATCTGGATGAACGGATCAATTGACAAATCTTGAGGAGATTATTCTAGGATGAATGATAAAAATTGTCTGAACGATTAGAACAATTGGCAAATCCAGAGGAGATCATCCTGGGATAAATGATAAAAATTTTCTGGACAATCTGTACTAAGAAACAATTTCTTTCCAATCCTGTTTGTTTCATTACTCATTCGGGAAAAACAACTATTTTATTGTTCTGTACGAACGATTATCATCCAGTACGATCAGTTTAAAAACATATGAATTTTAAAACTCTCCCGCAATGTGTGTGTGCTAAGTTACTCAATTACAATCACACTCTCAATCTCAATAAACTGAAAAATATAGACTCCAATTTATAAAACATTCTAAGCTGATCTTGATTTTGAAGTCTTCAATAATCTAGAGTATGATTTCTTTGAAATGTTAGTACACACAAGAGAGAAATTTAATCTTCTAAAATGTGTTAGGAAAAAATAATAATCAAAACAAAAATATTTGGAGTCATAAAAAATATACAAGTTGCAAGAGTGTAAGACATGCAGAGCTAAGTAGCAACTCTCTCAACATTATCCTTGACCCTCTTAATCACATTAAGTTGATTCATCCTCACATCATTAAAAAGAGAGTTCTTCCTTTCCAACCAGAGAAACCAAAGAAGGAGAGAAGGAATAACATTACAAATGTGACCTTTAAAGTTAATAAACCAATCATTAAGCATAGATTTAAGGGAGAGATTGGAATTAAAACAATTTAACTAAAATAAATCCTCAATGTAGACCCAAGTTCTAACAGCAACAGGGCCTGAGATAAAAATATGATGCATATTCTCCAAATGACAACAACATTGACACTTGGAAGCTATATTAAAACCTTTTTTGCTGAGATTATCATCATTGGGTAAAAATCTATGCAAAATTCTCCAAACAAAGACAGACACAGTAGAAGGAATACCCTTATGCCAAATATAATAAACAATATTATTAATATTTTGTTTTAGCTCTAAAAGTATGCCAAGCATCCTTTAAGTGAAAACCACCATATTTGGAGAAATCACATAAAATAATATCCTAAGAATCAGTGTTGATATGTAAGTTTAAAATGCCATGAATAATGAATTCAAGTATCACGTTAGAGAGTTTTTCATAATCCCAACAATTATCATTAAAAAAGGAATTGACCTTAACCAAAGAAATACAGGAAGAATTCAAAATAGAGTCAATAGAGTGTTTACCTAGCCACCGATCTTACTAGAAGAAGATATTATCATTACCAAGCCCCCAAGAAATAAAGGGCTCCACATCCCATTTAACCTTGTAAAGCCTTTTCCAAACTCTAGAGTCACCTTGTTTAAAAAAATATTTAGTAGGATATTTGCCAACACAATACTTGGAAATCATAAAATTAGCCCAAAGATTAGCATTAGTGCTCAAATTATACTAAAGTTTAAAACAAAAGCCTTAGCAAGATCATTAAAATTCATGAAACTAAGACCACCTTCAACCAAAACACCACAAAACTTCTCCCAAGCATCCCAATTAATTTTAGAGGTAGAAGTGCCTTTCCAAAAGAATTTATTAATAAGCTTATGAACCCTATTACAAACAGCTTGAATATGAAAAATAGTTCGAAAACTATAAACTGATAAAACATAGAGGACACTTTTGATAAGAGTAACTCTACCACCAAAGCTAACAAAATTAGAAATCCCAAGACAAAAGTTTGTTATGGACAGACGCAATAAGATCATCAAACAAAAAGGATCTCCTTCTCCCATCAAAAAGAGAGACACCTAGATATTTGATACGCAAGTGAGAATGAGTAAAGCTAGTTAGATCTTTAATAACTAAAATACAATCATTATAATTTCTATTAGAAGCAATGAAACAACTTTTATTTTTGCTAAAAGATAAGCCACTAACCATCTAAAATTGATAAAACAAAACCACAAGTTTTTGAAATCTATTAATAGCCTCATTAGTAAAAATAATAAAATCATCTACAAAACACAAATGAGATATGGAGAAACCCCCCAAAGTTCTAAAATAAAGGCTAGGATTAGCATCAAACAAATTGGTAAGACCCCTAGAAAGAACTTCAACAGCAATAATAAAGAGAGCAATAGAAATAGGATCACCATGCCTTAAGTCATGAGAAGCTTTGAAGAAGCCATTATTAGAACCATTAATAATTATAGAAAAATAAACATCTTCGATACAACTCTTAATAAGCTTGATAAAGATAGAATCAAAACCAAAAAACTCTAAATTAAGATAAAGAAAATTACAATCAATATTATCATAGGCCTTACCAATATCAAGCTTCAAAATTAAATTACATACTCTCACCCTAACATCCAAGTCTTGACATAACTCTTAAGCCAATAAAATGTTATCCATAATGGCCCTACCATTCACAAAACCCATCTGATTAGGAGAAATAATTCTATGTAAAAGAGAAGTACGATGATTCATAATAGTTTTAAATATTAACTTATTGAAAAAAGTATACATACTAATAAGTCTAAAATTATTCTAAGTGTTAACATCATTATTTTTAGGAATAAGCATAATAGAAGTAGAAATAAAAAACTTAGGTATAGGGTAAATAATTCATAAATAGTAGTAAAAATTCTAATTTTGATAATATTGCAAGATTTTGAAAGAAAAGAGTGGTAAACCCATCAAGCCCAGCCACAAAATCACTATTCATATCCAACATAGTCTCTTTAACCTCCTTAAAAAAAGGAGGCCCATAGAGAGTGACATTTTCCTGATGAGAAATAAGGGTAGGAATAAAAGAGTGATCCATAATCTGAGCTGAATTAAAAACTTTATTAAAACGGGTTTAAAAATGTTGCACAACTAAACTAGCAATCTCCACAGAATTATTATTGATAGAGCCATCCTCCCTTCCCAATTTTATTGACACTATTTTTAGATCTTTTCATCTTAACCAACGCATGGAAATATTTCGTGTTGTTGTCACCTTCAACCAAGTGCTTAGCAGTAGCTTTTTGCTTCCAAAAAAACTCTTTCTGGGCTTGAAAACTAAAAAGATCCACTTTGGACTTCTTTAAAAGAGAGAAATTAGCATTAGTAGGGTCATCTTGATAAGCCAACCTAATAGAATTAACAAGTTGCTCAGCTTCCAGGATATTAGAGAAAGGATTTCTTAAAACATGATGGTTCTATAAATTTTAAACTTGTTTCAGCCTTTTTAGCTTAAACCAAAGTCTCCTCATGCCAAAAATAGAATTATTCGGATGTAACTGAGCTTTCCAATTATTCTGAACAACATCTAAAAAAGAGTCATGAAGGAGCCACATGTTTTGGAATCTAATTTTGGAAGAAGCATTAAAATGTCTAAACTTGAGGCTAGTAAGTAAAGGGGAGTGATCAGACAAAGTTCTACTCAAATGCTATACATTGGTGGAAATAAGGAATTAATCCAATAGTCATTAAAGAGCACATGATCCTACCTTTGCCATAAGTGACCCCTATTCCAAGTAAAATTATTACCCACAAAACCAATATTAATTAAGTTGCAAGTTAAAATCATATTACTGAAATCCTCCATAGAATGATAAGAAGGAGAGGAACCTCTAATCCTTTTAGAGGGGTTAGTGATAGCATTAAAATCACCACCAACAAGTAAAAGTAAATTGCAAATATTATGTAAATCAATAAGTTGATCCCTAAGCAGTTTTCTATTGTAAAGAGAAGAAGCAGCATACACAAAAGAAGCACAACAATTAAAATTAAGAGCCACAACTTTATATTGCAAGACATGAGTAAAATCACCAATCACATCAATTTTAATTGGGTCTTTCCAGAAAACACAAATCTTGTTAGCCACATTAGAAATAGCATGATAAAAACCCATGAATCGAGAGGTGTTTAACAAACTAGAAGTGGAAATAAGAGGCTCAAGCCACATAAGAATAGAAAGGTTATGCACATGATGACCAATGCCCCTCATATTCCAAATAATAACATTAAATATAAAGAAAAACTAATGAGAAGTATGTGATCGAGTGTTTCTAGGAGGTTGCAAAGAAATATGCTTAGGCTTCCTTCCTCTTTTGTTATGAACTTTACTAAAACTAAAATCATCATCATCCATGAAAAAATATTTGGCAGCAATATGCATACCCTCAGTATCAGTTAAAGCATCACTATTATAATAAGAAGTTGAAAGAGTCTTACAACCACTTGCATGATCCCTTTGAATAGTCTGTTGAGGACATTCATTCTCCATAAACATACCATCATCCTCCATAGTATCATGAGTCCTCATAACACCTCTTCAATGTATTTAGAGATAGGTGAACCATTCTCCATAGGAGCAAATTCACCTTCCTTTAACGGGATATCATTCCTCTCACTCTCTTTTCAAGGAACTTGTATAGCCACAACTTCATGTTTATTTAAAGAATTAGAAATAGTAGATGTAAGCATAATACCACTAGACTCATAAACATTTTGATTAAAAGTGCAAGAAGGGGTAGTCTCAACAGTAGTATTGTTTTGAACTTCAATACTAGGCAAAGTATGCGTCATATTCTTTTCATAGTCAATAGAAGGAAAAGCAAATGATTGGACAATAACACCAGGATCATGATTCGATGTAACATCATTTATACTAAAAGGAAGAGGGTCCTCAACATTAACCATCAACTAGTCCTTAAGGGACTAAGGAGGGTTTGAAGTATTCCCTCTAAATTAACCTGAATGGGACTAGAGATATCCTAAGCAACCTCCCCATTTTCTTGTTTCAATGATTCCTTTTCTTTACAGAGATGAGGATGCTTTCAAAAATAATCATTCATACCGTGTCCGTGCATCTTGTAAAAAGGACAAAATATAGGTAAATTTTTAAACTCAATTTTTTTGGAAATAACCCTTGACTTCTGACCCAATCCATATCTCACTAGGATGTTTTTTAGAGACATCTAATTCAACAAACTCTCGAGCAACAGAAGGCCTCGACACAGAGGTAGTGGCTTGGTCAGTTTTTAACGAACTCCCAAAAATAGAAGCCATACCAAAAAGTATTTGACGATTAAAAAAATGAAGTATCAAATTAACAAAATAAATCCAAACCAGAGAAAAAAGGGATTCTTCCCTAACATCAAAATCTGGAGTCCATTTAAGCAATCGCATTTAACACGCTTGAATATAATAAGATCTCCTAGCAAATATGCGGTTATAATCAAGATCATTAGAAAGTTAGATTTCAACATATCTTTGATCAAGTAAATAAAATATGGAACTTTCCAAAAAGCTTTAGATTAAGAAAAAATTTGCATATAACATCAAGGTTTGGTCATCACAACATGAATTTACCAATAAGAGTCAAAGCATAAGGGGCTGCCAAGTGATCAACAATTGAGTCTTCAAACAAAAGAGCCAGATAACCCTTGAAGGAAGAATGCATGAATTTTAGGTTTGAGGAGCTAGATATGGACCCGACTACAACATCTTTAAAGGTTCCTGATTTCCCCTCCAAAAGAGAGGAAGATGTGCGGTTCGATGACGAAGGGGTCGTCATCACACAGCACTAAAAACCAACGAACCCTCAAAATGAGGAAATGAAAACTAGGAAAATGAATAAAGCAGGAGAAAATGATCAAAAAAAGTAATGAGAAAAGGTCACAAGGCCAGCAAACCAGTGCGCCTGAGGAAGCCCTAGAATCACTCCAAAATCACCTCAGAACCTAGAGCTCAGGGAGACGTTAGTGCTAGGACCCGAGGTCAGAGATATATAATGGTTTATTTATATATTTATTGAAAATCATAGGAAAATTTTGTGTTATAAATTAGGGTTTACTAATTGAGAGATCATTTGAGCTCATAATAACTTTAAATTTAAACCCTAAGTCAATTAAATCACAAGGTTCAAACCTAAGAAATTTGTGTCCATCAAACTCCTCTTAGGATTTTGATGAATTCTATGTAAATATAAACTATACTATAAAATTTTAATTCAGGCCATCTAGAGCTTAGATAACATTCAAATTATTGGTATTCTAATCCTTATACACTAAGCAAGTAATTTACACCAAATCACATCCTAACGATCTATGGATTTATAACTAAAATATTTTTAAATCATAAGTAAATTATGACCATTGATCTTGAATTACCTACTTAACGTCTTTGAAGAATTGAAGTCTTTGAAGACTTCAACCAGAGCTGGTTAATTTTGAAAATTTCATAGACAGGTCTAATATTAAAATATATTAATTTTGGAGTAAAGATGGTTAAAATTTAATTAATAATTCTAAAAATACTCTAGAAATTGTCCTCAATAGTCATCCATTCTAAATATATTAATTTCATCTTCTATATTTCACGAGGTTTCAGTACAAGATCCAAGAGATCAAATCTATGGATTTCACTCTGATTTATTAGAGTAAGATCAAGATGAGAACATTCAATCCAACCATTTGATTTCCATGAATTGAATTATCTTTAAACCTGACCAAACACTAAGAAAAAAAGGATTGGGATTGAGCCTTTCCTCTTTGTAGTGGTCAATTAGATCTAATAAAGATTGTGTTGAGTTCATCTAATCCTAAGTAACATGTTTTATTTAGGTTTCAGAGGGCATGGATTGATGGATCATAATTTTAATCTTGATGGGTTCAGATTCACCGGAGCATATGTGAACAAACCCAAAACCTCTAATGAATGGACTAGGAAGCAATGAATCAAAATCTCATGCACTAGAGATTATTTTAAAATGAAATATAAGAACCTCTCAATATAAAAATTGAGAGTATTTATAGGGCTTGCTAATCAAAATATTGTATTAATTTTGGTAATATATTTCCATGTAAAGTAGCAAAAATGATTGAGGACGGGCAAATAGGGTTTAAAAATTTATTTTTGGAAGGTTTGAGCTCATGTGTGCATTTGGTTGGGTAATTAAACTAGAACCTATGCTAATTGCTGACTATTCTTAGATTTTATAGCAACTTCCACCCACCACCTGGCCTGAGTTGGTTGAACCAAGGTTCTAGAGAATAATGCATGTGAATGTAGGGCTTGGGTTAGCTTAAGTTTGAAGATGGTTTTGTGATTTGAGATTTTGATTGTTTGGTTCAGCCAAATTGCTGACCCATGTTAGGTCATTGGTTGGGATAACCAATGTAGTTTCATATGATCAAAGATCACCTAATGCAACTATTATCTAGAGCCAATTTAATGTAGGTTGGGTTTTAGTTCAAGGAATACTCATGTTGGCAACTTGGGTTAGCCCAATTGGGTGAGGTTGATCCTTTACTATGCCATGGATAATCCAATAGGGTTTAGGTGCCTTGGATTGACCAAGAGCATTTAATTTTTATTTTATATTATGTAAGGTTAATTTTTTCCACCTGGGTTGACTTTTACAACCAGAGTTGACCACAGTTCATTTTAGGTCCAACTCATTTCAAATGACATATAGAACTTATTGGAAATGAATGTAGATCTTGGCATAATCTACATATATGAAATGCATTTTCAAGTGCTTAAGGGTTAATTTGATTAACCTAGGTTGATATGCTTAATGAAGCATCACCAAGGCTTAGACATGGGTCCAATCCACTTCAAATGATATTTGTAATTTGTTGTAAGTTATCTTAGATAATAACAAGGTTGAGCTATGTTGTTTTTTTATTATTTTTTTTATTTTTTAATGTTGAGCTATGTTGTGGTTTATTTAAAAGTTAAATTTATGGTTTTAAGGTTTAATATCTTCATGGTCAACCATGGTCATAATACTCCACCAAAGGTTCATTTAGATTTAAGAATTTATGATTTAGGTTTAAGAGTATTTCGGGTGCTGTGGTGAAGATTGAGTAAGCTTCCATAGATAATTTAGGGTAATATGGTTCAATTGTCTCTTTAGTGTTCAAAGCAACCAATGGTAGTCAACTTAGCCCATTTAAGGGTTTTATATGATCTATGCATGATCATGAATGATTTCCATATGAGTAGGTAAAGAGTATAGGCCTTAGATTGAATAGTTGAATATGATCCATACATATGAAGGGTTTATATTTAAAAAGGGTCCACGGGTCAAATAGGTCAACTATGGTCAACCAAGAACTCAAATTAGTTCAAATAAATTAAATGATAATTATGAACAAGTTTAATGAGTTTTTAAGGGATTTCAAGATAGTTTTCATCAAGATTCCTTATTTAGTTGCGCAGGCTAGAAATATTTAAAGGTTTTGAATACTTAGAGAATATGATTTGGTTTTATGGTTTAGAAGGCCAAGAAATCTTCCAAAATGAATAAGTAAATTCTAGAGGTACGTGTGAATGATAAATAATTCTTCCAAAGGCTTTTCCTAGGGTTTTGAATCCATCAAAAATTGTTTGGAGAAAGGGAAAAATCCAAGGGCTTTAAGTATTGGATTTGAACACTACATTTTTATCACTAGAATTTAAATTAGATTTAAAGTAAATTTGATTCATGGTTGATTATTGATTTAAATTTTATGATGATTGAGGGCTTTATGATTAATAAATATTTAAAAATCATTGAACAAATAATAATCATTGGGAGATTATTAGATAGTTGATTTAGGGTTTTGTATATGATTACCATGCCAAAGTATAATGCATAATTGGATATAGATCTCAAAATGGAATCCATGGATTTGAAAAAAAAAATTGAAATATTGATTTAGAGTTTTGATCTCACCAAATAATATAATCAACAAACACCAAAGCACTTTACTACTAGTTAGAAATTATTTGACTACTCCTAGAAAAGGTGATACTCAGAATAATTATTAAAATTCTTTATAAATAAAGCATTGCATTAAAAAATCTAATAAGAACCCTTAATTAAATCCATTTAGGTTACTTTAAGTGATGAAGCAATCATTTATTTTATATTATTACTACGGTACTCCATAAAGTAAAAATAAAATGAGAAAAAGAAGAAAATAAAATGAAACAAAAATTTAAAAGAAGAATTAGTATTGAAAAATCATAAATTTGTACCCAAGAGCTCCATCCCTAAATAACAAAATAACAAGGGAAGTGTAAAAACACTAATATATGACAATGTTCATAAACTAATTGTGAAGTTAAGTTCAATATGAACATTCCTTAATGATAAATCATTCAACTTAACAATGTAGTTAACCACTGCACATACATATGTCGTAGGTTAATTTAAATATGGATATTAATAAAAATGATTATTTAAGATGTTTTCTAATGATTATTTTAGTTAAAATTTCCAAACATTAGCTCCCTATATTTAACATAAAATTATGAAATATTTTCTTAAATTTTTATCATTTCGAGCTTGCTAATTTATTGTAAGAGATTAATTGATCAAAGTTCAAGCACATTGCTTAAGCACAAGAAATAGCTTAAGATCAGAGAATTTTATTTAGTAAACATTATATAATTATTTTGTGCATATATCCCTACAAAATTCTTTATTTTAGTTGAAGTTGTACATAAATTTTGAGTCAAAAGGGCTTGAAATATTAAATTTGTTCGAGCACTGTAACAGCCAAATAAGACCAGGAGCCACTTATAGAGCATCGAGGGAGATTGAGTTTAAGAATTTTTCAAAACCATAATAATAGGCCTTTGAGCAGTGCATTATAAAACTGCCGTAGTACTGTAATTTGGTGCATTAGGTGGTATGAGTTCTATAAATTGACAAATCCTCAACATTAACCTTTGAAGCATCTTAGCTCTAGAAGTGCCACAGCTCAAATTATAGTTCATTATTGTAATGACATAGTGGCACCACGATGCTGAATCACCCTAAAAAATTTTGCTCATGAGATGGAGAAATTATCTATGGAAGACTTGCACCGATTTAACCCAATGCTATAGTAGGTTTCTTTGTACTTGTTAGCATAAGGGACAGGGCTCTTAGGATTTTTATTGGGTTTTTCTATATCTCTTTAAAGCAGTAGGCAGCTAAAGGTCCCTGGTAAGGACTCTATAATTTTTGTCTTATTTAACGCGTAGGCCCCTTGGTGGGTTTTAACTAAAAAAAAAACTCCCCTAAAATAACCTTGAAACATTTAAATGAATAAACACTAGAATTCAAATAAACCTTCAATTACCTTAAAAATAGGTCAATTATAGATTATTTGAAATGATAAAGCCAAGGATATATCAAAGCCACATAGTCTTATACAAACACTTAGATGGATTGTTAGGAAAATCAACTTTATCCTAAACTAGGTTGATGATTTGGTTTGGTATGATTATGGAGTGCCATGCTTGGAGGTTACTAATATTTGAATTTTTATTTTATGGACTCTAGATGTCATATTTAAAATTTTGTTGGTGCATATTTAAAGTAAGCTTTTAGGAAACTTTACTTTCCTATATACACCCATAGTTAATGATATAAGTATATTTCTTTTATATATAATATATTCTTTTAATTTTCTTACAAAATAAGATGTACATGGGTAGTGATGTAAGTGTAAAAACAAATATAAATCTTTTATATGCACATATAGTTAGATTGAATTGTACACTATTAAGAGCTCTAAAAGATTTAAAAATGCTTACTTATATATATGTATAGGTTTCAAAAGAAAATTATTATTTTTTCTTCGAAGATCATTATCCTTTTTAATTCAATAGAACATCTTGAAGTTATTTAGGTTCAATAAGTTCAATGATCATGAACTTATTGCATAGTCCTAAATAAAATTTTCTAAATCATATTTCCCTGATTATTAGGATATAGCCTATCTAATCTTGCATTCATATAGTGATTGATTATGCATAGGATTATCAGCTGGAAGCTCACTTTAGGAATGTGTAAGTCTATAATGTATACTCCCTTCAATCTTCGAACATTCTTTTAATATTATATAATTATAAATTCTAAAATCTAAAATTGAAGATCTAAATCTAAATTTCAAATCCAAGTCAATGATTTACAATCTAAAGCTTGTATATGTTGAAATCTTGATAGCTTAAGCCTTTCTTTAAATTAATATAAATTTTATTCTTCACATTAATTAAGAGTATTCTCTTAAGATATGTAATTAACTATAGGGACTTTTCCTTACAGGAAATCTAGAAACCACAATTAAAATGAATCTTATCTTAGCTCTTTTCAAAGATAGGGGAATATATATGTATGTAGACCTAAGCTTTAAATATTAGTTTAGTTTCATAATCAAAGAGATATGTGAATATTATTTTTTAACTTTGGGAATGAATTGAATATTTCTTATTCTATTTGATTATGAAAAAAAAATATTCATTGATTTTATTTCATGAATAAAATTATAAGTAAATATTCCTTTTATCCTTACGGATGAGTTAAATATTTCTTATGTTATATTTGATTATAAAAATAATTTAAGTTTCTCTTTTAAAAATAATAGTGAATCATTAGTCTATTCTTTAGGATGATATAATAATTTTTTTTGTAAAATAGAATAAATAAATATTCTAAATTAAATCATGTGGCAAATGAACTAAAAATTTATCCACATGAACTAGAGGGTATTTAAAAAATTGCTAGTTTTGTTGGAGTCCCTATTGGTATAGATTATCTTAAAGATGAGCAAAAGCAATTTATTTATTCTCTTATTTTTGTTCTAGTTAACAAAGAGTAACCACTTATGGAAGAAATTAATGTTTTTATTGTTGGTAATTTTTTTTTATTGAAAGTCATGAATGATTAGAAATTTGTTCCATGTTCAAGTTATGGTATGATAGTTCATTCTCCCTCTTTTTGTCACACTAATCCTCATTCATTTACTATTTTGAATAATCCCACTAAGGGTAGAAGAGAAACAATAAAGGCCAAGATGGCCCCTTTCCATCCTTCCCTTCCTCCTTGGCCTTATGCTTCTAAAATCTCTAATTTTACTATTTCTTCTTCAACTATAGATAAAAATGCTTGAAAGGACTATAATGTTCTCCTAGTTTTCTAGTTAATTTTATTAATTAGCCTTAGGATGCTTCTTCTTTGTGTGTGAAAACTATAAATGCTAATTTGAATTTACCTACTGATGATTTTGCCACTATAGATCCCCTTAGTATACCTCCTTATATAAACTCACCATTAAAAAACTATTCTTTAAACAAATTTTAGGTTCTGAGGACTGGTTATATCCTCTCTTAAGAAATAGAGTGGTGAATCTCAGCATACTTTAATTAATTCTCATCTTTCTTAAGTTATCAAATTGCTTGAAAAAATTGTATTAATGTTTCCCATTATGTCAAGTTAGTCTATTATAGTAAAGAATATTAGGAATGCATCAAAATTTTCTCTTAAGTCTTAATGTTTGTTTTTTCTAATATTATCTTCTGAAATGTTAGAGGGTTTTAATATTCTAGAAAAGGTTTACTCCTATAAAGATCTAGCCTCTATTTCAATATGGAATTTCTTTGTATTCTTCTTGAAGCCAAAGCTAATATTTTGGTGGAAGATCATTCTGTACATAGGGTCCTTTAGATTGAAGCAAGTTGTAATACTTTTAATTTCTCTGATCTTGGTAGGATTTGGCTAAAATGGAATGCTTCTTGTATTTCTTTCTTGTCCATTTTTTCTACTAGTTAACTTATTCATAGCTCATTGATGGTTAGCTCTTCTTATTCCTTCCTTATAACTATAGTTTATGCTTCTAATTCACTAGCTGAGATATTAAATTTCTGAAAGGATATTCTTAATTTGTTTATTATTATTACCACTCCCTGGGTTCTATTAGGAGAATTCAACTACTATATGTTTTTAGGTGAAAATTTTAGAGGGAATATCATTAATTTTAATATTTTGTAGGACTTTATTAATATTTTTTTAAATATTAGAGTTCAAGATCTATTCTCTATTAGGTAGTTTATTCCAGGTTTAATCAAAAGAGTGATTTTCCTATTCATATTAAACTTTATAGGGTCTTGATGAATGGTTATCGGGTGTATTCTTTTCCTTCTTCATATTATTATGCAGAAAAGCCAAGTTTCTCTAATCACTCTCTTTTATTCTTTTTAATAAAAAATTTCTAATCTTAGGCATATATTCCATTTTATAATTTTTTTGTGTAACAATTTGAGTTTTAGCATTTATTTATTTAAATTTTGTTGTTTCTCCTATTGGCATCCCAATTAATGATCTTTATTCTAGGTTTCATAGGGTCAAAAAAAAATTAAGGCTCAGCCTTGGGTCGCCTCTATGATTTTATCTGCCTTTATTGATTCTCTACATTAGAATCAAAGTCTTATATTGTAGAATATTCAAATTACCCTTCTTGATAAGCAGCTAAATAATTATTTAAAGGAGGTGAATTCCCTTCTCAATCATAATATGTCTTTATGGGATTCTTGGTTTATTTAGAGATCTCAATAAAGATGGCTTTCATGTGGAGAAGATGATTTAGACTTTCTTTATTCTAGAATTTGTGTAAGGAAAAATAGAAGTAGTATCAAGGTTATTTCTTCTTCTAGTGCGTTGGTCTCTACCCCTAAAGACATTTATTTTGCTTTTATTCAACACTTTAAAAGGCTTTTTAATTTTTCTAAGCCTACTCTTGCTTCTTCTAAATATATTCTAGTTGGGAGAAATATTCCAAATGAACTCCTACCATATTTAACAACTCTTATATCCCTTGAACAAAATTAAGAAGGTGGTATTCTCTTCTCTGTTATCCTCTATTATATCGCTTTACTTTTGAATTCTGTAAGAATTATTGGGAGATTTTGGGTTCTATTTTTTAAAAGTTGTTATGCATTATTTCTCTATAAGTTATATGTCTAAAGTTGTAATAGCCTCTACGATTGCTTCAATTCAAAAAAATATATTCATGATTCTCTTATTACTTATTATAGAACAATATATTTATGCAATGCTTTTTATAAAATTGTAGTTAAAATATTGGCCAATCATAGGAAAAATATTAATCCTTTTATAATTAATCCTAGAAAGATAGGACTTATAAAAAATAGGATTTCTTCTATAATATTCTTCTTGCTTATGAAATGTTGAAGGACTTTAATAGTGAGGCTAAATTAAGTACGTTTATGCTAAGCTATATATTTGTAAGGCTTTTGATAGTGTCTTCATAGATTTTTGTTTTTTAACTAGTTTGTATCAATATGGCTTTTCTAACATCTTCATTTCTTGGGTTAAGGGTTGTATTGAAGATAGTTTTTCTCTGTGGTTGTTAATTGTTATTTAGATGGGTCTTTTAGCTCATCTTCTTGTCTTTTCAGGGTTTCCCTCTATCTTCATATTTTATTTGCATCAAGATGGATGGCTTATCTAATTTTTAGATGATAAGACTTTTTATGTTCATTTTGAGGGAATAGATGCTGGTGATAATTATATTTCACACTGACTCGATGCAGATGATGTCCTTGTCTTTAGAATTTCTAATACTAAAAGGTTAAAAGATATTTTAAAGCCTTTCTCTCTTTGTTTTGGGAATTTCGTCAATTTTAATAAAAAATTGGCTATCTTTTCCAAAGGTTATTCTATGTCTGATAATATTTGTCAAGTTTTGAATATCCCTATTGCTCATAACCCTGTTAATTTCCATAGGTTGCCTATCTCTTCTAAAAGGTTCATTTCCACTGATTTTTAACCTTTGCTCAGTAAATTACTAAACTTCATATTAATTAGAAAGTTAACATTCTTTCTTTAGCTAAAAGGATTTAATTTCTCCAGTTCTCTATTAGTAATACTATCTCTTATTAGATTAGGGGTCTTATACTGCCAAACTCTAGTAGGAAATTTATTAGAAAGGTCTGCTTTAATTTTTTTAAGGATGTTAATATATGAAAAATTTATTATTTTTCTTAGAATGAGGTGTGCTGGCCTAAGTGTTTTGGGGATTGTGCATTCCTGATCCCAATTCTTTATATTTTGCTTTTAGTTATTCCATTTTGTGGAAAATTTTAAATGTAATTGTTTATTGTCTAGCTGGGTTAAGTATAAATGCTCTCCTATTTGGAATCCTCCTGCTAAAAAAAGCATCCATTTTTTGGAAACGCATCTACTTTATTGCTAGGAATATTAAGAGCAAGGTCTCTTATTATTAATGATAATAGCTCTCTTTCCCACTATAAGGATCCTTGGTTTGGAGGAAAAGCCTTATATGAGATGCTAAATTCCTATATTAGTTCTTCTTTATATTTGGCCTCTAAGAGAGATCTGATAACTTTAGTTGGTTGATATTTTTCGAACACTTTTTCTACTCCTATTCTTTGGCTGTCTCCAATATCACCATTTCTAATCAATCTACAACTTGTATCTCTTGGGGTGTGGTATTTATCCAACTTTTAAGATTTTGAATGCTACTTTTTATGAAGATTTTACTTAGATGGAATGATGTTCTTTTATAAGGCATATGAGGGTTGCTACACATTTTTCTTGTTAGTATTAGATGACTTTGTTGAAAGGGTTGAAAAATGCATATATTTTTGCAAATAGAAATTTAAATTTTACTCAAACTTATGTTTTATGTACTATGGCATAGGAAACTCACAACCACCTCTTCTTTGAGTTTGATTTCTCCTTCTTCATTATTTCTAATTGGAGCTTGGATTACATCACTTTATTCTTAGGCCTACTTTCATACTATTCTTAGACTTTATTTATATCTCAAATTTGGAGAATGATGCAAAAAAAAAATTCTCTTAGTTCTTGCTACACTTTATATTTGTTATGGAGAGAATGAAATTATATAAGATTTTCGGATAATATTCATTATGTAGCAACTATGGTTAAGCTTATTAGGAATGCAATTCTAAAAAAAATTGCTTCTAGGATATCTTTTCATGTTATTAAGCATTTTTTTTTTAGGATTTTTATATATGGATATTTTTTTGTTGGCTTTGGTTTTGTAATGGTGCTTTTAGTAATTTTGTGTTTCCTTTGGTTATCTAAGAGAATTTGTTAGTTGCATTGCACTTCGATGTTAATTGGCTTTTGGCTATTGGGAAAAGGGCCTATGATGAATAAACAAGTGGAATTATATTTTAACTGGAGTTAGTTACATGAAGGGTTTGTCTGGCAACCAGTTTCTGAAATTTGGAAGGTCGTTTCCATCAAACAAAGGCTTTGTGTAATTTATGTTTATCCTAGGAGGGTTGGCTCGACAAACAGTTCATGATTTGGATTGTCGAATCTAGCAATTCAAGGTATTTATTCCTTTTTTTTTTTTTTTTGATGGAGTATTGACCATTATGAGTCCCTTCCACTAAGGTTTTTATTGTTTCAATCTTTGATTGTTTCTTATTATTATTCTAAGCTTTTTATTTAATTTTTTGTATACAAGAATTTAAATTTTTTTCATATTTGTTTCTTTCTATTCAACAATATTTTTTAATAATATAAATTTTTTATTAAGTAATAAAAATTGAGCATGAATACCTCTAATTCTCATTAAAAATAAATTAATAATTGATATATCATCAAACAATTTTTCTAGATTGGGCATGAATCTCAAGGAAAAATCAAGTTTGAAGCTTCAAAATTAAAGCAGAACCATATGAACTCTAATTTCAACAAACTTATAGTCGAATAAATTGTCTCATAATTATGAACCAAACCATATTGTTTGACTCAATTCGAGCCCAAATGGGTTCAAATCGAAGACCCAAAGAACATTAGGAAGGTTCAATCCATAATTTGGATTATTAAATAGTTTTCAAAACTGATGTGCTTATAGTCGAATTGAGTGGCTCAATGACACAAATCCAATGAGCCCAAGATTGAGGAATTTTGATATCATTAAGATATTTAATCGCTTAATAAACGGTCCATGATTAACGGATTCAACATTGGCCGTCCATTCAAATAGCTCCCAATTTACCCTTGATCTTCCTCTTATTTTTTTTCCATGCCAATCATAGAAAACTATAAATAGACCCCTCATTTCTCATGAGAGGGGACCCGAGAAAGAAGAGAAGAGAATGAATAGAGTTTTCTTGCCACCAGACACCTCCTCGACCACCTCCAAACTTCCACACAATAGCTGATCGACGCTTGAGTTATGCCTGATCACTAAATAATGTTGAAATCTTGGTTTGCCACCGGCTGACACTGAAGTTTCACTTGATCGCTAAATTATATTTGAGTTCTACGTAACTGTTGACTGATGCTAGAGTTCTTTCCGACAGCCGACTGACACCAAATTTCCACCCTACCACCAAAGGTCATATTATTTTTTATCTCTATTTATAACTTAATTTATACCTGGGAGTTACTTATTGTAATATTATCATCCTAAATTTCAAGGAAGAGTTAGCCACTTATAATTTATGCAAACACTAATGGAATCCTTTCAAGTGGGTGTGGCCCTACTATTTTTTCCTTTTCCAAGGTTTCCATGTAAACATTTTTGTGCTATATATTTCTTTTTTTGTGTGCTGGATACCATACAATGTTGAGATAAAAAATTTTCTAACTCTATCACAATGTATATTATAGCCCACAATAGTTTGGCATTGTCTGTGTGAACAATACCATAATTCTACATATTTCTTTAACGACCAATAAGCATAACAATCATTTCTTTGGAGCCTCCCGCTCCAACACCCACCAATCTAAGAAATAATTTATAAATAATAGATTCCAAGTATCTACCTCTTTTTATCCTAGGGGCAAAGTGTTGTTGGAGAAGGAGATTCAAGACCTTCCCTAGAAGAGCGTATCCGAAAGATGGAAGAATATCAAAATGTGATCCTTCAACTCCTACGAAAGACTCGACAACAACTGCTAGCACCATAGAAGGAGGTTCTTCTCCCTTGAGATCCACCACTTGCCAAAATATGTTCAACTCAAATAACTTCACACAGATATTTCTCTTCCTCTACCTAGGAGGCCTATGAAATCACATCAAGATAATAAACTTACTTTCTTTCTTTTTTGTTTTTGAAATTTGCAAATTTGCATTATAAAAAGAACCAAAGGAAACTACTTACAATTGATAAAAGGGTAGCCGTCGTTCTTGATCAAATCCATCAAGGTGGATGGTAAACGACCAAAAGAAGAACTATCAAACAAAAAATTGCCATTAAAGCCAAAGTAGCACAAAAATCAGCTACTTTGTTACAATTCCTACTTACATGGTGAAAAATGATTTTATTAAAGTCATTAAGAAAGTAAAGCTTATTATTCAAGCTCTCCTCCAAATGCCAATCAGTCATCTTCATAGTTTGTTGAATGTAATTAATCACATTTACAGCAACCATAGAGGCAGAAATTGATGATTTCCCATGCTTGACAAGATTACGGTTCTTCCAATTCAAAAAAACCGTGGTGTAGTACAATCTAACCATTCCTGGATTGCTGCTAGATTGGCGTCTAAGTTCCATTAAACATTCATCAAGAGTATGAAAAATGTTTATAGCAAATCCCCACTCTCTGATTTTGGAAATAATTTCATTAAAAAACTTGCAGCGAACCACAATATGTTCATAGTTTTTAGCTTCACAGCAGCCTCTAGCACAAGAATCACTAGTAGCCAATCTTCTGAATTTAAGGAAAGAGTTAGATGGGATATCAAATTTACTCAGCCTCCACCAAAACAATTCTACCTTAAAGTTGAGTTTAAGCTTCCTTAGCCAATCATAAAAACCATCATCAAGAGCATTGTATCTCTTGCTCATCACAGCTTCAAAAGCCAAGGCTAAAACAGAACAACCCGACAGCTTCTTAATTGGTTCCAGCATATCCCTTCCACCGTCTCTGTCTACCTTAACTTGCTTGATTAGCCATACCAAATCCTCATGAAAGAACAAACTCAATTTCATGTCATCCCACCTTCCATCATTGTTTAACAGCTGCTGCACTTTCATACCTTCTAAATCAACACAATTAATAAAAGTAGGCCAAGAGTTAAAACTCATGTCAAGAATCTAGATGTCACCGAGAACATCAATTTCCCTACCATTGCCCACTTTCCATTTAACAACATCCTTGAGAAACTTTCCTCCTTCTACCATAATCTTCCAAGCATTAGAAGAGTTGTGTTTATAAGTTCCATCCAGAACACTGTCAGATTATTTGGCATTAGGAGAACGGTGTAACAGAGATTCGGGATTTTGAATGTAATTCAAAGCAAGTCTAGCTTTCAATGTACCACTCTTAATGATACAAGATTGTAAACCAAGACCACCAGCACTTCTTGGCTTACATAATTCATTCCAAGCAACATAGTGTAATCCTCTTCCCCCATTTGATTTGTGCCAAACAAAATTCCTGCACAACTTCTCAATCTCCTGCAGCACTTTTTTAGGAACCAACGAATGCTTAATAATGAAATTTGGAAAAGCTAATAAAGAGGATTTTAAAAGCACAATTCTCCCTCCCAAAGATAAAGTTTTCTTTAACCAAACATTTAGCTTCTCCATAACCTGAGCCAAAATGTCTTGGAAATCCATTGACAGCCTTTAAATCGAGAATTTTTGTCAACCTCTTCTTTCTAGCTCTGCGAACAGCTTTACCAAATAGGATTTGAGGCTTGTAAGAATTCACCTTCAAACCCGTCCACTTACAAAACTCCTGAATGATTTTCATCATAAGTCTAGCCAATCCACATGTTGCTTGAGAGAAGATAAGAACATCGTCAGTATAAAGTAAATGAGTAATTCTTGGTCCCTTAGAAGCCACCTGAATGCCCAAACTATGACCCCTTTGCACCAAAGCATTAGAAAGGAGTTGAGCACACATAATGAACAAGTACGGTGACAATGGACAACCTTGACAAAATCCACTACAAGCTTCTATCCATCTGAGCTTCTTCCCATTCAGGATAATGGCAAACCTCACATTCAACACACATTCCATAACAAAACCAGAAAAAGCCAAAGGAAATCCATACCAGTCAAGGATTTTCTGCAAAGTACTCCACCCCATGCTGTCATAAACCTGCTCCATATCAAGCTTCACTGCCATTAATCCTTTTTTATTTCTTGAGGTTTTAAACTTATGGAAAATCTCTTGAGCAAGAATGCAATGCTCAGACATCGATCTCCCTGGAGTGAAAGCTAGATGCTCCTCAGAAATCATCTTATGCATGAGGTTCTTAAGTCTATTCACAAGCATATAGGCTACAATCTTTTATGTAGTTTGACAAAGGCTAATGGGTCGAAAATTTGAAGGGACAATCAGATTATTCACCTTGGGGATTAACACAATCAATGTGCCTTTCCAATTTTTATGCATAAAACCAGTGCTAAAAAACTTCTTGATAGCCAACCAAGTAGTTTCTCCAACAATGTTCCAATAACTCTTGAAGAAAGAAGAAGTGACACCATCAGATCCTGGAGATTTGTTGTTTCCCTGCTGGAATACAGCCACCCTGCACTCTTCCATCACAAATTCAGAGTCTAACATCTTCCTATCCAACTCACTAAGTCTCTATGAAGTATCAATCTCTGGCCAACCCGTTAGAAGACAACTCTTGTGCTTCCACTTTTCTTCAAAAAAATGTAGAAAAATCTGCTCAATTTGTTCTTCCTCATCAACTATCCGATTGCCCCATTCTTAATATGCTTAATCAAGTTACCACTCCTTTTTGCAGATGCAAAGTTATGAAAGAATGCAGAATTCATATCACCTTCCTCAATCAACCTAGTCTTAGCCCTTTGCTTCCACCATGTTGCAAGTCTCTTCAAAGTAACATTTAATTCATGCACCTTTTGCCTAAGAATACACAAATCATCAACCGAGAAATCCACATCAGACATCTCTTTGGATTGTAAATCCAGAATGTCCTTCTTTAACTCATCTCTAAGCTTGCAAAGATCTTTGCATTTATTCCTATTCCAAAAGAATAGGGCCTTCAAAGTCCTTCTAATCTTTATATGAAGAATCTCTACCTCATCTCCAAAGTCCTTCTTCAACCAAGAGTTGTAAACAATGCCTCTTGAAGCTGGATATGATCTCCAAGTGTCCTCAAATCTGAAGTGTCTGTCCTTTGTAGAATGCAAAGCTTCCATCCTATATACAATCGGACTATGATCCGACGCCACCCGAGCTAGATGTCTTGCTCTTCCAGCAGGAACCAATTGCAATGAGGCTGAATTCAGCAAGCTTCTATCAAGCCTCTCCCAAATCCTTGAGTAACCATCTTTATTATTACACCAAGAGTAACTTGGTCCAATAAAACCTGCATCTTAGAAATCAGAATTAGTCATAAAACTTTTCATCTCTCTAGGCCCCCTAGAAAAGATGAACCTCTTCCCACCCTTCTTCTCTTCCTTCTTAAGAGTACAATTAAAGTCTCCCCCCACTAAAGAAGGACCCGACCCGGCCATGTTCTTCTCAAGTAAACTCCAAAGATCCCTTCTCTCCACACAACATCTACTCTCATAAACTGCTGCCACTTTCTAATCTCCCATCAAAGGAGTAGAAAGAACTCCAATAACCGCTTGAGAAGAACTTTCTTGAACAACAAAAGAAACTTTGTTCCTGTTCCAAATAATCAGAATACCCCCAGACAAGCCCACTGCAGGGTGATAAAAAAATCCCAATCTCTCCCAATAAAGCAGTCCACATCTCTTCTATCAATATTACTAAGCTTAGTCTCCATAATGCCAATAAAAATGACCTCATGTTCCCTAACAAATTCCTTCAAATACAGCGAAGCCTCTCTCTTTATGTCTCCCCTGCAGTTCCAAAATAGTAAAGTCATCATTAATCAGCAAGAGGGGAACCATCCCCGCCAATCAAATTGCCCTTCCCATCTCTTCTCTTATTCATATGCTCTGGCTCAACCGGACCCAAAGATCTCAATTCCTTAGCCAACTTAACCTTAACCGAATTGCTGTTGAATACCCTAGCAGACTTCTGATCACTCACATTTCCTTCTAACAATCTTGAATCCTCAGATTTTCCTTCAAAGTGTTGATTCGTAACTTCTCCCTCTTCCACCTCATTCATTAGAATTTGGAACTTATTTTTTTCTTCAAACATTGACCTCATTCTCCTTATCGTTATTAACCACAACAGAGCCCACTTCCTTCTGAAATTCATCCTGGACAGAAACAAAATTTGCTTCCAATTTCTCCTGATGATCTGCAACCAACACCTTACTGTTAACTGTCTTCTCCATTCTTAATTTTCTTCCTTCTCTACTAACTCTATAATTTCTATAAATTCAATTTTTGAATCGCACATGGATCCACGGATCATACTCTGGTTCAGAAATTTTTTCCTATGTGGGGATACTAACCACATTTTCCTGCTTGATGCTCACCTTAGCAGCCACATCAACCTTTTTAATTTCAGGACACAAATCCTTGTCATGCCCCACCTTACCACAATAAAAACAGAGCATATCAATCTTCTCATATTCAATATGCTGAAAGAATCTTCCAGCAATGCCGTCAATCCATACACCCTTAGGAAGGCTATTTTCAAGATTCAATCTTATACAAACACGTACAAACTCATGTTTTCCCCATCTGAAAGAGTTTCCATCCACGTACATAGGTACTCCTATCTTTGACGCAATTCGGGTAATATTCTCTTCATCCCAACAGTAGAGAGGCAAACAGGGGAGACGTATCCAGACTGGAGCAGTGATCCCGTTGAAGGAATTGGGATTGAAAGACGTAGACCATTTGTCCATTCCCACTATGTAACCTCCAACATACCATGGACCACCATTGAGTACTTCATCCATTGCCTCCTCACTTATGAAAGAGCAAAGAATCCAGTTCATACCCAGCGACGTCATATGGAAATTCCCAAATTTGTTCCAGTGTCTTCTCAATTCAACACTACACATAGGAAAAGAAATCTTGTTGCCCAGGACTTTAACAACTAGCAAAAACTTCAGCACCTTTGAATTCATATTCTCCTTTTCCGCATTTAACTTGACTGCAACTCCATCATCCAACATTTCAACAATATCATCGTTGAAAGAAAGCCTGATATGCTGTGGTTACTTCCAAGCTTCAACAAATTCATCTTTCGAATTTTCATTATCACCATTTCCATCCTTATTAACACACCCCTGCATAGAATCAACATCTCTAGGTACTTCTTGATCCAGAATCTCAATATTGGTCGTTGAATTCCGACCCGTAACAATCTCCTTGTTACATAGAGACTTATTAACTTTCAAGACTAATTTCGCCGACGATGACGTATCCAAATTCAAATTTTCAGATACCAACAACGGTCTAGTATTATCAATGATTCCCCCTGTAGAACGTTCAAGCAAAGGTTTCTTACCTTTACCTTTAGGATTCAAATCTTGACGACGCAGAGGTCGAAAACCCTCTCTAATCACAACACCTTTATTCACCACACGATCAGATCCAGTTGATCGTCCAGAAGCCATTACAACACCGAAAGAAGGTCGGAATACCTTCTTCCGATCAGCGATCTTCAAACCCGCCACCAGAAATTGCCCGCCAGATAATAAAATTACTAACACTACAAGTTCTACCGATCCTTTATATACAAGTTGGCAACCTTGCATTCCTCTGATCATCCTTGAACACTTAGTCCTACCAAATGTTACTAAGCTCCCTCGTAATGCCCTACGACATGAACTGTGAAGATTGGTCTGAGAAGAGTTCCTTATAGTAGGTATAAGACAACATCTTTATTAGTGGGACTTCTAGAAGTCATCAGCCCTAACTAAAGCCTTTCTTCAACATCCCATTCCAGTAAGATTTAAACTACATAACATTGATTCCTATGATGGAATAATAGACCCATACAAGTATATCGATTACTATATAACCATTATTCACATCTATTAAGCCTCGTATGTTTTCCTCTACTAGGTTTTTCCTGCTACCCTCAAAGAACAAGCTCGAACATGGTTTTATTCAGTTCTATCCAGAACGATCCCTAATATTATCAAATTGGTCAAAGTGTTCATCGAATAATTTATTTTCTCACATTTCTGTGATCCAAAAAATGATAGAGAATCACTAAAGGATTATTTTTAATAATTTTCCACAAAGGCTCGACAAATTATAAGATTATATCCTGAATTGCTGAGAGGAGTCTTTCATGGGGGCCTTCATCCTAGCCCATTCTATTTGGCACTCAAGTGAGACATGGTTCATTCATACACAAACCTGATATATGCTTGGAGGTATAAATCTCCACAGATGAATTTGTAAATGATCATAAAAAGAAATTTGAGTAAATAAATGGAAATCATAAATGTGAATTTGGGATGGATAATTCATTTTCATAATGAAAGAAATAAAAGATAAATAATCAACCTCCTAGGCCTCCAATGCTATGACATGAACCTTGATAGGAGAAGGAGTATACCACTTAATATATCTTAGGAAATGTGTTGATGGCCATCTGAGATCAAGAAAATGTGAAGTGTCCTAATCCTTTGAAGCTGAAAAAAGAAAATTAGGATCAATACTGTCATTTTCATCGTAGACATGGCCACACTATCGAAGCCTGCAAGTAGCTCAAGGATGGAATTAAAAGGCTTATTCACCAAGTTTATCTTAAACGGTTTATTTGAGATCCACTTTCTCGACAGGAAGCTCATCCTACTCAGAGCAAAATCAATAATAACAGAGACAATCATTGAATAATCATCTAATAGTTGGCGAGATTGATACCATTGCAATAAAAGTTTGTGAAGGTTGTTAGACCATATAGATCTAGTCCCGAGGCTAACCAAGAGGGGAGTGAATTGGTGATTTAAAAAACTTCTTTAAAGACAAAGAAAAATCCGTCTTTTAAAATCTTGTTCAACATCTAAAAATAGATAATTGTATCACATGATGCGAAAGAGGATTAATTTTATAATAATAAAAAATCAGAGATTTTTAACCATGTAATTATCACAAAAATAAATACAAAAAATAAAGTATAAAAAAATAAAACTAAGAATAAATACACCAGAGATTTAAAGTTGTTTGGTCAACCTGACCTACGACCACTCCCCAAAATCTTCTATTTCAGGTATTGCATTTAACCTTTAAAGACTCTCCTTTAGCTCCCATAGCTTGGTGGAGAAACCCTTACAAACTTTCTTCCACTAACCTGATGCAGTAGATGAAAATACTCCTTTAACATGATGAACACCTTGACTCCTTCTCACCCTCTTGGTGAAGCAAAGAATCTTGACTCCTTTTCACTCTCCTGATGAGGTAGAGAACCTTGAATCATTTTCACCTTCCTCGATGCGGAAGAGTAGCTTGGTCCCCTGACACAAAAGATATCTTCTTCTTCCCAGAACTTTCCTCAAGATAAACCTTGAATATGGTGGTACTAGGATGCAAGCTTGTCAGAGCAACCATGTTAACCCCCTTGCATACTCTCTTGAAACCTATAAGGATCTTCTTCCTCCCAAACTCCACCCTTTCCTCTCTCCTTTCAAGGCTCTCTCTTTAAGTTTTCTCTAGAGAAATGAAGACTCAAAGCATGTTAAAAGATACTTACAATGCCTTTGGAGAAATCGTAAATATAGGGCTTTAAAATAGCCTAAGAACTTAATTCTATCACCAAAGATCATATAGTATAATCATAAGATCATCCAGTACGATCACTACAGGAAAATCACTTATTACCGGCGGAATTTTCCGGCGGCTTTCCGGCGGTTAGTTTTCCGGCGGCTTTTCGGCGGTTCTTGACGGCTTATTTCTTATAAAATTTTCCGGCGGCTTTCCGATGGATTACCGGGGGATTTCTGACGGCTAATTTCCCTGCAAAAGTTTGCGACGGCTAATTTCCCGCAATATTATCCCACGAAATTTTCCGGCGGCTTTCCAACAGATTACAGGCGGCTTTCCGACGGCTAATTTCCTTGCAAAATTTTGCGACGGCTAATTTCACGTAAAATTTTCCCGCAGAATTTTCCGGCGGCTTTCCGACGGATTACCGGCGGCTTTACTTAACTAGTTTATTTTAATTGTCAATTAAAATAAAAATTTTAAATAAATAATGTTTAATTATAATAATCAGACTGTTTTAATATATATAAAAAAATACTTACATTTAACCATTTTGCAGAATCGGCGCATTGGCCAGGCATCGGGGCTGCGGGTGAGGAGGTCTACGGTTCGAATCTCAGGGAAGACAGACGCGGGTGCGGGCGAGTTGGCACACTCGGGCTCGGTCTGGTCTGGCGTGACCCGCGGTCTGGCACGACAGCCGGAGCGCGCGCTGGCGTGCTGACGGGATCAGGTCACCCGGGAAGCTGGCGGGAGCGGCTGTACGGGGTCGCCGCCAACAAGCCGCCTGAATTTATTTTTTTTTATTCAACCGGCGGTTTGTGTCCGTCGGCAAGCCACCGGCATCATTTTTGCCGCCGGAAAACCGCCGGAAAACTGCCAGAAAATTAAAAAACTGCCATAAACTTCTCAAATTCCGCAGGAAAAAGCCACCAGAAATGTGTGATTTTCTTGTAGTGGATGTGTATGATTTGACTCGATAGTACTATGCAATCATGAGATAGTCTAGTACCATCAGTTCAAATTTGTATTGATCATCCAATATAATATTGTGGTTATTATACATGATTAGATGAATGATT
Organism: Dendrobium catenatum; assembly: GCF_001605985.2. Taxonomy (NCBI): domain Eukaryota; kingdom Viridiplantae; phylum Streptophyta; class Magnoliopsida; order Asparagales; family Orchidaceae; genus Dendrobium; species Dendrobium catenatum. The sequence continues at coordinate 944,926 of NW_021320070.1, read as the reverse complement.
ATTGTATTCATCTTATATAATTATGGGTTATCTCATGCATCCTCTTGGTCATCCTATATAATCATTACAGATAGTCCAAGATGATCAGATAGAATAAATTAACCATAATTAGTCCCCTAAGCCCAGAAGTAATATAGGCATGATTGTCATAAATCTTCTAATATGATATAGACCATCCTTGATGACTAGAAAAATTTTAAATCTTAAAAGCTTGCCTAAATTATGATTGGTAGCTATTTTTAATAATCAAAACTGATTGTCCTGGATGATCTAAATCATCTAGTATAATTTATTAGATGAGTTGATCATATAGTATGATATAAATTGTATAGTATAAGGAATTTAAAATTTAAACTTCTAGAAAAAACTAGATCTCACTCCCCTAACTGTGTGTGTACATGGTCACCATGCTAATATACACCCTTATAGGACATAACTCAAGAAATCAAAAATATATTAAGTAATATTACAAAAATCTTTACCACATAACCTATTCTACCCAATATTTAGCCTTGAATCTTTGTTGGATGGTGCATGGTGTTCTTAAAATATTAGTATACATATAAATAAATATACATTGTAAATATAAGTAAACAAAATGAAGTTAAATGCAATATTTGTTATCATCAACAAAACTTGTGAGCTCGAGTTAAAATAATTTTCCTTTTTTTGATGATGACAAACATTACTAGTTGAATTTGCAAATTTATAAATATTTTCTCTTAATCTCTCCCTTACTAAGATAATTATATTAAAGAATTGGGGATACCAAAAATATTTTTTTATGTAGGAGAAATGAAATTAAGAAACTTAGAAACTGATTAGTAAACTGAAATAATACATAAACAAATACAAATATAAGATGAACAAATGCAACTAGATAAATACATTCTCCCCTTTTATATTATCAAAAATAAGAGAAACAAAGAAAAAGAAACTAACAATAAAAAAAGAAACATATGTAAATGATCAAACCAACCCTAATCTGGTGGACGTGGTGGTGATGTTTAGAAATAATCAATTAATTTTAGCAATTTTTCTCAAAATAATAAAGTTACCTCTTGATTTTATTCAAAAGCTTACTAAGAAATTAATTAACTGCACTAAAATCCAAAAAGGTTAGAAATTTAAATTTTATCAACTATAGCTCAAGTTCCTTACAGGTTAAAGTCCTTTTAAAACAAAAAATTAATTCAAAAAATAAATTTAAAAGGAAATGTGAGCTTTTAAAACTTCTTCTTCAAAATATATCTTAAGAGAATAGAATTTCAAAGTGATGAACCAGAAAAAATGATTCTCAAATTCAAGTATGGACTATATCAATTGCCACATGGATTTATCTAATATTTAAAGACTTGATAGTATGCTAACTTATTGCGGGCTCATTTTGGGCCTCTTTATCAATTTTTGGCATACTTTATGGAACTTTTTATTTTTAATACACTTTTTTGTATCTTTTAATTATTTGACGGTCATTACATATCTTTTTAATTCGAGCTCAAGTTGTCCCACTTTTCATTCTTTGCCAACTTTCTTCATTTTCCTTTAAAGATTCTAAGTTGTGATATTATCATCTTAATAAAGAGAAGAGGAACTCACTCTCTTTTATAGGGAAGAGTAAAATACAAATCAAAACCTGATTCATATGATATAGATAGATAGCTTAAGTAAGAAAATTTGAAATAGTATCATTGATTTGTAAAAATATTCAAATGAGATGGAGAACTAATAGAAGATGAAATAGATTTCTATTTCTTGGATCATTTTTTAATTTGAAATAGTTTTTTATTCAAAAAAAAAATTATACCACTAAAGGAGTTAGAGGAAGAGGGATAATCATATATTTTTTCTTTCTTTAGCTATTTTAGAGAAGTCAATAATCACTTACCAAGGTAAAATTTTCATTTTAAGAAAAAAAGTGGTTAGAGAGAAGTGATTCGATTATCATTTGAAAATATAATATGAGATGTGATTTGTGTGTGCTGATTAGAGAGTTCTATAAAAAACATACATGGAAAATAAAATAAAAGATTACAAACATAAATATTTTACTTATAAAACAAAAACACTAAAAAAATATAAAACATAAAAAATATTCATGTCAAACAAAAACAAAACAAATAACATATACGCATGCTTTATCTATAACATATATAAACACACAAATAAAACATTATCCTTCATTATCTTTCTCCTGGTCTTACGATTCAAAAGCTAGGTCTTCCTAGCATATCTTTTATTTTTTATTATTCGCACTTATTACAATTTGCTTTTTTTTAACATTTTCCTTTGCATGAAGAGTTTTTATATTAGGCCATGTAATTTTTATATGTTCGGGGCTTCCTACACCTAAAAAAATTAAAATTAGAGGAAATCTTAACTTTTTTACCATTTTTTACGTTTGTTCCACTTTTGTTGATGCTTCTACTGATGCTTTAGTAGACTTTCCAATTTGCTTGTTGTTGATGTTAATACCTCACTCCTATCATCTCTAAGCCACTTCCATCAATGTCTTCAGCTTTTAGTACTATAGTTTTACCTGCATCCAAATGCTTTTGAATCATACTTTGCTCGTAGGCAATGAGTGTGTCAATTTTATTATTAATAAAATAATTATTCAATTCTTTTGATTCATATATACTAGTGATTTTAACATTAAATTTATCAAGTAGACAATGTAAAATTTTATTTCCCTTTTTAAAGTTTGAAAGTTCTTTACCTAAAGCATGTAATAATGTCATAATTTTAATAAACCTAGTATACATGTCTAAGATCATCTCAAATGATTTCATGCAAAAAGTTCATAATAATACATTAGAATATTCATCTTAGATTGCTTGACATCATTTTTAACACTATATGTAGAGAATAATCAATCCCAAAAGTTTTTTTTTTTCTAGTAATATATATTGAGATTCTTAAGCAATCTTTAGAATTCAAAGCATAAAAAAAAATTAAGGCATTTAACATTCAATTGAAAATTGTTTTGTTTTATTCTACTCCATTCAGTAAAAGAAATATCCATTTTGACTCCATCTATAATACGTGATGATACAGAATTACTAGTTTTAATCATAGGACATATTCGATAATCAATTGATTATAAGTAAGTAGACATGCAAATTTTCCAAAAATTAAAAGAAATATTTTCAAATAAAGGTGGTCGCATGATTGAATATCCTTCTATAGTATTAGTATTTCCAAAGTGAGCCATTAATCCTTTTTCAAATGATTTTTAAACTTAAATTATGAATCCCACTCTTATATCACTTGAAAGTTCATGAAGGTTGTTAGACCTTACAGAACTAGTCTTAAGGCTAACCAAGAGTGAGGGAGAATCCGTGATTTAAAAACTTTTTAAACACAAAAATAAATGCCAAAGTATAGAAAAAATAAATGTAAATAATAAAGGAAAACTAAAACTAAGAACAAGCTTGTCAGAGATTTATAGTGGGTCAGTCAACCTGACCTATGTCCACTTCTTAGAATCTCCTATTCTATGTATTGCACAAAACCTTTAGTGTCTATCCTTTAGCCCCCACAGCTAGATAAAGAAGCTCTTACAAAATCTCTTCCATCAATCCTGTGCGGTAGAGGACTGTACACCTTTTACATGTAGAAAACATTGACTCCTTTTCACCTTCCTGGTGAGGTAGAGAATCTTGAATCATGTTTACCTTTAGCAATGTGGCAGAGTAGTCAGGTTCTTTCACACCAAAGAGATTTTCTTCTTCCCAAAATTTTTTCATGAGATAAACCTTGAATTCAATGGTACTAAAATGAAAGCTTATTGGATTAATCGTGTAATACACCCTCAACACTCCCTTGAAACCCATAATGATCTTCTCCCTCTCAAACTCCACCCTTTCCTCTCTCCCTTTTAGGCTATCTCTTTAGGTTTTCTCTAGAAGAATGGAGACCCAGTACATGCCAAATGACACTTACATTTTCTTTGGAGAAAGCTTAAATGGAGGGCTTTAAAATCCCTAGAAAGTCAATTCTTCCATTAAAGATTATACAATATGATCATAACATTACCTACTATGATGTGCAAAATTTGACCTGATAGTACTATACTATCCCTAAATAGTCTAGTACGATCAGTTCAAATTTGAACTAATCATCTAGTACAATATGGGGGATTATTCCGGACAATTAAATAAATAATTATGGTATTTCTCTTATACAATTAGGGGTCATCCCGTGAACCCTCTTGATCATCCAGTTTGATTATTACTAATCATTATAGATGAATAGATTGAACAAATCAACCATAATTAGTCCCCTAATCATTGGATAAATTTAGGCATGATTATCATAATTCAACCAATATGATGCAAATCGTCCTAGATGATTAGAACAAAATTTGAATCTTAAATTCTTACCTAAATTATTATTGGTGGTTATTTTTCATAATCATAACTGATCATCTAGTATAATTTTTTAAATGAACTGATCATACAATATAATATATATCTTATAGTACGATGAGTTCAAATATTGAACTTTTAATTTTGACTCAATCTCACTCCCCGTAAGTTTTTATGTGTGTGTGAATGGTCATCAAGCAAGTATTCATCCTTAAAGGACTTAACTCAAGAAATAAAAAATATATCTCAATTAATATTAAAAAAAATCATTACAGTATAACCTATTTTACCCAATCTTGAGCCTTGAATCTTCATTGGATAGAGCATGGTGTTCCTGAAATATTAGTACACCCAAAAATAAATATACACTACAAATATAAGTAGATATAAGAATGTGAGCCACAATATTTGTTATCATAAAAATATAAACTCATGAACTCAATTTGTAATACGCAATCCCCTTATTATTCGATTAGGTCTTATTGGTTATAGATGAAAATGGAAGCTCCATAGATGTCCTATTCTTCTATACTTTTATTAATATGGGTCTCACCATAAAAAAAAAACTTGTTGTAGGTCCACTGTAGGGGTTTGATAATCGACCTGTGTGAGTAGAAGGGACAATTAGTCTCCAATTATACTTATAGAATTTCCTCGATAGATTACATAATCCATCCAGTTCATTATATTAAAGTATGAATTGGCTTATAATGCTATCTTTGGAATGCCACTACAATCCATATTTGTGATTATTTCCTCCATCCCTCACCTTAAAATGAAGTTTCTTACCTGGCGGGAGTCAGTGTAGTATGCGGAGATAAAATAAATAGCACAAACTTGCAACTTAGGTAGGCTTAACCACATCCAACAGTTACCTTTCTCTCTTTATCTCTCTACTTTGGGAGATTCTGAGGAGATTTAGGGCTCCGCTCATCCTCTTCCTCTCATTGCTCCTAGAGTGGCTAGTTTGGTCTATTTCATGCACTTTTTTCCTTATTTTCTTCTTTGGTTTTTCTTGCTCTTGATTTTGAGGGTTCTCTTAATTTTTTATTTCTTGTGGAAGTTGATGTTCCTGACATCATCTATCCCCATATTGTCTTCATTTCCTGATGGAAAAACTTGCTCATTTAAGGATGTTTTAGTGGTTTCTTCTTCATCTTCTACTAAGATGCCTTTTGTTCACACTTCCTTCAAAGGATGTCTTGCTCTGATGTTTGATGATTTGGTTGTGTCGCAACTTGTTGCGCCATTTACTCTTACATTAGTTGACAAGTTTGTTCTTCGTAGACCTAACCTAGATGTGATTCATAAATTCATTATGAACCTCATGCTTTATAGTTCCTTTCACATAGGTCTATTGGATTTGCATCACATCGCTATTCAACTCACCAACGATCTTGATTACAGTTGCATTTTCTCTTAGAGAGGTTATTATATTCAATCTTGTCAAATGAGATTACTTAAATGGACTCCTGATTTTTATGTGAGGGAGGAATCCCCTATAGTGCTTGTATGGATCTCATTCCCGAATTTTTGCCTCCACTTTTTTAATTCTCAGATTTTATTTGGTTTGGTCTCAATCTTTGGTAGACCATTACAAATTAACCAAGCTACTACATCTATTTCAAGACCTTCTATGGATTGTGTTTTGTTTGAGTTGGATATTTCCAAAAAGTATCCGAATGAGATTTGGATAGGTTCTGAATTAAATGGTTACTTCTAAAAAGAGAAAATTGAAAACCTTCCTATTTTTTGTTCACATTGCAAGATGCATGGTCATCGGGTTAATGAGTGTTTTAGGTTGCATCCTCATCTCTGTAAGGAGGTCTCAACTAATGATTCACTTGGTTTGGATGGTCCTGCAGGTTATGGTAATAATATGCCTCCTAATATTATGATTGAAGGAAATGTGTCTAACCTGCAGGTTTCGATTGAGGCTACCATCCCTAAAGTGTTTGTGGATCAAACTCTTATGCTGTAGGATGATACCGATAAATTTATAGAATGTGCCTTAATTCATAATGAGCCATCTTCAACACTTATTACTAACCCTAATTGTGTCCAGGGAGTAAATTCTACCTCTTCTGTGTTTATGGAGGAGCATGTGTGGATGAGCAAGGGCTGAATTCTACTATTATTCAAATATTTGTCTCATCTATAGCTCCTATTCAATGTGTTACTAATAATAATTTACTTAATATGGATACAATTATGGTTAAGGATAATTATCCTAATTTGGTTTCTAATCAAGCTATTTTTATTGCTCAGGATGAAGACTAAGGTGGTATGGTGCATAGTAATGTTGATAAAAGTAAATCTATGGTGGAGGATGGCTGTAGCTTAGAGGGTGATGATTTTCAATAAGAGGTTTGACAGGAAGGTTTGAATGATGATAATAAGCTTTTATTAAAATCATCTTCTTATAGTGATGCTTTTAATAATATTGATGATATGGAGATTATGGCTAAATGCTTTGCTAAAGATGATAATGATACAAGGAGCATTAAGTTTCATAGTAAGAGAGGAAGAAAGAAACATCATATCACATTACAATCTCCTAGGACCACTCTCTTGCAAACGTTTCATTAATTACATTTTTTATGTTTACTACTATTATTTGGAAGCAAAAAAACTCCCCTAGAGAGAGAAGCTCCCGTTTTTTGATCTAGAGAGAGAATCTGTTCGTGTTTTGATTTTTTGAATTTCACGGGTGATTTGTGATCGTGCTTCCTTGTTGAGGATGGTGGTTCAGGATCGCCGGCAGCAGCTTGCCGGCGGTAATCCTCCGTCGGACCTCAAACGTAATGTTCCTCTTAGAGTTGATGATCAAAGAACTTTAAAGAATCGTAATGGAGTTCTGGATCAAGAACTGTTCAGGGTTTCATCCAATTTGGTAATCAGAGAAGGATGTAGGCCTCCAATGAGATTAGATCCTATTGTTGAAGGGAAGGGCAAAGGAATTCTCATTTATCAGATTATTGAGGGGAAGAACATTCCGATTTCTTCTGTTATGGCTAAACAAGAAGAGCCGCCTGTTGAATTTTTGAAAATTCAACAGGTCTAGAGATTATTGAACAAGAGAATCAGGATCAGGTCTGTAAGATTCTTAAGGAATCAATTGATCATAATAAAGAAAATGTAGAAGATGCGGTGGAAAGGAATGTTGAATCTGAACCAGTTAACAGTTTTCAATCGGCTTGGCAAAAAATGCAGCATATCAAATTGAATTTTGATAATCAGTCAACCTATTTTTCTGAAGATGGAATTGCAGTAAAACTCAATAGTAACAAGGAAATTGCCAACTCCCAAATTTTGAAGAAATCTCTGGTTGTTAAAGTACTGGGATCTAATATACCATTCTCTGTTTGTAGTCAAGAATTGAGGAGATAATGGGGTAAGCTTGGTAGCTTTCATATTACAACATTGGGCTGTAATTGGATGCTCTGTTCGTTTACCACCTTGGAATCTATGGAAGAAGTGTTAAGTGGAGGTCCCTGGTACATATGGAATCAGATTATAGGTATGGATAGATGGTCTTCATCTTTCTCTATTAATTCTCTTAAGGGAATCACTTCTCCAGTTTGGATTAGATTTCTGGGTTTACCATTGAGTTGCTCGGATGAAGAAAATATTCCTATGATTGCGTCCATGATTGGAAGTCCTATGATGCTTGATGAAAATTCACTCAAATGGAGTAAAAGAGAATATGCTCGATGCTGTGTTAGAATTGATCTAGAGAAGAAACTTCCTAGGGGAGTTTGGATTGAAGGGATTCATGGTAGAACCTTTCAACGTGTTGAATATGAGAAACTTTATTCTCTCTGTTATTGCTGTGGCAAAGTTGGACACAGTAAAGATGTTTGTCCTGATGCAGTCATTCAAATAAAAGAAAAAATGACACAAGACCATATAGAAGTGCTAGATAAATCTGAAACTGAGAAAAGAGGTGTAATAATGCAGCAATCTGAAGAGTATGGATCTTGGATCCATGTTAAATTCAGAGACCGAAGAATCAAAAATAATAAGAAATATGGTGGATTTAATAACAAAAATAAATAGGTTTTTAGACCTGTGGAACCGAAGAAGCAAAACCAGAATATGGATCAACAGATTGATGCAAAATCAGAAGTGAATCTGAAAAAATCAGTAAATCTGGAAGATAAGGTGAATGCTGGAAGAATACATGACATACCAATTGGAATAAATAAATTCCAAGCTTTGGAAGAAGATCTGGAAGAAGGAGAGTTAAATGAAGAAGTAGAGACAAGGCTTATAGAGAAAATGGAACCACCTGGACAAAAAGGCAGCAATCTGTTACTCAGAATTCCAGATACAGAACAGAATAGTGAAGATCAATTGAAATCTATCTCAAATTCTGGTAAAGTAAAACTAGCCAAGGAATTGAGATATTTGGGACCTATGGAAGCTGATACAAAGAAGAGAAGAGGAACTAAAATAAACATTGGAATAATGGGGGATCATTCCCCTATTATGTCTAAATGGCTTCACTTATTTTTTGGAATTGTAGGGGGGCTAGGAAGAAGGAGACCGCCCGTTACCTTAGAGAAATTGTAAAAGATAATAAAGGTTTTTTCATTGGGTTAACTGAAACAAAGATGTCATCACTTGATGGAAATGACATTAATCAGATTATGGGTACAGATTTGGATTACTTTCATCAACCTGCAAATGGTGTCTCGGGTGGTATTCTTGTGATGTGGAAAAAGGATACAACATCCTTTGAAGTTCTGAATAACTCCTCCCAATTGATTATGGGAATTCTCAATGTCAACAACATGGGTAAATGGAACATTGTTACTGTTTATGGAAGTAATGATGCTTATGAACGTAAACCCCTTTGGCAGCAGCTAGAAGAATGTATGATTGGAAACGATCCATGAATTATTGTAGGTTACTTCAATTGCATCCTCTCCAAGGAGGACAAGAGAGGTGGGAAAAGATTCCACCTTTCTTATGGTACTAAAGATATGAAGATGTTTCTAATGAACAATGATTTTCATGATATTGGATTTATAGGTCCAAAATACACTTGGTGCAATAATAAAGAGGGAAATTCCAGAATTTGGGAAAGGCTTGATAGATGTTTATTAAAGTCCACAGCTCTTTAATGTATCCCAATGGCTAAGGTACATCATTTGTCTAGAGTTGCTTCAGATCATGCACCTATTGCTATCAAATTGGTGGAATCCCAAAAACAAAATTGTGTAGTTTTAAGGTTTGAAGATACATGGAAGTCTTATCCGGCCACTTGGAATATCATTTCAAAAGCTTGGAAGAAAATGGATTTTGGTACTAATGCTGAAATACTTCAAAGAAAGCTGAAGAGATCTTTAAAATCTCTTTACTATTGGAACAAGAACAAATGCAAAGAACTTAATTCCTTGAAAGAAGAATTGAAGAAGGACATCTTACAACATCAAGTTGAAGAATCCAGCTGTGGTGGTTTAACGACTGATAAATTGAAATCTTTAAGGAGTAAAGTCCATGAACTTAATGTGACTTTAAGAAGACTAGCTACTTGGTGGAACCAAAGGGCTAAGGTAAAATGGCAACAAGATGGAGATATAAATTCTAGATTCTTTCACCAATATGCTTCGGCTAAAAGGAATGGAAACAAAATTTGGAAAATCAAAGATAAGCATGGGACTACTGTTGATGATTTGGAGCAAATTGAGTTTTTACAGTTTTTTTCAGGACAAATGGACTGCTAGAGGATGCAAGCTGACGGGATGGCCTTCATGCCCAGAAAATCTGAGAATATCGAAGGAGAATGCTAAGCAACTGAATGAGGATTTTACAAAAAAAGAGTTGATCAATGTGGTCTTCAAACAAGGTAATAATAAATCAATTGGGCTGGATGGTATTACTAATTCTTTTTTCAAATTTTATTAGAAGATTGTGGGAGATGATACTTTGAAAGCCATTTAGGAATTTTTTAGAACTGGTATCATGCATAGTGATTGGAAGGACACCCTTATTATTCTCATTCCTAAAATTAAAAATCCTATAACTCCATCCAACTTTAGGCCTATAAGTTTATGTCAAACCACATATAAACTAGTGGCTTCAATGATTGTTAAAAGAATGAAGTATTTCATTGGCAATTGTATCACTGAAGAACAAGCTGCTTTCCTTCATGGTAGATCGATGTCTGATCTTGTCCTTCTTGCTCAAGAGGTATTCAATACGATGAAGATTTCTAAGAGGAAAAAAGGTTTTATGGCGGTTAAACTAGATATGGAACAAGCTTATGATAGCATGTGTTGGGATACTTTATTTCAAGTATTAAATATGTTTGGCTTTCCTATGAAGTTGAATATGCTAGTTATGGAATGTATTAGAAATGCTAGATTTGCTTTCATTTTGAATGGTAAAAATTCCAAATGGATTGCTGCTAAGAATGGCTTTAGGCAAGGTTGCCCTCTATCTCCATTCTTGTATGTCCTTTGTTCTCAGCTTCTTTTCTTTGGCTATCACACAAAGGGGCCAAGATTTGGGAATTCAGGTTTCCTGTAGAGCAAACAATATAAGCCACTTGTTGTTTGCTGATGATGTGCTCTTATTCTCTAAAGCTACCAAGCGACTTGCTGTCAAAATGAATAAAATTGTAAGAGATTTTTGCTCTTGGACTGGACTACAAATTAACATTCCTAAATCTCAAATTCTGTTCAGCAAAAGAATTAATAGAGTGGATAAAATTAATATTATGAAGATTTTAAAGTTTAAAGTGGTGGAGGAATTTCAATACCTGGGAATCAAACTTATGTTGAGAAGGCCTTTGAAAGTTGATTTCAAATTTTTATTAGATTCAGTCTTAACTAAACTGAATTCTTGGGGTAGCAAAAGCTTATCTATGGTGGGGAAAATGACTCTTGCTAAGTCATCTCTTCTTACTTTACCAAACTTTATTTCCACCCATTCTTTGGTTCCTAAGAAGATCTTGTATGAGATTGATAAATGTTGTAGGAATTTCATTTGGCATAAAAGAGATGGGAATAAAGGTATGCACTACATTTCTTGGAAGACCTTATGCAAAGCAAAAGATCAAGGTGGTTTGAGCTTTCACTCAGCGGTTTGTAGAGCTGGACCCCTCAAAGCTAGGTTGACTTGGAGACTTATTCAAAATTAGAATCTTTACTTCATCAGATTATTGATGCCAAATATGGTGATAGTTGGTGGAAAGGGAGCCGTAATGTGGGAAAATCTATTGCTTGGAAGATCTTGAAGGAGGGAGCTGAATACTTAAAACCTCTTTTGAGGTGGAGAGTGGTCAATGGGAGAAATATTAGTGTATTATCAGATGTTTGGTTATTAGATAGATGTTTAGATGATTGGCCTATTAGTGTGGACTGTGGGAATTTGGTTGGCATGATGCTGAATCAATTCATAACAGTGAACGAACATTGGGACAAGGATAAACTGTAAAGGTACTTTCCTGATGAGATTATCAGTGTGATTTTGCAAATTCCGATTGAAACAAGTGCAATAGCAGATTATAGGGAGGAGATTAGTTTTCTTTCAGGGAAAACTATTACAGCCCGTGCATTTGAGAACTATAACAAAAACAGCATCTGTGATGAAGATAATGGATTTCATAAATGGCTAAAAAATTTGAAATTATCTGCCCGTGTTCAATTTTTTTGGTGGAGATTGAGCAAGTCAGCTTTACCCACTAAGGAATTTTTGAAACTAAGAAGACTTACTACTGAAGACAGGTGCGTGAGAGGATGTCCTGAAATTGAAAATCTGGAACATATTACAGTTTGCTGTTTAGATCTGCAGAAAATTCTAAAACAGATCCAAAGTTGGGGAATTTACATTCCTGTCTTTAACACTTTGGAGGAGTGTTTGGTTGAGCTGAAAGTCAATTCTACAATTAACCCAAACTTAGCTAGAATCTATTGCAATGCAGTCTTCTATAATTGGAAAAACATAAAGGCCATTAAGCATGGGAAATCTGCTGTTCGTATCACTACCATTGCAACTGAAGTTCTCTTCTCAGCTGTAAATACAGCTAATCCTATCATTCGTAACTGGGGTGCTAATCTCCCTAGGGAGTTCCAAGCTCTTTGGCACCCTCCACCGATTGACTAGATTAAGGTTAATGTGGATGCTTCTCTTCTTACTTCTTATAGTGCTAGCATTAAAAGATGTTTTAGAGACTTTAAAGTGAGATTATTACTTGCTTTTGGTGAAAAGAGAACACATTGGGATATTAATAGCCTTGAGCTTGATACTGTTATGGCACTTAGGAAGCTTATACAACCATGGATGCTTGAGAGTAAAGGAATCATAATTGAAGGTGATAACATCAATGTTATCAAATTCATACAACATTCATTGAACAAGGCTAAATGGCAAAATAATAATGGGACGGAGGAGGATCTTCTCTTCTTAACTGACTTCAATAAGGTAATTCTTCATCATGTGCATAGGAATTGTAATAATGTAGCTGATTTATGTGCTTCTATGGCTAGAGATAACAATTTTTACTTTGATAGTTCTTCTTTTGCCAATATTCCTCCTTCACTTTGTTCGTTGTTGAAGGAGTGTGAGCACTATCTTTAGATTGTATCTTGTTTTTTTTTTGTTTTTCTCATATTAATGCTAATTGCATTCTTCAAAAAAAAAAATACTATTATTTGGAATCTTCGGGGTATTGGTTGTCCCTCTTCTAGATTAAGTGTTAAGAATTTTTGTCATGCTCATAATGTTTTTATTCTTGTTTTGATTGAGCCTCTTATTTCTTCTACTAGGTGCCTTAGCACCTCTCAGTTTTTGGAATTTAATTATGCTATTTTGAATGTGGCTAATATAATCTGGGTTCTCTAGAAGGATCTAGTTAAAATTGTTCTTATTGGTGACTTTATTCAGGTAATGCATTGTAATGTTGAGGATTTTAATTTTCATTGTTGTGCTTCTTTTATTTATACTGCTTATTCCCATTACATTAAGAAATTGGTTTGGGATCAAATCATTAATTTTCATAGTATTTGTAATTTACCTTGTCTTGTTGGTGGTGATTTTAATGCAATTACTAACCCTTCTAAGAGGATAGGAGGCTCATCCCCTTCTTATCGTTCTATGGAAGATTTTGGTAACATAATTTTGGATTCTAATTTAATCGATATCTATTTTTCTGGTAATAACTTCACTTGGAATAGGAGGCACTTATGGCACTGTTTGGATCGTATTTTGTTTAATGATTCTTGGTTTAACTCTTTTAATTCCATTAATGTTCAGTGTCTTAGTAGGACTCTTTCTAACTGGTCCCTTTACTTATTAACCTTAATTTTAGATAATTTAATGCTCCTCCTCAATTCTGATTTCAAAACATATGATTACTTCATGATTCCTTTTCTAATGTTGTTCAGAATAATTGGCAAGCTCCTTTACATCCGGATAATTCATGTTTTGGTATGAGGAGACTTTGGTTTTAGCTGAAAAGGCTTAAGAATGTTTTAAATTGGTGGAACCATAAAGTGATTAAAAATGTTTTTACCAATATTTTGCAAGTGGAGCACCAAGTTGATATTATTGAGTCTACTTATCAAGTTGATCCTTCTGATGCTAATTTAACTTTATTATGAAATGCTAAAAAGATGCTTTTTAAATTACAAGCTTATAAGGTGGCATTTGGAAACAGAAAGCTGTGGCTAAGCACCGAGTTGAAGGTGATAATAACACTAAATATTTCCATGCTTTGGTCAAAAGGAAAAGGGCTAGAAATTATATTAATAAAATTCAACAGGAGGATTATTCTGTTACTGAGAGTACTGTGAAGATTTCTAATTTAGTTGTTCAGCATTTTTAAAATCACCTCAATAAGAATTTTAGTCTGGTTCAAATTTTTTATCTTTATTTTATTCCTTTCTAAACCTCCTTCTTTTGAGGAAGTTAAAGACACTCCTTTTGGTATGAATAGTGATTCTATGGCTGGCCTTGATGGTTTTACAACTCATTTTTCTCAAAACTCTTGGCCCATTATTCATAATGATCTTTTTTTTGCTATTTTGGATTTCTTTGCTGGTAATTCTATTCCTAAGTTTTTTAGTTCTACTTCTATTATGCTTATTCCCAAAAATAATTCTGTCAGTACTTAGAATGATATTAGACCTATCAGTCTTTATACCTTTTTTAATAAATTGATTTCCCCCTTCTATTTTACCTAGAATTATCTCTCCTTCTCATATGGGTTTTGTGAAAGGGAGGGACATTACGGATAATATTTTTTTGGCTCAGGAATTTTGCCAAGACCTGGATGTTATGGTGAGAGGGGGTAACTTGATTTTAAAGTTGGATATTACTAAGGCCTAAGAAAATATTGATCGAAACTTTATTTATCACATTCTAATTTTTTTTGGTTTTAATTCAGTCTTTATTAATCTTATTAGGAATTGTATTGAAGGTGTTTATTTCTCTATTATTGTTAATGGTTCTAGTAATTATTCTTTTAAATCATCTCACGATTTAAGACAAGGTGACCCTATTTCTCATGCACTTTTCATTATTGTTGTTGAATTTTTATTTAGGGGCCTTACCAATCTTTTTGAGAGTTCTCCTAGTCTTTATTTTAGAACTTTGGGTGGTTTTTTCCATATTGCATTTATATTTTGCTAATGACTTTATTATTTTTTCTAATGCATATGTTAATAAGATTCATAAGCTTATGGATTTTTTCTATCAATTTGAAATCATTAGTGGCTTATCTCTTAGCAAAAACAAAAGATGCTTTATTGCTTCTAAGAGAATTCCTAATGATCGTATTTTATCCATTAAATATTAAACTACTTTTATGCATGGACAATTACCCATTAAATATCTTGGTGTCCCTCTTTTTAAAGGAAGAAAGAAAACCTTTCTCTTTGATGAACTTATTCTCTCTATTCAGAATAACCTTTTGTGGTAGAGTTATTCTTATCAAAAGTGTTCTCTGCTCTTTGCCAGATTATAGTTTTCAAACTATTCTTCTAACTCAAGCGATTTGCAATAGAGTGCATAAGCTTATCAATAAATTCTTTTGGAAAGGTACTTCTACTAACTTCAAAACTAAATGGGCTGTTTGGGATAAATGTTGTGGTATTTTGGCTGAAGGGGGTCTTGGTTGTAAAAATATGAATGATTTAACTTTGTCATTTTTCTTTAAATTATGGTATAATTTTTGTGCTAAAGTGAGCCTTTTGGCTAATTTTATGTATGCCAAGTATTGTGTTGGTAAGCACCCTACTACTTCTCATTTTAAGCAATGTGATTCTAGAGTGCAGCAAAGGCTTTGCAGGGTTAAATAGGATTTGGAGCCCTTCATTTCTTAGGGGCTTGGTGAAGGTAATGCTTTCTTTTGGCAAGATCACTGGTTGGGTAAACAGTTTGTTGACTCCACTATGAATTCTTCTTCCATTCCGTCTATTAAGTTTAAATCTTTCTTTTTTGATAATTGTTGGGACTATGAGAAACTTTCTAATGCTATTCTTGGTTACATTATTCATCAAATTTTAAACCTTCCTATCAATATTTCTTCTAAGGATATTGTCTTATGTGTTTCTCTAAAGATGGTGGTTTTAACTTAAAAAATTATTGGCATGCTTTTATAGCTAGGAGAAATACTTAAAATATTTTCTCTTTAATTTGGAATAAAAGTATCCCTACTATTTTGGCTATTTTTATTTGGAGAATTAAGCATAATTTTATTCCCACAAATGATAATCTCATCAATAAAGGTTTTAGTTTGCCTTCTAAGTGTCAATGTTGTAACCATACTGAGAATATGCATCATGTTTTTATTTCTGGCCCTATTGCTATTAAAACTTAGGTTTTTTTATGACATGTTTTTGTTAAACTATTTTAATTCTCATTTTTCCCTTAATTTTATGCTTCATTCTTGGTTCATTAATTCTAAAGGGTATATCAGAAATGTTATTCCTTCTCTTATATTATGGTATTTATGGTTGGAGAGGAATAATTCTCTTTTTAATGGTGTTCGAATGAATCATTATATGGTGATCTAGAATGTGAAGGATAAGGTTTTGTCCCTTGTTTCTGTTAAACTACTCTCTTTGAAGAATTTTAAAGATTATTATTTTATTGGGTCTGCATTAGGCCATAATTTGGATGGTGTTCTTATGGCTAAAGAGGCTAATATTATTTATTGGTCCAAACCCCCCATAAATTTCTATATGCTGAATGTTGATGGTACTAGCACTGGTTCTTTTGGGGGTTGTGGTGGAGATATCAAAGACAGTAATGGTAGTATTATTTTTGAAAGTTTGTCAGGGATGTTAGGCCCTATGAACTGGCCCAAAGCTAATTAAGTGAGAGAGGTGAATTGGTAAAAATATCTTTCAATCAAAACACAAATCAAAACCAATATCACCATA
This sequence comes from Dendrobium catenatum, assembly GCF_001605985.2. Classification (NCBI taxonomy): domain Eukaryota; kingdom Viridiplantae; phylum Streptophyta; class Magnoliopsida; order Asparagales; family Orchidaceae; genus Dendrobium; species Dendrobium catenatum. The sequence continues at coordinate 928,161 of NW_021320070.1, read as the reverse complement.
ATAAAAACCAAAAGTGCGGAGATTAAATGCGGAAGTAATAAAGAAAGAACACACCGGATTTATAGTGGTTCAGTCAAACATTGACCTACGTCTACTCCTTGGAGGCACCCTCCAAGTATTGCACTAAACTAAGTGTCTCTCCTTTAGCCCCCACAGCTAGGCAGAGAAGCCCTTACTAAATCACTTCCACCTTCCCCGGTGCGGCGGAGTCGCCAGGTCCTTCGACACTAAAGACATCTTCTTCTTTGGTCAACTTCCCTCAAGACAAGCCTTGAATTTGATGGTATTCAGGTGCGAGCTTGCCCGAACAACCGTGTGGAACCCCCTCCATGCTCCCTTGAGTCCCCCCTCACAGGATCTTCTCGTTCTCTCAAACTCCACCCTTTCCTCACTCCCTTTCAAGCTCTCTCTTCAATTTTCCCCCAAAAGAATGAAGATACAATGGCTGCCAAAGAAACTTACAAAGTGCCTTGCTAAAGCTTAAATAGAAGATCTCAAAATGAGCTCATTAATGAAAGTTGCCGACTTTATCGTCCAGGATAATACTAATATCGACCTGTATGATCAGTGCAAAATAAGCCCAATCAGCCGGGATGATTTGAGATGATTAGAAAAAATTTGTTCATATCATCCAGGACGATAATATATCATCCGGGACGATCAATACAAAATGTTGAATATCGTCCTGAACATCACCCTGAAAAAGAGCAGTCTGATGTCCAATCGTCCAGCGTATCGTCCCAGACGATCCTGCGATCATCCAGGATGATTTGATCATCCAATTAAGTCATAATTGCTTTCCTTAAATGCCATATTAATTTTGGGAAAAATTGTCCTGAAACATCCTGGACGATATTTTATAGTCCTGGATGATCTTTTGGATGATGTCCAAAAATAAGTAATTCCTAAATAGATCTGGTGGCAAATTCTTTCTATTTTGAGCCTATCATCCTGGCTGATACAAAATCGTCCAGGACGATGTTATTTGCATAATGACGTCTGCTTTAATGTGGATGCCCTAATTAGGGTTTCTGCTTTTGAACTGATCGTCCAGGATGATATAAAATTGTCCTGGACGATGTTACCAAAAATAGTAAACATTTGGGAACAGTCAGAGAATCTTCCAAGTTACAAAGCATCAGGAGCCACACCAAATACAATAGACTCAAGAAAGGAAAAAGGGTACAAACTGACTCAAACGTAGTCTACCCAATCTTGAGCTAGTTCCAAATTACAGTATGATCGTGTGGACCTGAAATGTCAGAAGATAAGGCAGTCATAGAGAAATAAGAGTGTTTGCTATCATCAAAATCATAAACTATGAAAACATATTTGTAATAATCTCCCCCTTTTTTATGATGGCAAACACTACAATTTGAATTTTCAAAAAGGAAGCACTTTCTCCTAATCTCCTCCTCACTAGAATAAAACTTTTAAAAAATAGGGAGATAAAAAATATTTTTGTTGTTTTTAATTTTATTAAAGGAAAAAAAGATACAAATAGTACAAAAATTCAACAACAGTACGTTCTCCCCCTTTGACATTATCAAAAAGAGAAGGGGCACAAACAATTAGAACAAATTGATTAAAAGACAAAAACAATCCCTAATCTAATAAATAGAATAAATATTCTTAAAATGAGAAATTTACCTCTTAATTTTATTCAAAAATTTAGTGAGGAATGGATTGACAATGCATAATCCAGAAAAAGTAAGAAATTCATAAATTGTTAAACCAAGCTCAAGTTCTTTTAAAGGCTCAAAAAAAATTTTAATCTAATATCCAAATTATGAAATAAATGAGAAAAAGAAACATTAATTTTTCAAAACTCCTTTCATAAAACATATCTAATAGAAGATCAATGCACGAATTTCTGAATCAGGAACCAAGATTTTCAAGCACAAGTTTCGAACATATCAAGTATTTTCTTAGGCTTTTAGTAGTATAAGAAAAAATAAGCATACCCTTTTTTTGTGGTCTCATTTTATGCCCTTTATCACTTGAATGGCTCTTTGAGCATCTTTTGATTTTTAATGCACTTTGTGTATTTTTTTTTCAATTTGGCATCATTGCGCATCTTTTGATTTTGCATCATTGGCCACTTTTTTTATTATTATTTTCAAAAAATATGCTTTCTTTCTTATATTTTCAAAACTAAAGTAAACCCAAATTATTGACAACACGAACAACTTAATTAGAAAAATTTTAAGGTGGATTCAACTATCTTGCAAAAGATTTCTATGCGATAGAAAAAATGTAGAGAGATGAAAAAAATCAGTTTCAAAATCTAATTTAAAATATGATGAAGATTTTGAATCAAAAGAAAAATAACCTCTATAAGAGGAGAGAAAGAGAAACAAAATCATGCGTTCCCTTCCTCTGACTGTTTTTAGAGAAATTAACCACAACTTTCATAAGAATTCAAGAAAAATACAAGAGGTAGATTTTTCATTTTTTTAGAAAAGTGATAGTGTGTGTTGATCAGAGAGAAACCCAAAAAAAAATTAACGAAAAATAAATGAAAGAAAAAGATAAAAAAAAGAAAATCACAAAAATAAAAGATCATACAAAACACGCAAAAAAAATACAAACAAAGGTTTAACCACCATCTTGATCCTGGTCCGATGCTTCAGAGACCAAGTCTGCCCAAAAAATTTTTTGCTTTTCATTATTTGACCAATTTATAATTTTCTTTGCTTTAGTTTTTTCTTTTGTAGGAAGACTTCTCAAATTAGGGCACTGATTTTTCATATGTCCAGGCTTCCTACATCCAAAGCAAATAATATCAGAAGAAATATTAACATTCTTAACATTTTTACCTTTACTCCTCTTTTGTTGATGTTTATGCTTTGGTGAGCTTTTTAATTTTCTTGACAAGTCATTGCATTCATCATAAAGTAAGCTATCTTTTTCCGTATCTTCAACTTTTAGAACAATCGTTTCACCTGCATCCACAAGTCTTTGACCCAAACCTTGCCCGTAGGAAATGAGTGAGCTAATCAAATTATAAATAGAATATTCATTCAAATTTTTTTATTCACAAATAGCAATTATTTTAGCATCAAACTTATCTAGTAGACAACAAAGAATTTTGTTAACTTTTTCAAAATTTGAAAATTCTTTTCCTAAAGCATGCAATAATGTTATAATTTGAGTAAACCTAGTACACATGTCTAAGATTGTCTCATAATATTTCATGGAAAATAGTTCATAATCATATATTAACATATTCAACTTAGATTGCTTGATTTCACTAGTGCCTTCGTATATGGTGTGTAGTTTATCTCAAATTTCCTTACCAGTAGTGCACGTGGATACTAACATAAAGTCTTCAGAATTTAAAGCACATAAAGAGCAATTTAAAGATTTTGCATTCAATTGAGCATCGATTCCTTCATCTCTATTCTATTGACTAAAAGGAATGTCAGTTTTAATTCCATCTAAAATACGTGACGGTAATGAATAACCAGTTAAAATCATATGTTACATGCAAAAATCAATTAATTGCAGAAAAATAGACATGTAAATTTTCCAAAAATCAAATGTAATATTTTCAAACAAAGGTGGTCTGGTGATTGAATAACCTTCCGCAATATTACGATTAGAAAAGTTAGCCACTGATCGAAATTCAAAAAGTTTTCAAACTCAATTTTTATGAATCCCGCTCTGATACTACTTGAAATTTTGTTAGGGATGTTAGGCCCTATGAACTGACCCAAAGCTAATTAAGTGATAGAGGTGAATTGGTAAAAAATATCTTTCAATCAAACACAAATCAAAACCAATATCACCACAATAAAAACCAAAGTGCAGAAATTAAATGCGGAAGTAATAAAGAAAGAACACACCGAATTTATAGTGGTTCGGTCAAACCTTGACCTACATCCACTCCTTGGAGGAACCCTCCAAGTATTGCACTAAATTAAATGTCTCTCCTTTGGTGAACTTCCCTTGAGACAAGCATTGAATCCGACGGTATTCAGGTGAGAGCTTGCCGGAGCAACCGTATGGAACTCCCTCCACACTCCCTTGAGTCCCCCCTCACAGGATCTTTTTCCTCTCTCAAACTCCACCCTTTCTTCACTCCCTTTGAAGCTCTCTCTTCAAGTTTCTGCCAAAAGAACGAAGTTATAATAGCTACCAAAGACACTTACAAATTGCCTTGCTAAAGCTTAAATAGAAGATCTTAAAATAAGCTCATTAATGCAATATGTCGACTTTATCATCAAGGATGATACTAATATCATCCTGTACGATCAGTGCAAAATAAGCCCAATCAACTGGGATAATTTGAGATGATTAGAAGAAATTTGTTCATATGGTCCAGAATGAAAATATACCATCCGGGATGATCAGTACAAATCGTGGATTATCATCCTAAACATCGCCCTGAAAAAGAGCAGTCCGATGTCCAATTGTCCAGTGTATCATCCCGGACGATCCTGCGATCGTCCAGGATAATTTGATCATCCAATCAAGTCATAATTGCTTTCCTTAAATGCCAGATTAATTTTTGGAAAAATTATCCTGGATCGTCCTTGATGATATTTTATAGTTCTGGACGATCTTCTGGATGATGTCCAAAAATAAGTAATTCCTAAATAGATTTGGCAGCAGATTCTTTCTATTTTAAGCCTATCATCCTGGCCGATACAAAATTTTCAAGGACGATGTTATTTGCATAATGACGGCTGCTTTAATGAGGATGCCCTAATTAGGGTTTCTACTTTGAACCGATCGTCTAGGACGATATAAAATCATCCTGGACGAGGTTACTAAAAATAGTAAACATTAAAGAATAGTCAGAGAATCTTTCAAGTTACAAAGCATTAGGAGCCACACCAAATACAATAGACTCAAGAAAGGAAAAAGGGTACAAACTGACTCAGACCTAGTATACCCAATCTTGAGCTGGTTCCAAATTGCATTCTGATCGTGTGGACCTAAAATGTCAGTAGATAAGGAAATCGTAGAAAAATAAGAATGTTTGCTATCATCAAAATCATAAACCATGAAAATAGATCCGCAACAATTTTGGCTTTTGCTGGTCCTTTACAAAATTGTAATGTTTTTTATGCTATCACCATGGATATTCTTTATAGTCTTAAGTTGTGTCTTTCTCTTAACTTAACTAATATTTTTATTGAGGTTAACTCTAATTATAATTTCCAATTCTTATATTCTGGTTATGATAATTGTTGCAGTCCTGCTATCTTTTATTAGGTGAGAGAAATTAAGAATATGTTGATTTTTTTGAATTATTCAGTCTATCATATTTGTAAGGAGGGTAATGTGTGTGCTTCTTAGTTTGTTAATTGGGGGTGTGTCCTTGAGTGTTTTTCAGATATTATTGGGTCCACCATTTCAGTTGCTTTAAAAGGCATTCTTAGATTTGAAGCTATTGGGTTACCATACGTTACATCTTAAGTTACTTTTCTAGTTTGTTTTTTTCTTGATCTTTATTTTTGGTTATTTCTCTCTTGTATATTTCTTAGCTGCCCTATGTGAGGGTGTGGAGTATGTTGTTGGTTTATTTGTGTTTGGCTAGCTTTATTTTTTCTCAATTTCCTATGGCTCTCTTTACTATTTAGCTGGTGTTTGGTGGTGTTTTTACTAATGGTTGTATTGTTGGGAACTATTATTTTAGCCTCTAGAGTATCAGCTGGGTTGATGCTTTTTTTTTTCTCTCAGGTTAGTTGGTTTTTGTTCTTCCAGATGGTGTTTGGTTTTTATTTATATTGGTTTTGCTTAAATGTTGCCCAGTTTGGTGGTTTTATTTGTTTCCTTGGGTTGTTTGCATGGTGGAGTTTTATCTTTATTTGGAAGTTGCTGTGGTTCTATGTGATTGTCATCTTTTCCTTATACTATTATGTTCTGGTGCTTTTATACGACTATTCGCATTTCTCTATTACCTTGTTCAATTTAACTGAGGTTTTGGAGGATATGGACTTGAGCTATGATTGCACCAATTATGTTGTTGATGGGTTTCCTTATTGTTTCTCTCCTACCTTCAAGTTACTGTATAGGTTGGCTTGGGGTTTCCTTATTGCACCAATTACTGTATTGGTTGGCTTGGGTTTCCTTATTGTTTCTCTATACTTAGAGTTTGTTTTTGTTTTGGGGCTCTCTTGATCCTGTTCTAAGTTTGGAGGGTGTTGTTTTTCTTTTGATTATCTTGTATGTTTTTTGGAACATTGCTTGGTACTTGTATTACCTATTTTTATTGGTTAGCTTGGGGCTCTTTTTTGTGTTGATTGTTGGTGTCAGCCTGGAGGATTTGTGCTACTATTCTATGGGAAGGTTTTTCTATTCTGTGAGGCCATTTGAGTGGGATTTTATGATGAATCCTTTTGATAAGATTGAGTGGCATGTGGATTACCTTAGTGAAGCTTCCTGGTTTAATTTTATCCTGAGCTCTATATATCTATATCCCTTATTTTGATAATTCCTTTTATTTCACCTTTATTTTTTCTGTTATAGTCTTTTGTTTTGTAGCCCCTTTGAATTTCAGGTGGAGGTGCTTTTGGTTGTGAAAAAGTACTTTTGCAGAAAGATTGACCTTCATTCTAATATTTATATCTTTCTTTTTTGGATGCAAGTCTATAGCATCATTTGAATGTTACTAGGTCACCTTGTATTTTAATTAGTGGAGACTATCAGCTTATAGGTTTTCTTTTGCTTTGTTTTATAGCTCATTCAAGCAATAAAGAGCTGATGGTCTCCCTTAATGACCCTGTAATCATTTTTATTAATTAACACATAGACCCCTTCATGGGTTTTAACTAAAAAAAACATTCAACAGTTACCTTAAGAATGAAGCACTTTTATCTCTAGAGTGAGGATATCCTTTAGAGGGCTCCTCGTGTAGAAGACATCACTATTGTATCCATATCTGAAGAACACCATTCAAGGATTATACACATCGGGTCTATTCTCTTAGACAAGGAGAAAAAAAATATGTAGATTTTCTATGTAGGAATCAAGATCTTTTTATTTGGAGTCTGACAGATAAGCCCAAAATTGACCCTAAAGTAATCATGTACTCCCTCAAAGTCAACCCGAAGTCCAAGCCAATAATCCAGAAGAAATAAAGTTTTATGCCATATCATTAAAAAGCAGTCGAGCAGGAAGTTGATAAGCTTTTAGAAGTTGGGTTTATATGGGAAGTGCAGTGCCCCATTTGGTTGGTGAATATCATTATGGCATGGAAGGCAAGTGGAGATTGAAGTATGTCTCTAGATTATACATATCTCAATAAAGTCTGCCCAAAAGATAGCTTTTTGGTTTCTCATATTGACCAATTGATCGATACCACCTCTGGACATCAGATATTGAGCTTTATGGATGCCTACTTGAGTTATAATAAAGAAAAGATAGATATTGTTTATGGAAAGGCAACAACTTTTTAAACAGATAAAGGATTATACTGCTATCTGGTGATGCCATTCGAGCTCAAAAATATTATAGCCACATATCAACACCTTATGAATAAGATTTCTAAAGACCTAATTAGGCGTACTATGGAAGTGTATGTTGATGATATGATGGTGAAAAGTCTTAAAAAATTCTCAACATATATCTGACTTTGAATAGTGCTTCCAACTACTATGCTACTATAACAATGTGACTCTACCCCTCCAAGAATGCTTTTGGAGTTGCCTCTAAAAATTTCTTAGGTTTTATGGTAACCCACCAAGGAATTGAAGCCAATCCTAAAAAAATTAAGGAATTAAGGGACATGGTGCCCTCGAAGAATATCCAGGAAGCATTGCAAAACTATTTCATTTCCTTGTCCACTGAGGAGACAAATATATACCATTCTTTAAGATTCTCAGAGTTTCTTGTTGGATAGGATTTTAAAAGTTTGATGAATACCAATAATCCTTTGAATAGCTACAAAAGTTTTTGGCATCTCCACCACTACTTTCTAAACCAATACTAAGTAAAAAGTTTTATTTATATATAGTTGTTTCAGCCCAAGTAATTAGTTCGGGCTTAGTCCGAGAAGAGAACATTATACAACATCATAACTATTATATAATTAAGATCTTATCTAAAATAGAGGGAAGTTATCCACTAGCAGATAAAATATCTTAGGCATTAGTTTACTCCACTAGGACACTACGCCCTTACTTTTAAGCACATATAGTTAGAGTCTACACAAATATGTCATTCAAAAGTATCATGCCCAAGCCAGAAGAGTCTAGTAGGATCATCAAGTGGTTTATAAAACTAGGAGATTTTGACATCCACTACCTGCCTAGACCCTATATAAAATCTCAAGCACTTTCAAATTTTGTGGTTGAATACACTATCCTTGTAGCCAACGATACACTAAGTGCTTCTCATTCTCCTCCATGCTGGATATTGTATGTTCATGGAGCTTCTGAAAGTTATAGCATTGGTAGGAATTTTGTTGATCTATTTACAATAAGTTATTCTTGAGTGTGGGCTCTTATTTAAATTCCCTACAACAAATAATGACATAGAGTATGAGGCCCATATTATAGGACTAAGTATGTCAATCAACTGTGAGGTGCAAATTTAGATGGTTCATATAGATTTGTAATTGGTCACCTCTCAGGTGGAGAGGGAGTTTGGCATCCACAACCTACAACTAGGCTAGTGCTACAATATTGTAAAGTTGCTCTTAGCCTATATAAAAGAGTATCAGATCATTCATGTTCTCCTAAAGAAAAATGTAAGAGAAAATGCTCTTTCTAAACTTGCTATATAAATGAGAGGAGATGTCTACAAAAGGAAGTGTATCGAGAAGATCCACTTTCCAAATATCCAAGGTCCATGGGTCATAAAATCAATCAATGAACCATGAGAGGCTTTTTTTTATTTATCCCATCTTATCCTTTTTACAAGATTGAGTGCTACGTGAAGACCCCATGGCTGCAACACGACTATGATATAAGAAGCAAATTTTACTATGATTGGTGGCAAGTTGTACAAACGAGCCTTCACTGGACTATACCTCAAATGTATCCCACCTTCAGAAGCAAATTATACTCTCCAATAAATTTATTCAGGAGCATGTGGAGAACATGTGGGAGGAAAAGTATTACGCTATAAGATCATGAGACAGGAATTATATCAGCTTATAATGAAATTGGACTCACATGAGATTACTCAAATGTTTGAAATCACCAATTGCATTCCAAACTCACCCATACACTTTCTTTAGATCATGCATCACTTTAGAGCCCCTAGCCTTTCACCTAGTGGGGAATTGATATAATGAGACCCTTCCCTATAGCAACTCGATAGTGAAAATTTATCATCTTGGCTATATATTACTTCACCAAATGGGTGGAGGAAGAACCTCTGGCGAAGATTACTGAAGCCAATACTAAAAAATTCTTGGGAAAGAATTTGGTCTCTCATTTTGGCATTCCTGCAATGGTCATTACAGATAATGGGACCCAATTTACTATAAATATATTTATATTTTTTGTAACGATTTTCATATTGAGCTAGTCCACATAGCTATTTTCCATCCATAGGTAAATGGGAAAACAGATATTACAAATTTGATAACTCTAAAAGGACTGAAGATACGTGTAGTGAAGGCTTGGAGATAATGGGTTGAAGAACTCCCAAATATCCTCTAGGTGTATTTGACCACTGACAGAACTCCTATAGAAGAAACCCCATATAATCTCTTTTTTGGTACAGAAGTAGTCATACCGATTAATATTTGAGTCCCAAGTAATAGAGTTTAAACTTTTTTACTTTAGTAATAATGAGGAGAAGCTCAAAAATAACTTGTATCTCCTCCTAGAAGCAAAGAGATGTAGCCTTACTTTGAGTCTTTATATATCATAAAAGAGTTGCCCTACCCGTCACTATAACTGGAGGGTAAAACCTCGATATATCTTAATCAGGGATCTAGTTTTGTGCTATCCCAAGTAATAGTGTTTTATCACGAAAGAGTTGCCCAACACAACAAACTCTCTCCCCTTTGGGAGGGCCCTTATTTAGTGGAAGCTATGGTCAAGCCTAACACCTTAAAACTTAAGGATGCTAATGGAAATATGCTCCCTTAAACTTGAAGTGTTTGAAACCTTCGTAAGAATTATCAATAGGTCTTGATAGTAATGTTTGTCATGTGTTATAAATTTTCTCTGATGTTATTATGTTGTCCTTGTATATATCCCTTATGTATTATTACGCTGGCCTTATATTCATCCTTTTTGTGTTGAGTGTAATAAAACTCTTCTAGCTCCTATATACCTAAGTTATGCTATAAAACTATTGTACTATCTTATATAACGAAGTGATGTGATATTCAATTTATTTTCATATTATCTCCTTTTGTAAAAGGATAAAAAACCAACATAGAATCTAACCTCTTTATCCATGATTTAAGAAATACACAATTTATATTGTATCTCAATCACTAGATGATTAATCTCAGGGGATTTGATCTGACCTCTTCCATGCAGGTTAACGGTATCAAGAAAATGCCTTGACTAATAAACTTGGATATTTCAAACATCTTAGAAGGGTGTCTTGAGTATAAAATTATTGGATGATCAATCCTAGGATGATTTGATCTAACTTCTTTCATATAGGTTAAATGTCATCAACATCAAACAAATGCTTTGATTAACAACCTTGAATAGGTCAAAACATCTATGGAGGATGTTTCTCACATTCGCTCAAGTAAAAAAAGCCAACTAAAATATTTCTCATCATCTAAATTAAACTAAAACTAACTAAATTTTATATGCATATGAGAAAGAAAAGAAAAGAATATTAATAATTTCTTAATATATCACTAAATATATCATACACATCATATGATAACATCAATACAAAATACTTGCTATAATCACTAAAACATATAAAATGGTATAACCAACAATAAAACAACACTACATTATTTCAATATCATCCTCCTCCTCAAGGGAAAAGGCCATATGTAACTTATTTTCTACCTCATCACCTTCAGAATATGTGGATGAGTCCCAAGAAGCCTGGCTAGGTGTTAACCCCTCGATCTCCACTCTAGTCTTGTGCTGCACCAGATGGATGCCTTTTAGAAAATATCTGATGAAGATTTCCTCTATTCAATCCATCTCTAAGGCATTCACCACACATCATTTAGGTGGTTGTGATCCTCTTGAATCTCCTCCTGGATAATCATGAAAGTTTGAAAAGGTTGTTAGACCTAATAGATTTATCCCAAGGCTAACTAAGAGGGGGGTGAATTGGTAATTTAAAAATTCAATTAGTAATTTTTAAAAAATTAATTTACGTTTTTACATATTGATTAAAATTTTCTCAAAAATATTTTTCAACCACAAATATTAAATGTGTAGAAAAATAAAAAGCAGTAAAAATTAAAAAATAAAACACACCAAATTTTATAGTGGTTCGGTCCAACAAGACCTATGTCCATTCCCTGAAGACTCCCTCTGTAGGTATTGAACTATATCAAAGTAACTCACATTTTGCTCCCACAACAAGCTAGAAAATCCGTTATAATTAACCTCTTTTCCACCAATCCCAGGTGTGGCATAGTACCATCATCCTTTTTCACCCTCCTAGCGACGATAGAGTACCAATGTCCTTTCTCTCCCTCCTAGTGATGGTAGAGTACTGACATCCTTTCTCACCCTCCCGCTAATAGTAGAGTACTAACATCCTTTCTCACCGTCCTATTGAAGGCAGAGTACCAAACTTCTCCAAAGATCTTCTCTCAAGGGTCTTCAAAGAAGTTGGACAAAGATTAGAATAACATACAAAGAGATCCTTACCTTTGGGAAACCTTATAAACCATTCACAATTTCCACTTTCAAGATCTCTCAATCCTCACTCCCAAACACTCTCCCAAAATACTCACACTCTCGAGAAAATTCACAGAATAAGTATTGACAGTCAGTTTATAGGACTCTTATATATGAAAGACCAGGAAAACCATCCAAAAAACTAAAAAAATCAAGTTGGATGTACTTGGATTGTACAATATGTCATACTTCGTACATACGAACAATTCAAAAGAAACTTTATACGATCCTATACGAACTGATTCGGTACTCTGGCATTCATATCTATGAACTAACATTGTACAATATGAACATGTAAAAAATGAACATTTGTGTACGAACCCATTTTGTACTCTGATCATCATTTGTACAAACCTTACATCGTACAATAAGAACTAGTTAAATCAAATCATTCTTCCTATGGTATGAAAAATTGGCGAGCACATTTCATAATCTGGACGTTGTCTGTACAAAACTAATTTTGTACAGTACAAAAAGTTTAAAAAATTTACCTGAATGAACTTGTATGCACCCATTTTTTCATACAGTATAAATAATTCAATCAAAAAATTTCCAAGACATGATTCAATTAACTTCTTTTTAGAGAAACACTCAGGTCAAATCATCCAGTACGATTTTATAATCATACAGTATGATTAGTTTTAGAAAAACATGTTTTAACTTACTCCCCCATTGTGTGTATGCACGGTTAAACAATTAAAATCACACATTCTATCAGACTCAAGAAAAATAAAGACTTCAATTACAAGAAACACCTAATCTAATATGTCTTGAAGTCTTCGGCAGTTTGGAGTATGATTTCCCTAAAATATTAGTACACACAAACAACACAAGTATAATTCTCTAATATATGTTAGGAGAAATAATAATCAACATAATAATATTTTGGTATCATCAAAAACTCACATTATATAAAGGCATAGATTTGAAAACTAAGTTGCAACAATCTCCCCATTTTTTATGATAACAAATAATTATTATTTGAGTTATCACTTAAGGAAATTTTTCTCATATGCTGCCCCTAAATGAATGCCCAAAGCTTCCACAAAATGAATGACAAATTTAAAACAAGGGGTTTGAATGAAAACTAAAAAAAAAAAAAACATAACCCTAAAAAAATTAAATAGAAATAACACGAACACAACACGAACTAAAATAAAGCGATAATGTGAACAAAAAATAACATAATAACACGAACATAACACGAACAAAAATCACATGATAAAACAAACAAAAAAACATGATAATAGGAACAAACATAACACAAAAACATGAATGAACAAACAAAATATACATACATATATACATCAAACAATAACAAATGACTCCCCCTTGTGACAACAACAAAAATGAAGGTACATCATGAAATGAAAAGTTTCTATAGATAAATAAAATTAGTTGATGAAAAAATAAGATTTTAATCTAATTGTAAATACTACATAAACTTCGTAATGCTAAAAAAATTCAAATTTTAAATCAAAGAATAACTAAGATAAGAAAAGTCAATTAGGTTCACTGTTCATTCTAGACAAATTAAATAAAAATAATTATTACAAAAATGATAAAATAAAGATTAATTAGTTTCTAATTCAATAGTGAAGATTATTGTTGATTATATGGATTTCTATAAGAGATAGAATGATAAAAGAAATAACATAATCAATTTTTCAATTAGTGACATTGTGCATCTTTTCAATTTTTATGGCACACTTTGTGCATCATTTCACTTTGTCGAGCATTATGCATCTTTTTAAATAAGTGGCATATTTTATGCATCTTTTGAAATTTGTCACATATTGTTCATCTTTTTGTTCTTTCAGCCTTTCCAATATCAATAAAACTTAACACAAATTCCAATAATTAATAAAAATAAATATATTGTAAAAGAAATAAAGTAAAAATAAGACTTATATCTTGCAATAATTATAGCTAAGTAATAATTGTTTATAAGAACATAAAATTGATCTCCTAATCTATATCTAGTCATAATTTTAATTTTAATTTTGAAATATTAAATTTTGTAGGAAAATTAATTTTTAGAACAAAAAAATTCAAAATTCCATTCTTCAGATCAACCACAAATAATTTGTCTAAAAAAATAAACATTTCAAAAAGAGTAATTACAATGTAAGTCAAAACATCATTTCTTAATTCCATTCATTATTTAAAAAACACATACATGCACATCTCACTAAAAATTGAAAAAAACCATCACAAGAACACAAGAAATCACAAACAAACAAAACATTTGAAGAACTAGTACAAAAGTCTCATCAATAAGTACAACTAATATCATTAGGGGCCTTGATCTAGGGGTGGTGGAGGGTTGAACACTATAAAGTAACTACTAGTCATAGTTATATTAGTGTTGACTGAGTCAAATTGCCATCAGATCCACCTCATATCCTCATTGTACCTAGCATCCTGCTGGTTCAGGTGATTCTCAATTTGATCAAAGCATTGATTAAAATGAGTTTTAAGTCTATCAAAGTGTTGAACCATTTTTATATAAAAATATTAATCTGATCTAGGAACAAGTGCAGGTATTGGAGCTGAGGCTCCTTCTCCTATAGAATCTTTTCCCTCAAAAATTTGATCCTGACTAAGAGTACCCAAAAAGAGGCATCGATAAAGTGAAAGTTTGTTAGGGATGTTAAGCCCTTATGAACTAGTCCCGAGGCTAACCAAGAGGAGGGTGAATTGGTATTTAAAAATTTCTTCAAACAAAAACATAAACACAACCAAACCAAAATTTACCACAAGGGAAACGAAGTATGGAAATTAAATACAAAAGATTAATAAAAAAGAACACACTAGATTTTATAGTGGATCGATCAATTTGACCTACGTCCACTCGCTGGAGCCTCTCTTCCAAGTATTGCACTAAACTCAGTATCTCTCCTTTTTCCCCCATAGCAAGGCAGAGAAGCCTGTATAAAATCTCCTTTCCACCAACCCTGGTGAGGCAGATAACCCAACTCCTTTTGCTTCCTCCTTAAGCAAGCAGAAAACCCAACTCCTTTTACTTCCTCCAAAAGCAGGCAGTGAACCTAACTCCTTTTCTTTCTTCCAGAAATAGGAAGAGTACCTTGATCAGTTCACTACAAGAAATTTAGCTGTTACCGACGGCCTAGACTGGCGGTTGTCTAACCACCGGTAATAATGGAATTTTAAAGGGCGGATTTGCCACCGATTAATACCGACAGCTTAACCGACAATTATTCAAGCATATGCTGCCAGAACTAGGGGCAGACATAAAACCGCCAGATTAACAGCCAGACTTAAATATGACCAACGATAAACCGGTGACTAAAACCACCGATGTTAAGTGATTTTATTACCAGTGGCGTAAGCCACTGGAAAGCCGCTGGTAAAAGCCCTAAAATGAACCAGCCCGAGCCTCCCATTTCATTTCTCTTCTTCCCTTCTCTCTCTTCGACCGTGCTCCCCCGTCGCTTCTGCCCGCCTCTCATGCGAACGAGCTGTTTGATAACCGATGATGACCTATCTCTGGTCGCCGACCCCACACCGGTCGCCCTCGAACTCTCAATGCAAGGCCACCATGTAACTCCCACGAACACACCACCGATGAACACACCGTACTCCCTCGATAGATGATCTTTTTTATATGCTTTTTGGTGAATATATGTTCTCACTAGACATTTGTAAGAGGTTGTACTCTACTGTATGCTTTTTGGTGATTATATTCTTCTTATTGATAAGACTAGAGAGGGAGTTGAAGGTAAACTTGAATTATGGAGGTTAACCTTAGAGTTCTAAAGGCTTTCATTTGAGTATATCTAAAATTGAATATATTAAGTGTAATTCTATTAATAATAGATCTAGTGGGTAGATTATGACTTTGGGTGATCAAGTCATTAATTAGAGTACATGTTCTAGATATATGGGGGCATTGTTCAGAGTGATGGTGAAATAGATGGGGATATAATTAGTTGAATTCAAGTGGGGAGGAATGCATTAAGTTAGTTCTGTGATAGAAAAGTCCCTCTCAAACTTAAGAAAAAGTACTATAAGATGGTAGTGAGACCTGAATTAAAAGAGAAGCATAATGTTAAGTGTTATAGAGATGAGGATGCTCAGGTGGATGAGTGGCTTTACTCTTAGAGACATGATAAGAAATGAAAATATACGTCAAAATGTTGGAGTTGCTCTAGTGGAAGATATGATTATAAAGAGCTGCCTTAGATGATTTGGTCACATAAAATAACGGCTTTCCGATGACCCGGTTAGGAGAGTAGATGTATTATATTTAACTATGTTAAGAAAGGTGGAGATAGACTTAAAAAGACTTGGTTAGAAAATATTATAAATGACATTCTTAGATGGTTTGGTCACATTAAACGGAGGCCTTCCGATGACCCGGTTAGGAAAGTTGAGATATTAGATTTGGCTTATGTTAAGAAAGGTAGAGGTAGACCTTAAAAGACTTGGTTAGAAAATATTAGAAATGATCTTTCTTTATTAGATTTAGATGAGAATTTAATTTTTAACATGACATAAGGTGGTTTGACCAAGTACTTTCCTTATTCGGTTGGATTACATCAAGGATCAGTCTTAAGTCTATATATTTTCTGCTTTAGTCATAAATGTTCTCACTAGACATTTGCAAGAGGATATATCAAGTACTTTCCTTAGACTTGAATTATGAAGGTCAACTTTAGAGTCTAAAGGTTTTCACTATAGTAGATCTAAAACTAAATATATGGAGTGTAATTTTAGTGGAAATAGACATAGTGAGGGGATTGTGACTTTGGGCGATCAACTCATTAATAAGATACCCGTTTTAGATATCTTGGATATTTTGTTTAAAGTGATGGTGAAATAGAAGGGGATATGATCAGCACAATTCAAGTTTGATGGTTGAAATAGAGTAATGAATTAAGGTTATTATTGTGTGATAGAAAAGTCCCCCTCAAACTTTAGTAAAAATTCTATAAGATCGTGGCGAGATCTGTAATGCTTTATGGTGCTGAATTGTTGTCAATAAATTAAAGAGAATGATGAGTGACTTGACCCTTAGAGATAGGATACTAAGTGAGAATATACGTGATAAGCTTGGAGTAGGTCCAGTGGAAGACAAGATTAGAGAGAGTCTCTTTACATGGTTTTATCACATTAAAAGGACGCCTTCTGATAACTCGGTAAGGAAAGTTGAGGTATTAGATTTGACTTATGTTAATAAAGATAGAGGTAGACAATACATTCCTATTCAAGTAAAGTATAGTTGTTTTAAAGTATAGCACGTACACTTGTTAAGGTTTACACATGTGTTCTAATAAATATTTTCATAACTATGTAGTGGCACATTTGCTTCAACGTCCAAATGACTATCCAATAAGAGAGATATTAGATGTATAACAGATTATTTCTGGTCGAAAAGGATTGACAGATGAATTTATACATGGAGTTAAAATTTTCATTCAAGTTGCATCTCAACTGCCTTCCTTTCAATTTAATAAAATATTTAGATGTCCATATTCTATGCATAAAATTCAAGCATTCCTCAAGCCCGATGATGTGAAGCTTGATTTATATCATAGGGAATTTCTTCCAAACTACTAGATTTGGACATCACATGGCGAGTACGAGCCACACAGAGATGCTCATACAGGTTCATCTATAGCTTATAAAACATTTGATGGAGATCAAATGAATAGACCCTATGAAGAACTTATTTTTGATGTAGCAGGTCCTAATTTAAGGGATAGTGTGGAAGAGCCACCAAATACAGAAACCCAAAAATTCTTTGAGTTATTACATGCAGCTCAAAAACTAATTTGGGATGGTTGCATTACCCATTCATAATTATCCATTACAGTGAGGATGCTAATTATAAAACTGAGTATGATATCCCCCATGATTGTTTCAATGACTTTATTGGTCTTCTCAGGGAAACTAATCTAACAGACAATTTAATTCCTTCAGACTTATACCGAATAAAGAAATTAATATCCAAGTTGGGTATCACTGCTACAAAAATTGATTGCTGTATCAATAGATATATGTTATACTATAAGGATGATGCAGCAGAAGTTTATTGTCGCACCTACAATGCTCCTTGGTTTAAGCCAAACTCAAAAAACAACTTCATCAAAAGAAAGATGTCCCATATTCCCATTTATTTTATTTACCAATCATTCCAAGACTTCAGCGACTCTATGCATCAATGAGTTCAGCAGGTCATATGAGATGGAATAAGGAGAAAATAGCAAAAAGTGGTGTTATTTCTCATCCATCAGATGCTGAAGCGTAGAAATATTTTGATCGAGTGCATGCTTCATTTACTGCTAAACCCCGCAACATAAGATTGGGATTATGTGCCAATGGTTTTATCCCATATTGTCAAACAGCTACACCGTACTCTTGTTGGTTAGTTATATTAACACCATACAACCTTTCACCAGAGATGTGTATTACTACTCTGCATATGCTCTTAACTCTTATAATACCTAGATTGAAAGTTTGTTAGGGATGTTAGGCCCTATGAACTAGCCCCCAAGGCTAATAAAAAGAGAGAGGTGAATTGGTATTTTAAGAATATTTAACCAAAGACAATAAACCAAAATCATCATAAAGAAATCAACGAAACAAAAATTAAATGCGGAAGTAATAAAGGAAAGAACACACCAGATTTATAGTGGTTCGGTCAAACCTTGACCTATGTCCACTCCTTGGAGGCACCCTCCAAGTATTGCACTATAAAAGTGTCTCTCCTTTAGCCCCCATAGCTAGGTGAAGAAGCCCTTACAAAATCACTTCCACCTTCCCCAGTGCGGAGAGTCGTCGGGTTCTTTGACACCAAAGAGATCTTCTTTTGTGGTGATCTTCCCTCAAGACAAGCCTTGAATCTGATGGTATTAAGGTGCAAGCCTGCGGGAGCAAGTGTGGAATCCCCCTCCACACTCCCTTAAGTCCCCCCTCACAGGATCTTCTCCCTCTCTAACTTCACCCATTCCTTACTCCCTTTCAAGCTCTCTATTCAAGTTTCCCCCAAAAGAACGAAGCTACAATGGCTGCCAAAGACACTTATCAAGTGTCATGTCATAGCTTAAATAGAAGATCTCAAAATGAGCTCATTAATGCAAGTTGTCGACTTTATCGTCTAGGATGATATAAATATCATCCTATACGATTAGTACAATTTAAGCCCAATCAGCTAAGATGATTTGAGACATCATAAGAAATTTGTTCATATCATCCTGGATGATATATATATCGTCCTAGACGATCAGTATAAATCATGAAATATTATCCTGAACATCGCCCTGAAAAAGAGCTATCCGATGTCTAATTGTCCAGCGTATCGTCCCGGACGATCCTGCTATCGTCCAGGACAATTTGATCATCCAATCAAGTCATAATTGCTCTCCTTAAATACCAGATTAATTTAAAAAAAAATGTCCTGGATCGTCCTCGATGATATTTTAGAGTCTTGGACGATCCCCTGGATGATGTCCAAAAATAAGTAATTCCTAAATAGATCTTGCGGCATATTCTTTCTGTTTTGAGCCTATCGTCCTGGCCGATACAAAATCGTCTAGGATGATGTTTTTGCAAAATGATGGCTACTTTAATGAGGATGCCCTAATCAGGGTTTCTGCTTTTGAACCGATCATCCAGGATGATATAAATATCGTCCTGCATGATGTTACCAAAATAGTAACCTTTAGGGAACAGTCAGAGAATCTTCCAAGTTACAAAGCATCAGGAGCCACACCACATACAATAGACACAAGAAAGGAAAAGGGTTACAAATTGACTTAAACCTAGTCTGCCCAATCTTGAGCTGGTTCCAAATTACAGTCTTATTTTGTGGACCTGCAATGTCAGTAAATAAGGCAGTCATATAGAAATAAGAATATTTGCAATAAGAGTGTTTGTTATCATCAAAATCATAATCCATGAAAACATATTCGCGATAATCTCCCCCTTTTTTATGATGGCAAACATTACAATTTGAATTTTCAAAAAGGAAACATTTTCTCCTAATCTCCCCCTCACTAGAATAAAACTTTAAAAATTAGGGAGATAAAAATATTTTTGTTGTATTTAATTTTATGAAAGGAAAAAAAGATACAAACAGTACAAAAATTCAACAACAGTACGTTCTCCCTCTTTGACATTATTAAAAAGTGAAGGGACACAAACAATAAAAACAAAATAATTAAAAGATAAGAATGATCTCTGATCTAGTGAACAAAGCAAATATTCTTAAAATGAGAAAGTTACCTCTTAGTTTTAATAAAAAACTTAGTAGGATTGTATTGACAACGCATAGCCCAGAAAAGGTTAGAAATTCATAATTTGATAATCCAAACTAAAGTTCTTTAAAAAGGCTCAAAAACTTTTTAATTCGATATCTAAATCAAGGAATAAATTAGAAAAAAAACACTAATTTTTCAAAACTCCTTTCATAAAATATATCTAATAGAAGATTAATGCATGAATTATTGAATCAGGAATCATATTTTTCAAAATCAAGTATCAAAAGTATCAAGGATTTTCTTAAGCTTTAAAAAGTACAAGAATGGTAAGCATTAAATTTTGTGGGCTCATTTTATGCCTCTTGACAATTGGTTGGCGCACTGCGCATCTATGTATTTTTGGTACACTTTGTGTATTACTTTTTTTTTCAATTTGACGTCTTTGCACATCTTTTATTTTTGGCATCAATAGCCAATTTATTTTGAATATGCTACCTTTCTGTAATCTTAAAAAAAAAAGTAAACCCATCCTATTGACAAAGAGAATTCTTGATTAAAAAAATTATGAGTTAGATTCAATAACTTGCAAAAGATTTCTTTGCGATAAATAAAAGTAGGGAGATAAAAAAAAATAGTTTCAAAGACTAATTTAAAATATGAAAAAGATTTTAAATTAAAAGTAGAATAACCTCTTTTAGGAAACATAAATTGAGATTCAAAAACATGACTTTTCTTCCTTTGACTATTTTTAGAGAAGTCAATCACAACGTACCAAAGATTTCAAGAAAAAATAGGAAGTAGACTTTTCATTTTTAGAAAAGTGAATGTGTGTGTTGATTAGAGAAAAAATTTCACTAAAAAATATCAAAGAATAAACAAAGACAAAAACATAAAATAAAATCGAAACAAAACAAACAAAAAAAAGAGAAAATAACTAAAAACAAAACACAACACAAACACACAAACAAGGCTTTTAACTATTATATTTCTCCTGGTCCGATGGTTCTGAAACCAGGTCTGCCCAGTTTAAAATTTGCTTCACCTAACCCTTTTCTTTTACTGGAAGAATTCTTAAATTAGGGCACTGATTTTTCATATGTCCATGCTTTCTACAATGAAAGCAAACAATGTTAAAAGAAATATTAACATCCTTACCATTTTTATCTTTATTCCACTTTTGTTGATGCTTATGCTTTGGTGAGCTTTTTAATTTGCTTGATAAGTCATTGCATTCGTCACCAACTAAGCTATCATTTTCTATATCTTCAGCTTT
Source organism: Dendrobium catenatum (assembly GCF_001605985.2). NCBI lineage: Eukaryota > Viridiplantae > Streptophyta > Magnoliopsida > Asparagales > Orchidaceae > Dendrobium > Dendrobium catenatum. The sequence continues at coordinate 906,862 of NW_021320070.1, read as the reverse complement.
TAGAACAATCATTTCACCTGCATCCTAAAGTCTTTGACCCAAACCTTGCTTGTAGGCAATGAGTGAGCCAATTAAATTATCAATAGAATATTTATTCAAATCTTTTGATTCAGAAAGAGCAACTACTTTAGCATCAAACTTATCAGTAGACATTGAAGATTTTTTTTAACTTTTTCAAAATTTGAAAATTTTTTTCCTAAAGCATGCAATAATGTTATAATTTGAATAAACCTAGTCTACATGTCTAATATTATCTCATAAGGTTTCTTGGAAAATAGTTCATAATCAAGCATTAACATTTTCAACTTGGATTGCTTGATTTCACTAGTGCCTTCATATATGGTGTGTAGTTTATCCCAAACTTCCTTACCAGTAGTGCACGTCGATACTAATATAAAATCTTTAGAATTTAAAACATAGAAAAAGCAATTTAATGATTTTGAATTCAATTGAGCATTGAGTTATTCTTTCCTGTTCCATTAATTAAAAGAAATATCAGTTTTAACTCCATTTAAAACACGTGATGGTGATGAATAACCAGTTAAAATCATATGCCACATGCAAAAATCAATCGATTGTAAGAAAGTAGTCATGCAAATTTTCTAAAAAATAAAAGTAATACTTTGAAACAAAGGTGGTATGGTGATTGAATAACCTTCCTCAATATTATGATTTGAAAAATTAGCCATGGATCAAAATTCAAAAGCTTTTAAAAAGTAGATTTTTTGAATACTGCACTGATACTGCTTGAAAGTTCATTAGGGATGTTAGGCCCTATGAACTAGCCCAATGCTAATTAAAAGAGAGAGGTGACTTGATATTTTAAGAATATTTAAACCAAAGAAAACAAACCAAAATAACCATAAAGAAATTAACGATGCGTAAATTAAATGTGGAAGTAATAAAGGAAAAATACACTAGATTTATAGTGGTTCGTGAAATAACTAGATGGACAAGAGGGGGGTGAATTGTGAAAACTTTTTGACAATAGTTAAAACCTAAGCAAGAGTTCTAATATTTTTGATATTTTAAAATTTTAACATGAAAATTTAAACAACCCCTTTGTTTTCACAAATTTTCCCAAGCAAATATTTAATAATAAAATGCACGCAGTAATAAAAAGGCAATAAGGAAAAAGCACACCGAGATTTTTATAGTGGTTCGGTCAAACCATGACCTACGTCCACTCCCCGGAGTCCTCCGCTCTGGGTATTTCACTACAAGCAATATCTCTCCATTTGCCCCCCTTGGTAAGGCGGAGAATCCCTTACAATACTCCCTTTCACCAACCCAGCGTGGCGGAGTGCCAAACTCTGTTTTTACCTTCCTGGTGATGGCAGAGAACCTTCTCATTTTTCTCCCTCCTGGAGAAGGCAGAGTACCTTGAGGTCATGGATGTAGAAGAGCCTTTCCCCTTGGAGATCCTCTCACAAATTCTTCTAGGGCCATAGGAGGAGCAAGATGCAGCAAGTTCGGAGCAACCGTGTGATCTCCCTCACAATGCTCACCTTCTCCTTCCTCTCTCAAACCCTAAAGAACTTCTCAAGAGCTCTCTCCCTCGGAATCCCTTTCTAACCACAATCTCCTCTCTAATTCACACCCTCAAAATATGATAAGTTTTTCACCTCCAAACAGGCTCCAAAATCCCTGAGATTTCAAAATTAGTCGTTACTATTGTACAGTATGGTTTCTTATCGTACAGTATGATATGTCTAAACAGACTTCGTCCTGGTATGGAGTGGTACGAATAGTTCAAAAATATTCGTATAATACAATTTAAAATCAAACAGTACGATCCATAACAATTATGTTCGTACAGGACGATAGTCGGGACGATCAAACATCGTCTCTGTTCATCGTATGATACGAATGTCATCATACATTATGTTGAGACAAAATAAAAAGATATCGTCCGGGATGATCTTTAGAATGATTATAATTCGTCTCTATTCATCGTATTGTACGAATGGGTTTGTACAGTACGATGTTCAAATTATAATTAAGCCCGAATTTCTTGCACTAATCACGGGTTAAATTAAGTAAGTATTTAAATAAAATTGTACAGTACGAAAGTGTTCATACAGTACGAGCGACGAAAAATAACTTACTTAAGTTAAAACATCTGTTAGGGTTTTGGCTTTGAACATATCGTATAGTACGAATACACTCGTACGGTACGATGTATTCACAGAATCATCCTACAAAGCTCTGATCGTATGGTACGAAATGACATCGTACAGTACGATCTACAGAGAAAGAAAAACTCTAAATTTTTCATTTAAAAACACTCTCCCCCTGTGTGTGTGCATGGTTGCCCAGACTTTTATGTATTTTGGGGCCAGAATCAAGAAAAAAAATAAAATAAACAACAAAAATTGCATACTCATACTCCTAATCTACCCATTCTTGAGTCTTTCTATCATCCTGAGTAGCTTGTGATCTTCCTGAAATGTTCGTATTCACGGACAATAGCAAATAAAATAATATTCAATAAGTAGATAATTCAAACGACATTATTTTTCATCATCAAAATCTCAAACTCGGGGTCATAGGTTGCAACAGTTCGGTCAAACCTTAACCTACGTCCACTCCTTGGATGCACCCTCCAAGTATTGCAGTACAAAAGTGTCTCTCCCTTTGCACCCACAGCTAGGCGAAGAAGCCCTTACAAAATCACTTCCACATTCCCCGGAGTGGCGGAGTCACCGGGTCCTTTGACACCAAAGAGATCTTCTTCTTTGGTGAACTTCCCTCAAGATAAGCCTTGAATCTGATGGAATTAAGGTGCAAGCCTGCCAGAGCAACCGTGTGTAATCCCCCTACACACTCCCTTGAGTCTCCCCTCACAAGATCTTCTCCCTCTTAGACTTCACCCATTCCTCACTCCCTTTCAAGCTCTCTCTTCAAGTTCCCCCCAAAAAAATGAATCTATAATGGCTGTCAAAGACACTTACCAAGTGTCTTGTCATAGCTTAAATAGAAGATCTCAAAAAGAGCTCATTAATGCAAGTTGCCAACTTTTTCTTCCATGACAATATAAATATCGTCATGTACGATTAGTACAATTAAAGCCCAATCAGCAGGACGATTTATGACGATCATAAGAAATTTGTTTATATCATCCCAGATGATATATATATATATATATATATATCATCCTGCAGATTAGTACTAATTGTGAAATATCGTCCTAAACATCGCCCTAAAAAAGAGCTATCTGATGTCCAATTGTCCAGCATATCAGCTGTCGACAATCCACGATCGTCCAAGACGATTTGATCGTCTAATCAAGTAATAATTGCTTTCCATAAATGCCAGATTAATTTGGAAAAAAAATGTCCCTGAATCATCCTGGAGATATTTTATAGTCCCTGAACGATCCCCTGGACGATATCCAAAAATAAGTAAATTCCTAGATAGATTTGGCAGGCCATATTCTTTCTATTTTCGACCTATCGTCCTAGCCGATACAAAGTCATCCAGGACGTGATTTTTACAAAAAGACGGCAGCTTACATGAGGATGCCCTAATCAGAGGTTTCTACTTAAAAACCAATCGTCCGGACATGTTACCAAAAACGAACCTTAAGGAAACAGTCAGAGAATCTTCTAAGTTATAAAGCATTAGAGCCACACCACATACAATAGACTCAAGAAAGGAAAAAGGGTTACAAATTGACTCGGACCTAGTCTACCCAATCTTGAGCTGGTTCCAAAATTATAGTCTGATTTTATGGACCTGCAATGTCAGTAAATAAGGCAGTCGTAGAGAGAATAAGAGTATTTGCCAATAAGTGTTTGTTATCATCAAAATCCTTAATCCATGAAAACATATCTGAACAATGGACCACATAATTCGAAAGCAAAAATTGATATTTTTTTCTGCAACCATTAAATAATGACCTCAGTTATTATGGGAAGGAGTGCTCACATATAGCAATATCAACAAAAACAAAATTCTCTCCTTCGAAGCTGCATTATTGTGACCAATTGGTGATTTTCCAGCTTATGTATGTTGTGTGGTTGAGCACAGTAAGAAAATTAGCATGTCCTTACTGCATGGGAGAATAGTAAAAACTCTTCACACTAAAATATGAGGGAAAAATACCTTGGTTTGATTGTCATCGTATGTTCTACCTACTAATTCATCAGTTTCAATGAAAAGAAGCACTTCATTAAAAATTAGAGTTTGAGCGGAGTCGCTCCTCATCTATTAAGTGGTGATGATGTACTACATAGGACTTTCTAGACATTAATAATAGTTATTTAATTTTCTTAATGCTATCAGAGTCTAAAATATTCGATATGATGTTGAATATAATTGATTAAAAAAAGTATTTAATACACTTATTATAATATCGGAGAACTAATTTAATATAAGGCAATTTAAATCTTAGATTATGTTCTGCACATTGAAAAAGGAACGTTACTTGCACAACATTTTAATACCTAATCTACGGGGCATGTTAAGTAGAGTAAAAACTAATGTCAAAGCATAGATGGAACATTAAGATATGGGATTACTTTTGGAGTTAGCTAACAACAAACCAACGGTAAAGATAAATGAAGCCAAAGATCTACTCTTTTTCACGTAGAAGCAAAAAGATCACATACTGTCAGTGGTTAAAGGTTTAAAAAATCCTGGTGGCATGGACAAATATAAAGTCGATGTGGTTGACATGAAAATCATGCCAAGGTTATTTGGACTAAAAAGCTCAACTATTTCAAAATTTATAAGTTCTTCTATCCAATCATAATGATGTATGTTACCGCATAACATATCAAATCTGTTGACTTAACTTAGCATTTATCTCCTCAAAGGAAAGACCTATGTCATCTAAACTAATGTTTGGTTGGAATTTTTGGAAAGCACTGTTTTGAAATATAAAGTGGTTTTCTTTGGGACTTAAATTGTAATTCTAAAATCGATATTGCTCGTTAGAAAAGTATATCACCTCGAGAGGTGAGAAATAAAATTCATAACGGTATTCAGATTTAGAATTTATGAAATTATCTTGATATTATGACCGGATGCTAAAGGACTTCATATGGCCCGAAGGTCAAAATGAGGTCAACTGAATATCCAGCTACAATGTTCAAGAAGTGTGATCGTTATAGGTTGACATCCAAAGGCTTATCAAAGAAAGATGTATTCTCCCCGAGGAGAAAATATCATCGATGATAATTCTTAAAATTATTGCATAACAATGATCACTAGTATTTTAAGTTTTCCAAAGAACATCCAATTGAGATTTGAAAACATACATAATTATCAATACCGAAAAAAACAAAGTGCACAAAGAAATAAAAAAAAAAAAAAAAAAAAAAAAAAAAAATAGTAATATAATGTGAATGGTCTAAATCTCCTACGAGAGCAACCCTCGCAGAGTAATTTACATCGTAAGAAAACGAGTTCCTACGAAACTCCGATTAAAATAACCGGCAGAAATTCATTTTAAGATTTTCTAGCGAATATATCAAGGAGCGGTCGTGAATTTGGAATTCAATGGAGGCTTCTTCGTGGTGGTTTATGCACAATAGTCTTCCCGTTTGAGAACCATAGCATTGTTCCCTGGACGTAACGGGGGTAGGAGAGTAGGAGTGGCTCTAGAGATGTACTGAAATTTCAGGAAGTGCCCAACTAAGCTAAGTGTTGTGGCTCTTAATTTAGCATTGAGGAAGGAATCTTTTAGTGTTCAAGTTGAAATTTTATTATAAAGTTGGGTCTTATATTCTCGATCCACATGATCGGAAAAATGCCCAGAAATGAAGGGTTGGAGCTAACCTACCAAGTGGTTGACGTCCCCGTCAATGATCCATGGTTTTCCATCGTCCCCGGGTTTCGTCGGTATCCTTAGGCTTACTAGTGGTGGAAGAGGGTACCATAGGTATTGCTCTGAATTTTGGAATCAAATAATGTGGGTTGCATTAAGGGTATGATTTTGAGATAAAGAAGACGGAGTTCTGTAAAAGCAACAGGAAGAATCGCTCAGATCCCATTGAGCGAGGCTTCTCTTGGGATCCGTATGATTTACTCATTGTAATTGCTCTGGCATAACACCCTTGGTGTTGTATCGTCGAAGTCGGAAATTTACAATGCGTATATGATGCTCGCGTTTCTCAGATTGAAGTGCTCGCCAATACATGACCTCCGAGGTGGATTATTTCCGAGAATACCGATTCTTAGGCCGTATATGAAACGAGGCCGAGCGCTTCACACAAGCTGTGGATCTTATTGCGATTGATCAATGATTGCTCCTGATAGGACGCGCGGGAATCAGAACCCATTAAATTTATGAATCGAGACTAGTGATTATACTGTCAAACTAACTAGGGGGGAAGCTATGTTTCACTTAGTAGCCCATTCTCAATTCAAAAAGGACAAGAATGGTGACTATCTGTGTTTTTATGTTTTATGCTTATGGTCATAAAAAGCGCATCTTCTGTGTCAGGTTAGTGATCTTTATGGCTTCTTCCAAGTGCAAAGGAAGGGTCAATGAGAAATTCTCACTCTTTAGGTATGCGAAGCAGCAGAATTCGCCTGCACATACATCTCACGAGACTATTACCTCTGCTGCCTTAGTGAGGTATCTCTATACTGGTGAAGTAGCTGGCGTTCAACTATACTGAAGGTATGTTGTGTGTTACGTGAACGACATACTCAATTAGTATTTATGAACTAGACTGCTCTTCCGATAAAGCTGCCTTAAGAGTCATTTATCCCTGATAAATCTCGTGCTTCTATTAGAGTGAAGATACGCCCCTGGTCGGTTGAATAGACTATGGCTCAGGATGATGTTTTTATTAATATATATTCACTCGACTCTTGAGAAGTAGCTCTGCTTTAATATAAGTGTGCTCGTTATAAGGTCTGGAGATTGTATGTATGATTGAACTTACCTTAAATATTGTGTAATGGAGTTATACTACAATTCGTATTAGATCAAGTGATTCGAGGGTTGGTGTTTAATAGCTATATATTAGCGCTACTAATAGTAAATTTACTAATATACAGTTATGTTCTATTTCTTGAGTACTGTGAATCATATTATATCTCTCTAATGCGTGGAATAAGTGTAAATAGCATTATATTCGAGTATACGGTCTATTTTATCATTGTTTCTTATGCTCAATCTCAGACGCGAGTCAAATTAAAGGCTCTTAATGAACATAGTGTAGTCTGGTCTCTAGAATATAAGAAATGATTGGAACTAGCTCAATTGTGCCAGAATTAGAAGCCTTTGCACCAATTGCTTCTGATATCGTTCTCAACTCACTCTATTGTCATTTATATGGTCAAAGAGGATCAACGTATTTATCATATACCTTAAGATGAGAGGTTGAACATCCAACATCTTAAGTTTGATACCTCTCAATTTCAAGGAGTCTGTCGCTCTGGGAGTAGTTGAAAATCACCAGAATGAGACTTCTTATTCTCTCAAACAGTCCTGAACACAAATGTTAGTATTCATTCTTAATGACGGATTAGAAACTTGGATATACATGTGTGATAATTAGATAATTCTCGTCTATGGTCTAGTCGTATATCATTAGCTTAGACGAGATTAGTAGAATAAACTCTACATAATCTAGGATATCCTATTGTCTACCATAATTATGCACCGAAGAAGCTGAACCAGTTTTCGAGACGAATGCTTATTCTAGGATAAAGATTCACTATTTTCTACCATTCAGGAAAGTCCAAATCAGTATGAAATACATAAATGTCCCAAAGGAACTCGGTTTTTCTCCTATTATCTGTGATTCTAGAAGAGATCTTCTGTTAACGTTGATTAATATTTACGAAAATCTTTCTCAATAATAAAGAGGCCTATCTATGTTTAATCTCTTAGTATAAAAGATAATGTTCTTCTTTCTTATTATTATATTTATACTCTCAATAATTTCATCTTTACATTTCATATAGATAGAGTCTAGAATCTGTATAGAAATCAATTGCGTCGCTAATTGAGTGGATTTGATAACCTTCTCCTCTGTACCCTACCCCCACCCCCCTCGTTGCTACAGGATTCAAATCTGGTCAATCTAGTAAGGCGTCCCCTATCTTCACTAGCTTTGGCATTTACAAAAGTCGACATTTCATTAATATTTCTAGAAGCTTTTATAGGTTTGAATATAAGTCTTAAACTATCACAGGGGTCTTTGATTAAGGGGTTCAAGGGTTTTGGATTTCTCAATGATTCAATTTTCCCCTAGAGCCAGTGGAAAACACCTAAACTTGAGGGGCCGTTTGAATTTTGAGGGTCAATTTGGGTCTTCAACTTTGATCACTCTAAAAATTGTTGTACTTGATTTGGGACGATTGATTTTTGCTAATTATTGAGTTATTATCAAATATTAGTTTTCAGGTTTTAAGGAAGAGATTAATAATGATGTTGTTTGAATTAATCGATTATTGTTATACGTTACTCTTATAGGTGTAATGTCACTAAGTTAACTATGTTTAATTTTCATCCCTTAAGGACACATGTGTGCAATCTAGAGTTTTGGCTTAAGTTCTCTAAGACTCGTCATTATTTCATTGCTCTCCTTAAAGATGTCACTAGGTCAATGGGTTTCGAATCCAATGTCACTAACCTTTAGACCCATACCTACGAATGTAAACAATGTCCCCTCTTCATGCTCTGCATGGGTTTTTGAATTCCCTGCTAAAATGAAGAAAGCATCCCGAATTCAATTCAAATGCCACACGAATATCTTTGCAACGCATTATACAAGCCTGGCGCTAACTCAGCCCCCCCCTCTCAACCAAGAAATCTAGGATCCGCTTTACTACTTTCTAAGTTTTAAGAAAACTTAGCGCGTCACAGGAGTACGCTCCAACGGTGACTCCCGGCCGTATAGCCCCCGTTTTAGGACAACAAACGTCGGGTGATTGCACGCTCCTTCGGCTCATCGCTCCCATTCATAGACATACACGTCTCTCTCGGGGTGACTTCGCATGACTCCATTAGACAATGGACGCCCTTCATTCCTAATATCTATGAGTTAAGAAATGAATATATAGCGGGTAGCGGGAATCGAACCCGCATCGTTAGGCTTTGGCGGGCTAGGGGTTAAGAGTAGTCGGACGTGGCTGATCATTTTAACATCTCTATTCAAAACCGAACATGAGATTTTGGTTCATCGGCTCCTTTATGGGATTATGTATTTCACCAGAGGAAAAATGAGATCCATAACTATCTGATGTCAGCTTTTTTTTAGGAATGCATCTAAAGCTACTTGCTTTTAGATGATCCTCTAGAAGAGGGGATGTCTATCAATCTTTCTAGCTCTAGTTCTTGTTACTTCGTCCCATTTGTTTTCTACTCGTGGGATCTAGAAAATAATTTGTCTGAATATTCCTGCGTAATTGCATTTTGAATGCATAGGTAATAATAGTATGTCCACCGCTGATGGTGACTCTTCTTAGAATAAGTAATATCTCATTAAAAACATGCAATACATGTCTATTATTATGAAGCAATATGTGTGTTCGTGACGTTCAAGTCTCAACGCGTATTTACAGGGCACCGTGAGAGATTGGTGTATGTGTATGAACGATATAGTGATAAAGTTGTTAATGGATATACTTATCATCACATGAGATCACTTTTGTTATCTATCCATACTCATTCATTGGTAACAAAATATGTAAAACACCATATACTTCATCTCTATGACTTCATTACGACTCACTATATTCTTAATATATTACGCAAAAATTTGAATTCTTAAATCATACTTAATGATTTGTGATTGGCCTTGATAGGAATCTGATCACGAGAATGTATATTCGTTAGCCTACTGTAAATGTGTCTTATCTATGTGGTGAGATATAAGGTGATTATATAATTATTCTATTAAAGAAATTAATTATATATTTTGGATGTCGGCAATAGTACATCAAAAAAACCTCAGGCAAGAAGAACTCATCTTAAACGGTGATTAACGTTTATTGATCATAGATACGCCGAATCACACTCATTCACAATTGTCACATACTATTAACTATACCCGCAGCTGGTATTTCACATCTCTCATGGCAATAGTGCATGCCACTATTGTGTGCGCAAACCGCAATGAGTAGAGTGCCAGACATCAGATCAGAGAAGTGAAGCGCCACTCAGTAAATCACCTGAAATATAGATTACTCTGAAGCCATATCCAGTATTTGAACCATGAAATTATTAAAAATATTCGATTGTATTCTCTGCTTAATGCTGCTGAGCCCGTGTCTGTTATCCTTCGCAGAGTTCGCAAGAATTTAGACAAGGCTAACAAAAAAGAATAGCAGTGTGAGAGAATAGCAAATAAGTTCACTATAAGTGTCAAATATTAAAATGAATATCTAATATAAGTGGTTGAGTAAGAGTTTTAAGTATCTGTCATAAGTCTTTTCATGCAATTAGGTTACCCCATCTACACTTTTGAATCCAGCTCAGGGTATTGTATTTGTACTCGGAAAGTTCGACTTCAGACAGGTAAACTTGTTAGGTCTCAGAACATTCTCCATGCCTTGTCACTGTATTGCCTCTTGCCTGCTTTCGACAAGTAAAAGATTAAAAAGAAGTAAGTCTTAGAAATAGATAGATAGGGCTTATGTCTAATTTGAGTTTCATTGCCAGTCTTTCAAAAGATTTTGGTTAAGATCTAATAATTTTCTTCTTCTTCTTAACTCATGTGTCCTTCTATTAGATTTAGCTTGAGGCAGCTCGAAGATCCGAAATTATTTGTGACGATTATGTTTTTTTATTACATAGGAACCTATTCCAAACTGTAATTCTATATGTCTTTAATTATCTTTGTCCGTATTATAACCTCTCATCTTACACATTGAACTCAGGGATGGTTGATAATTCAAATTATTGATCCGAGAATCTCTTTTTTGTTATACTATCATAAAATTAATACATAATACTGAACTTGCTCGAAGTGCTAGGTACAATACTTAAATAAGAGAAGAAATAGCAACAGAAACGAAAATAAACATCATATTTAATAAATGTATATAAATTCATATTCATGAAAGTACAATACATAAATACTTATCTATTATACCATAGAAATTTAATAACTTTTTAATCAGTATTCTTAATTAATGAGAAGTAATATCATATTACATCAATAGGTCAACAGAAACACTATCTTAAATTGGTTTAGCTATAAAGCACTAAATATTCTGAATTTTAGACTCTAATTGGTCTACTAAGTACTAGCCTCATCATTTTACTTTCAAGGAAGACAAGCTGAGCGAATAGGAATGTATGGTAGAAAATTATCCTACTAATAATATATATAGATTCAATGATTATGTTTTCCAGTAGTATATGTTTACTCCCATGTTATTATGATCACCTATTCATATTAGATAGAATTATAAATATTTAGCAATAATTCTAAACATAATTACATTACCTAGAATAAGATAATGATGCACAATTCATAAAGAAAATATATCATACACGTTCAGAAATGATAAATATAACAATGATAATCTATGTGCGTCTCATATATGTACCATATCTTATACTTAACTCTCTTCTTACAGTAACTCCACCAAAAGATTCAGAGCCACCGGCCAATGCTGTATACGGTAAAGGCCAAGAAGGAGTGCCTTGCGCGTCATAAATGAAAATCTTATTAGGAGCGAAAAATACAAAGAGACGCATACTCTATGAGTTTTATCTCGGTGATTCATATATCTAGAGCTCATAGGAGTTATAACTTTCATAGATTTGCAGAGTGACGGTGATAATGATGCCTGACTACCAATAGTCTGTTAATATAGTCGAGTCCCTCACTCTTGACATTTCATAGATGTAAGGATTTCCACATTTGGAATGGGAGAGGCATGGTCTGAGTGCGACTAAAAAGCGTCGGATTGCTAAATCCGTAATGTAAACAGATATATTATATACGTACTCTCGAGGTGGTTCGCTCTCATACATCTCTCACAGAGCCCAAGCACTAAGATAACTTAGGAAGAGTGAATTGTATAGCATATGCACAGTAAAGACGATATGTGTTGTATGTTGTATACTGTCTCCCTCACTCTGCTCCGATATATAGACTCTCTCTGGTATTGATATGGTGCTCATTATTAACTACTATAGACTCTCTCTCTCTCTCTCATCTCTCTCTCTCTCTCGCGAATCAAATATATAAGTGAACTAATAGAATATATGCTATCACAATGTGTGGTATATATATATATTATCACTATAGAGATCGCGCGCACTCGCGTGTGGTGAGTCGCGCGCGCGAGAAGATATTCTACGTGTGTATGTGAGTGGGCTCAGTTTAGGATAGTCCATTAATACAAAGTATCCAGAAGATATGATTACGGTGTTTTTTAAGGAAAAATTAAATGGTGCACGTGCGCTTATTACTCTTACGATCAGCATACATTCATTCATAACTCTCTCTCATCTTCATAATATATCTCTAGCATCCTATATAATATGATAATGACGTCTAAACAGATGAGATTGTAAAGTCAAGGTATAGAACATATGATATAAAAGAAAACAATGAAAGTATAGTCAAACTTTCCAAAACTATATCAATTACTAGATGTTATGCAACACTCAATAAAATATCAAATATTTATATATATTATATTATATATATAATGAATTCATAAACAAGAATAATTTCGTCTCGTAGAGGATGGGTATTCAGCCTATTTTAAATCAGCTCATGATCAAACCACTGCGGTATTCTCAAGCACGAATCATTCCATCTCTTAGAGAATTTTTGTGCAAGCTCTTTTTCCATCAGGAAATAAAAGAGGTAAGAGATATAGCGCATATTAAATATGATCAATATTGAAGTTATATAAAAGCTTCTTTATTTCACCAAATCATTTGTATAAAAGATTTTAAGACTAACATCAACACCATGATTGTAATGGGCTAATAGAAAATGGTTAAATTCTGCAATGGAGCTATTATGTAGAGCCTCTAAATAAAAGGAGACAGACTAATAAACTCCGGATTAACTCTTGAAATTATGAAGGCAAAGCAACATGCTTCTCATTTTCCAATCTCATTTGATAGAACTACAATAAAATAAATACCTATAAGATGTGAATTAACAAACCGCTTGTACAGCACATCAACCAATGTTCCTGATTATATTTGTACAAATGACGTACCAAACCTTATCGTCAATTAACAGGAAGTGATCAGAACTATATACAAACATTATGGAATCACAACAGCTGCTCTTATAGAAGCGCTATTTGTCGCGTTTAACTCACACATTATTTCAACAAATTACTGCATCTAAGGCCATCTGTTCAAACATCTTCTCTCGAAGAACTCAAAGATACAACCCGCATAATGTAAAATATACGGATTGATTCAATAAATATTAAACGAGCGAAAAGAGCTATTACGCCGTATGTTGTGTTACAACGATCATAAGGATGACAACAGCAAAGTACAGCCCTTATCACTGCAACACAACAATGACTATACACATAGTTAACACTAGATAAAAAATATATTCAGTATATATATATATATATATATATATATATATATATGGCTGGATTCGAGAACTTATATGCAAAATTTTTAACTCCCAAGGACATTTATATTCATTCAATCTTCAAGGATAGAAAAGTATTGCAGCCATCTGATTTTTTTTATAAACCAAAAGTATAGCATTTGATTTAAAAGAAAGAAATGATTCTTACCGTCACTGTTCTTGTACGGGGAAGGGAGAATCTTCTTGGTTAATTTGCTGGAGGGTTTTCATATCAAAGGAAGAACATTAGAGGTAGATGGCTGAAGTCTGCTATATAGGCTGGTCAAAATCTGCTCCACCGAAATCTGCTATAGCTTAGAGTCGTATAGGAGTTTACTTGGCCAGATGAAGAAATAGATAGTAATGAACTCCATTAAAAGATCGAGACATGATCTCTTGTTCGGGCATCTCATCCCTCTTGTTTTCGCTGGCTAATAGATAGCAGCTCTAGCTAATGGGAGAAGGAGAAGATGCTTAGTCCATTTGCTAGAGGGATTTCACAGCAGGGAAAGAATATTAGAGGTAGAGCTTGGCCGAAATCTGCTATAGAAACTGGTTGAAATCTGCTGTACAAGGAAACTGATGGCTGGATCTATGTATAGACCCTCTTCTTCCTCCTTTTGCTTGGACGGTTTGAAACAAGGAAGGAGCAGCTTAGAGGTGTGTGCGGCTTCTTGGAGGCGTGAGAAGGATGAAGACACAGTTGGAGGCGTGAGATGAGAGTAGCCTTCTTGTTGGCCGGCCCTAACAGCTCCTCAAGAATGGCTCTCTCTCTTGAGTGATCGGGAGACCCTTCTCCAGAGGCGGCTGCTTGTGTAGAATGGGGCGATCCTCTTTTGTCTAGGGCTTGGAGTCGTATATATATGTGTCATGCCTTGCCCTAATGCTATTGTCAAGATCAAGAAACCATCATCCCCTTTAAAAGTTGATCGTATGGCTGCTATCAAATGCTTAATTAAATTTTTTTTAAATAAATTAAGTGCTGAAATTTTATCTAAAACTTTGAGGATAATTGGAATTAAAAGAATAGAGAAAGCAATGAAGTTTTTGATAGATTCGTATTTTAAATCAATTATTCAAAGTTTGTTTAGAGATAAATGATGTCAATTAGATATAGATTAGGTCAAGACATGTTGAAATCAACTCAATCGAAGCCGTAGAAAATAAACTTTCATCAAAATTAATTCAAATCATCTCGAATGCGCTTGATTAAATTTGTTTGAAGAAAATTCAAGGGATTTTGATTAATCTAGATTTCGCTCAACTCAAAATAATAATAAATTAACTCAACTTCACAATTGACGACGGCATCATAGGACTCAAATTGGCTCAAATCGAACTAGATATAGCCAAATGTAATGTGTGCACTCAAATCGATCTTAATTAATATATTTATATACAGTTCAATGTTGATTTCAAAGAAGAGCAATGAGGTCAATCACAAGTCGTATTGTAGGCGATGATGATTGAAAGGTTAATTAATCAAAATGTAGATCAAAAATTGGATGATTGAAAGTTAATTGGAACTTTGATTAAGAGTTGAATGGAATATGTTTGGGACCTATATGATCGACAAGTGAGAACTTGTCAATCATTAGGTCACCAAAATAAAACCCAGGTGGATCCTAGTGACCTCATACAAAAATGAGGTCAACAACTAAGTGAAGAAGCTTTACAGATGAGTGAAGATTACATACCAATCATCCTCTACAAGTTAGAAAATATATTTCCCCCGGGTTTTTTTGATTCTATGGAACATCTTCCAGTCCTTCTATCTTACGAAGCTATAGTGGTGGACCTATACAATATCGTTGGATGTATTTTTTCGAGAGGTAAAACATATTTTTATTAAGTCTCTAATATTTTTGAATAAGTTTGGATAACATATTTTTATTAACTTGATAATTGTAATTGTTTAATGGATATTTGAACAAGTTGAAGAAATATATTATGAATAAATTACGACCAGAAAGATTGATATGTGAAGCATATTTGTCTCAAGAAACCACTTACTTTTGCTCCTCCTACTTCGAGCCCCATGTAAGGAGTACAAGAATAAAGATTGGTTATAATATGGACTTCAATGTAGAAGAACAATCACATGCTGCACTATCAGTATTCAGAAGTCATGGAAAGGCCAGCGGCAATTGTGTTAAAAGATTTCTCAACGATTTAGAAATCAAAATAGCGAATTTGTATGTGCTACTGAACTGTGAAGAAGTTGAGCCAATCTTAGAGTATGTTATTACATAATGTTAGTAATGAGTAATATTTATTTAAAATACTAAAGTATTACTTATCACTAGGTATTTCGTAAGAAATTAGCCTGTAATAGATTCAAGGGATATTAAGCAAGCTGTTGTAAATGAATTTCTAACTTGGGTCAGATCATATGTGAGCTCATAAATTTTAAAATTATAATTTGAATTACATCTTATTTGTTACAAAAAATACTAATATTTAAAAATATTTCTAGGTAATAAACCCTGATAACAAATGTTTCGATAAAGGTTTGCAAGCACTAGCATGGGGTCCAATGCGAAAAGTAAAAACTTGGCCAATATATATAGTGAACGGATTCAGATTTCATACCAAGTCATGGAGTGAAGGAAGAAAAACTAAAAATTGTGGAGTATGTGTTAGAGGGGACACTCATGAAGAAGATGAGTATGATTATTACGATATTCTAAATGTGGTTATTAACCTAGAGTACCCAGACAAAGATGAGAACTTTGTATGCTTGTTTAACTGTCAATGATATGATCAAGTAAATAATAGAGGCACAAGGGTTCATCTTGCGTATAGTTTAGTCGATGTAAAATATAGTAGAAGATACGGGATGTTTAATCCATTTGTGTTAGTAAGTCAAGCTATTCAAGTTTATTTCAACAAATATCCCAGTGGTTGTAGAGATAAACAAGATTGGCTAGCAGTCATAAAGATAAAAGCACGGGGAATAATTGATCAACAATACATTGTAGCAACTGCACATCAAGAGGATAAGATGTGAAGTTGTAGGCCTGTTGAAATTGAGGATATGCCACTACAACCTCTAGTATTGAAATACAGTTAAAAGATGTGAATAGTTCAACTAGCTTAGGCCAAGATGAGAATGAGTATGAAAGTGAAGATACCCTGGAGATCAATGAAAAAAATGTTGATTCTGAGTAATTTTTGTAATTTAGAATTGTAGTTTTTATAATTTAGAATTATAGAATTTTACTTTTTGTAATATTTTGAATTGCACTTTTTGAATTCTGAGCAATAAAAATATTAATTATTTATTTATATTCTGGCATTCTTTATTTTTGTAATTCATTAATTACTTTATTAATTGCTTCTTTTATTTATATTCTATTATATTTAGAATTGTAGAATTGTACTTTTTATTAATTGCTTCTTTTATTTATACTTTTTATATATTATAATTCTTTACTAATTGCTTCTTTTAATGCAGATGGCTTCAGGTGAAGATCCTCCTCATAAATCATTTACCTCAAAGTTCCATCGGAAGAAGTTGAGTGTTACTCCCAGTATAGCTAAACAGCTTGATGAAGGTGAGGGACCTTCAGTTCCACCGATCCTACCTATACCACCACCACCCAGGAGCTAGTAGCAGTCCCCGAGTGAGCAGGAGCAGGGTCAGGGTCAGTCAGATCCAACTGTTATAGTACCACCACACTTCCCTAGCTACTTCCCTCCTCCCTCGATGAGTCCTCACTTTCCCTCTCCAGATCAGGCACATGATTCTTCGTTATATCCATATTACCACCCACCATCATCACAGGCAGTAGGTTCATCCACTAGTCCTCACCCTCCTTACCCCTACCCATATTATCACCCATATTCAGTGCAGCCAGAACACGGTGGACCATCTAGGCCAGCAGAGGTTGGGGTTGGGGATCATGCAGCTAGAGTAGATAAGCGTCAATACATTGAGCCTGAGGGTGATAAGTAAGTTCAATTTATGTTATTAAGTTGATTGTATTTTGATATATTATTTATTATTGACAAAAAAATTAACCTGCAGCTTCAATCCTTCAAGGCCACCTACACACAAGATCTAGGATAATATAAAGAATAAATATGATGCTCCTTACTTATCCTGGAAGAATATCCCAAAGGATGTTAGAGATATATGGTTTGGAGAATTTCAGGTATACTTATTTGATATGATTTCTAATATTTGATTCTATTTGTACTAATCTTTTTGGTTATGCCTAAATTTTTATAGAAAGAATTTAGGTGGTTGCCTGAGCATAGCACGAGGATCAGAACTAATTTTGAGAGGAGAAGAGCGACCCATCTCAGGGACATGTTCACGGACATTAGAAAGTCCAAGTAGCGTCCAATATGGATTGGAGAGGGCGTATGGGCTGATCTGAGTAGAGCTTGAGAGACCCCTGAGTTTATAAAAATAAGATAGCAGAATAAGTAGAACAGAGCCTCTGACTATGGGGGTTTAGGAAGCTCTCTTCATACTGGTGGATATGTTCCTCATACGGAACATAGACGACGACTGGTAAGAGTTTTAAATTAGTTTATTAAATATATCTATGTTATTATAACTATATCTTAAATTTTTAGAAATAGTACTTTGGTCGGGAGCCAACACCATTGGAGTTGCATACAAGAACTCATCAGCATCAAGCTGACCATCAGTGGGTTGATGAAAAGGCTAAGAAGGATCATGTGAGTATAATTCTTTGGAGTTTGGGAATAGAAATTTATTTTAATTAAACTAATTGTAATATCAATATATTTTATGGATTTAGTCTCTCAGGATGATTTTGTACGAGCTCGGGAAAGTCGGTAGTCCACTGGTGAGGGATCATCTTCAGGATCAGCCCAAATTTCTGAGTATCATACATGGTCAGATGTGGTTGGTGGAAGATAAAGGGGAGGGTATATGGCTTGGGTTCACAGGGCTATGCTTATGAGGGCAGTTCATCCACCTCAGCATTTTATGATCTAAGTAGAGCTGAAGAAACTGTAAGCCAGAGGATTGCAGTGCTGACTGGAGAGATTGAAGATATGAGAAAGGTTTAAAATGAAATGCAAATAGAGCTACAATCCTACACAGTTGAAAAACAAAGGAAGAAAGAGTAAGAGGAGCAACCACATGCATCTCCAGACAGCGAGGATACAGGTGAGGATTAGAACTTTTTTATGTTTAATGAACTTATGATGATTTCATTGTAAACTTATTGAACTTAGAACAGATGAACTTAGAACTTGTGAATTTGGTTGAACTTGTGAAGTTTGGTTATATTTATTATTTTGTTTGGTTTTACTTATATATATATTTATGATAATTGATATAATATAGTGGCGTGTTGACCAAAACTTATTGTTATTACTTTCTGTGCAGGGTTAGAGTTTAGGGTGAACCTCCCTCAAATAGAAGGGAGGCTGTCAATTTTTTTTTTCAGATGCTATAGGTTTACGGTGGCTAACCGGCGGTTTGGCTGCCGGAAACGATGATACCACACGGCTGATTGACGTCGCCAAAAATTTCTTTTAATCGCTGGTATTTATCGACGGTTTACCGACGCTGTCCGGCAGTTGTCTAGCGGCAAACCGGCGGCTTCTACCGCCGGTAATGCCGTTGGCGCTAACCACTGGGTAGCTAATGGTATTGTACCGGTGGTTTACCGACGCTCTCCAACGGTTGTTCGGCGACATGCCGGCAGCTACAACCGCTGGCATTATCGTCGGCAAGGACTGCCGGTTAGCCACCAAAATGGTTTCCAGCAGTTTAACAGTCGTAAAGCCGCCGGTACTAACTCCAGTGATAACAGATAGCATCGGCCGCCGGAAATCCATCGGGGAAATAAACCGCCGGAAAAATACGGCCAGCAACAGTTTATGATGCCTTTTTTCTGATGGCTTGGCAACCGCCACAAAGCTGCCGATTTTTTTTAAAATCATCGGTAATACCATGTAAACCGTTGATAATACCTGAATTTCCTATAGTGGTTATTGAAGTAGACCTCTCTCGAACCTCCAATGAACCAATGATGATGACCAAAGAAGATGACTCAGATCCTTACTTGGAGCAACCTTTCTGAAACCCCTCATAAACTCCCCCTCATAAGATCCTCTCTCTCTCTCTCTCTCTCTTTCTCTCTCTCTTACTCTCCCTCTTCTCTTGGCTCTCTCAGGTTAGGAAAAAAACAAAAGATCATCTTTTGAGAAAATAAGAGATTTTTTAAGCAAGGGCTCCAAATAAGCCCTAATTAGCAACTTATCGTTAAATATCATCCAAGACAATCTTTTGATTGTTATGTGCAATCATTTCAAATTTAGCTCAATCAGCCAGGATGATTTGGAAGATTCTGGACGATTAGAAGGTTACTTTGTTCAGATCATCTAAGATGATAGGATATCATCCTGTACGATTAGTTCAAGTCATCGAATATCATCTAGACCATCATCCTGGATGGATATCTGGATAATCAAAAAATAACTAGATCATCCAGGATGATCTCACGATCATTTAGGCCGATTAGTACAAAATGATGAATATCATCCAAAACATCACCTAGAATGGATGTCTGGTTGATAAAAAAATAACTTGATCATTCAAGCTGATCTCATGATCATCCTAGATGATTAGTTTAATTTAGTACATATCATCCATAGTATTGCCCTAAATGGAGCCAGGCTGATTATGGATCATCTAGGAAGAACTAAGGTTTGTGAACTAATCGTCCCTGATGATCTTGTGATCTTCTAGGATGATATGATCGATCAATCAAAACTTAAGTGCTTTCTTAATTACAAGATTAATTTAGGTATAATTGCACAGCATCATCCAGGATGATGCCCTAGACAATGTCCAAAAATAAAACATGCCTAAATAGATCTGGCGATTGATTCTTTTTTATTTGAGCCTATCATCCCGGATTATGCTAATATCATCCAGGACGATTAGCTTAACTATGGCTGCCTTAACGAGCATGCCCTAATTAAGGTTTCATTTTTTAATTGATTATCTAAGATGATTTTTGGATCATCCTAGATGATGTGATCAAAATAAAAAACACTAATCAAACATTCAAACCTTTTTTTGAAGTGTGTGTGTGCAAGATTACTTAGCATCATGACCCACAATATTACAATGGACACAAAAAAAGGTGAAAGACACTTAACGTACATTATAAGATTACTTAGTCCTAATCTACCCAATCTTAAGCTGGTTTGACTTATAATTTGATCTTGTGGAACTGAAATATTTGTAGGCAAGGCAGTCGTTGAAAAATAAAATGTTTGATATCATCAAAATTATATTTCTTGAAATCAGATTTGCAACAATCTACCCCTTTTTGATGATGACAAACAATCAAATAATTAAAAATAAATAAAGCACAAACATAAGTAAAATAGTATGATGAAACAACTTAACCACAACCTACTACTCCCCTTTTTGACATCATAAAAAGGAGAAGGAAAACTAGAAAAGAAAAAAAAAATAGAATAGAAGACAAAAATGAAGAATGAAAGCAAAAGTTTTTTTTTTATCAAGGCATGAATATAATAAAGTCTCTATACGATTGAATTTAAAAATTTATAAGAACAATGAGTTAACATAGTCAAAATCCAAAAAAGGATAGAATAGCTGATCCTGATATCCCTTGCTCGGACTTCTTTTAGGGCAAAGTCATCTTTTCAAAACAAAAGACCTAACTCACAAAAACCAATTTGATAAGAAAAAGAGATCCATTCAAAACTTGGTTTCAAAAAATATCTAATAGAATAATATATTAAATTAATTTGTTGCAATCACGAAATTCGAAATTAAGCCTTTAAAAATATTAAGTGACACATTAATTTTTCTAAGATTTAAAGGTTTGAAAGAGAAAGAAGATTATCTTTTGTGGGCTCATTTTATACCCCTTATGAATTATTTGGCACACTTTACTTATCTTTTGATTTTTCATACACTTTGTGTATCTTTTATTTTTTTTGCGGTCATTCCACATCTTTTTATTTTTTTTGGGCTCATTTTATGACCTTGACATTTTCGCAAGCAAGATCCCTTTTGAAACTCTTAAATAGTCTTAATTGTGAGTATATCTTCTAGACATTAGAGGAGAAAAACTTACTCTCTAATATAGGAAAGAATAAATCATAAACATAATCAAATTCATATGATAAATGCAAAGACAAGATTTCAAAGAATTTGAAACTAATATAAAGACTTTAAATATTATATATATAAGATATATTGTTATAACAAGATAGAAAAGATCTCAATCGCAAAGTCCAGTTATTAATTTTAGATAGACTTTTATTTAGAAAAAAAATTACACCACTAAAAGAGGTTAGAGGGAGGGAAACAATCAACAGTGTTTCTCTCTTTCATTGATTTAGAGATGTAAAATATTGAATACAAATTTTTTAAAACAAAAAACTAGGCATAAAATAACATTTCAGCTAAGACCAAAAATAAAAATAAAAAGAGAACATCATAAATAAAAATACTACAAAATAATAGAGAATAAAAAATTAACGCTAAAAACTAAATAGAAAGAATAGAAAATAACAACGAGTAATAGATTTGAAAACATGTAAATCAGAATTTATTAATAAGCAAGTTTATTCCATTATGAGTCTTGAGCCTCTGCAGTCCAAGTATCATATGCTCTCTGAGGCCTTTTGTGAGAGCAAACATACAAAATCATCAAATGTCAGATTTATGATCCCAAATAAGTTTGGGTCCCTTCTTATGGAAGGAAGAATGCAATGCACGTGTGTTATGATGTGGATCATGAAATTTTGGTCCCCACACTCAATGTGTACTATGGTGAACAATACAAAAGTGTGAAATGTGCCCCAGCATGCCACATGAAAAATATCTAACAGCAGGAAAAGGGTTTACTAATCTATTCGTATTATAGTGCCTCTTCCTAGATTTTGTCTTTGGGTCAGGTGTGGGTGTAGTCCTATTTCCCTCAAGTGCTTTCAATTCAGCTTTAAACCTTGAGTTACACTTTCTAAAATAGCATTATCAACTCTTAAATAGTGCTCCCTACTTTGAGCTTCATCAATATATATTTTATAATCAGTTTCAAGTGAGGTGTAGGATGCTTTCAATGAATCATGCTTAATGACAAACTCAAAATGCTTTTTATTTAATTCATCAAACTCATCAAGTAATGAAATATGATTGTTATCAATTTGGGAGTGATCTTTTAATAACATTTCATTCTCTTTCGGCAAATTCAAAAACTACAATTTCAAACTAGTATGTGATTTCTTAAGTTTCTTATAAGATGCATGAATTTGTTCATAAACTTTAAGTAATTGATCATAAGTTGGTTTGAATATCTCTTATTGGTCAGATTGACCAAGGTGATCACTTGCCTTCAAGTATAAATTTATAGTCTCCTCCTGTGCTTCAGTTTCGAAGGAGTCAGATGCAGAATCCGCCCAAAATATCTTTTGGAATTGCTTCTTGTCCTTCCTGAACTTAGGTTTCTCCTCACCCTTCTTCATACTTGAGTGATCCTTAAGAGTAGGATAATCAGCTTTAACAGGTCCAGGCTTCTTGCATTCAAAACAAATAACATCACAAGAACTTTTTAAATTTTTATTATTCTTACATTTTTTTCCATTTCTGATGATGCTTGTGATTCTTCCTCGGAAAGGTTTTGAATTACTTAGTGATGAAGGAAACATCATCACTTTCAGAATCGAAAGAATTTATATCCATATCTTTAGCTTTCAGCGCTACATTTTTCTCCGTCTTCTTCACCTGCATCAAGTTGTCTTTGGTTCACCCCTTGCTCGTAATAAATGAGTGACCCAAGTAAGTTATCAAAAGAATAAGTATTCAAATCCTTAGATTTAGTAATTGTAATATTCTTAGCATCAAAATAAGATGGCAAGCATCTTAAAATTTTATTGACTCTTTCATAATTCGTGAGTTCTCTTCCTAAGGCATGCAATGAGGTGACAATTTGAGGTGACAAAGGGGGTCGGGAACTAAAATACCCTTCCACAATACTACGATTACCAAAGTTAGCCATTGATCAAAATTTAAAAGTTTTCAAAAACTTATTTTTATGAATCCCGCTCTAATACCACTTGAAAGATTGTTCGGGATGTTAAGCCCTTATGAATTAGTCCCGAGGCTAATCCTGAGGCAAACCAAAAGGGGGGTGAATTGGTATTTAAAAATTTCTCCAAACAAAAAATATAAACACAAGCAAACCAAGATTCACCATAAGAGAAATGAAGTGCTAAAATTAAATGCGAAAGAATAATAAGAAATAACACACTAGATTTTATAGTGGTTCGGTCAACTTGACCTACATCCAATCCCTAGAGCCTCTCCTCTGAGTATTGCACTAAACTCAGTGTCTCTCCTTTTGCCCCCCTAGTAAGGTGGAGAAGCCCATATAAAAACTCCTTTCCATTGACCCTAGTGAGGCAAAGAACCTAACTCTTTTTAATTCCTCCTGAAGCAGGAAGATAACCCAACTCCTTTTGTTTCCTCTAAAAGCAGACAGAGAACTCAACTCCTTTTGCTTCCTCTAGAAGCAGGAAGAGAACCTTGATCATTTGCTTAAGTATTCCTCTCTTGAACCTCCAAGGAACCAGGGATGATGACTGAAGAAGAAGACTAGAATACTTACTTGGAGCAAACTTTATGAAACCCCTCACAAACTCCCGCTCACATGATCCTCTCTCTCTCTCTCTTGCTATCCCTCTTTTCTTGGCTCTCTCAGGTCAGGATAGTAGCAAAAGATCATCATTTGAGAAAATAAGAGATCTTTTAAACAATGGCTCCAAATTAGTCCTAATTAGAAACTAATCATTAAATATTGTCCATGATTCAATCATCCTATAAGATCATTTCAAATTTAGCTCAATCAACCAGGATGATTTGTAAGATTCTGGATGATTAGAAGGTTACTTTATTCATATCATCCAAGACGATAGGATATCGTCATATATATTTAGTTCAAGTTATCGAATATTCTCCAAACCATCGCCCTTGATGGATGTCTAGATAATAGAAAAATAACTAGATCGTCCAGGATGATCTCATGATCGTCCAAGCTGATTAGTACAAAATGATGAATATCATCCAGAACATCACCCTAAAAATATGTCTGGATAATAAAAAAAAAAAACTTAATCATCCAAGTTAATCTCATGATCATCCCAGATGATTAATTCAATTCAGTGTATATCATCTAGAGCATCGGCCTGAATGAAGCCAGGCTGATTATGGATCTTCCAAGAAGAACTAAGGTTTATGAATCAATTGTGCCTGATGATCATGTGATCATCTAAGATGATATGATTAAGCAATAAAACCTTAAATGCTTTCCTTAATTACCATATTAATTTAGGTACAATTGCTCTGCATCGTTCAGGATACTATCCTGGACAATGTCCAAAAATAAAACATGTTTAAATAGATCTGACAGTTGATTCTTTCTTATTTGAGCCTATCATCTCAGATGATCCTAATATTATCTAGGAAGATTCGCTTAATTTCGGTTGCCTTAACTATGATGCCCTAATTAGGGTTTTTATTTTTAACTGATCGTCTAGGATAAATTTTGGATCGTCCCAGACAATGTGATCAAAATATAAAACACTAATCAAACAGAAATATTTTTTTTCAAGTGTATGAGTGTAAAGTTACTTAGCATTAGGACCCACAATGTTACAATGGACTCAAAAAAATGTAAAAGATACTTAACATACATTACAAGCTGACTAAATCCTAATCTACCCAATCTTGAGCTGGTTCAATTTGCAATTTGATCTTGTGGACCTAAAATGTTAGTATGTAAGACAGTCGTAGAAAAATAGAAATGTTTGCTATCATCAAAATTATATTTTTTAAAATCAGATTTGCAACATAAAGAAAATAGCAAGTTCAGTGGGTGGATCAGGATGGATTAGGTTGTACTTTTTCTCTAAAATATAGGCAACTAAGTGTCTTAATGCCTCATTTTTTTTCCTCCTATTATAAGGAAGTCCAATATCAAAAAGTTTGTAAATGTAGTCCATGATAAGTTGGGCTTCATCAAAAGGAGTTTCACTCATTATCAAGTATGTGACAGTGGAAAAAAGAGGAGTCAAATTTATAAGATCTTTAGCTTTAGGAATGATAGAGGTTCTCAAGACATGCTGGATGATCTTGTCATTTTGGTTAAGAGTGTACACACGAGATAGAGAGCTTACTTTTGCAACGCCTCTGAGAGTCTAGTTTATTTTTGACCAATCAAAATTTGTTCTAAAGGTTATGGTGTGTGCTATAACTTCTTGGGTTCTAAGGTAAAGAAAGTTACCTAGATCATCCTTAGTTATCTCAACATGCTGCTTAAAGATATAATAGGAAATCTTGGTTTGATCTTGGTTTACCTTCATGTTTGCAAGAAAAGTTTGAAAAGTTTCTCGATGGTAGATATAAATCAAGGTAAGGATAAAGGAAAATAGGTTGAGGTAAAAAATGGCATAACAGAGAATTTAATGTCACTTTGAATGAGGAGTCAAAATGGGGTAATTTTGGCTACAACATACCGATCAAAAGCTTCCTCATTTTCCTTATATAATAAGTTGTCATCTCTACCAGATCATGAGGACGAGCCATTAGAAGTGCATGGATGTTTGCTACTACTGGCCATTCTTAAAGTTTGGACTCTAGAAGGTTAGGAATTAAATAAGAATGTGAAGAAAAAAACATATACAAGAACTTCAATCTAGAGAAAAAATGACCCATCATACAATATGAAATTGTTATCGTACGTACGATTGTAAAATTATATGGGACGAAAAATATTTCGTGCATATGAATAGAAATACCCAAAAATGAAATGACTTTTCATAAAACACCATTCTTGAGGCATCATTCCATATAATCATTTAAATCAAATAATCATATAGACAAACACCAGTTCATCTGGAACAATTAGAAAATTAAAGTTCAATTTATGACGATTAGGTTCATCCACATGAGAAACTAACAACATGATCGTATAGACGAAATACAATTTTGTACATATGATCTAAAAAAATTTACCAAAATTTTTTAAAACTATCCCCAATCATACAAATAAAAAAGACTAAATTATTTAGTTAATGAAGACATCATACAATACAATATATATAGAAAAACCCAATCTTGCATGCTCAACACAGAAAAAATATCATGTATACGGTACATAATTCGTACAGTACAAAAAGTTTCACATAGTATGAAGATAACACTTAAAACAAAACATAATAAACATATAACCTTTTCAAACACCAAACACTCAAGATCCGATAACATGCTACTAGGAAAAAGAAAAACTAAAAAAAAAAACAAAATTAACAAAAGAAAAATAACTAAAAATAAATAAAACAAAAATCATACAAATGTATAAACTCTAATAAACAACCTAATAAAAAACAAATTCACCAATATATTAAAAATCAAATTTGTAGATATTTAATTTAAGCTTTAAGATCAGTCACAAATAATTTTGTTCTTAAGGTGCTAAATATTTTAAAAGCCAGTAAATTTGTGAAAATGTCTGCAAGTTGATCTCAGTAGCAACATCATGTTATTCAATTTCTTCTTTAGCCATATGATCTCAAATGAAGTGATGTCTAATATCAATATGGAACTTATATTATCACAAAAATAGGAATAGTGCCAATAGAAAATCTTAAGTCAATCTATTATTAATTTAACTAAAGAACTTGTGCCATACAACTACCTAAGGTACTATATTTTGCTTTAACAATAGAAAGGGCTACTAAATTTTATTTTCTGCTAAACCAAGAAACTAAAGAGTTTCCTATGAATTGATAAGTTCTAGAAGTAC
The DNA here is from genome assembly GCF_001605985.2 of Dendrobium catenatum. Lineage (NCBI taxonomy): Eukaryota > Viridiplantae > Streptophyta > Magnoliopsida > Asparagales > Orchidaceae > Dendrobium > Dendrobium catenatum. Next base: position 879,489 of record NW_021320070.1, on the reverse strand, counting down.
TTTTCGATCAACACTACATCCTATAAAATCTGAATCATAATATCAAATAATTTGAAAAAAAGAGTTGTGTTTAGGATACTATATCCTTAAGTTTTGAGTTCCCAAAAGGTATATCAATGTTCTTTTCATTAGTGTCAAATGTGATTCCTTTGGATCAAATTTAAATCTAGCACATAAACAAACACTAAACATGATATCTGTTATACTAGTAGTCAAGTAAAGTAATGATCCAATTATTTTTCTAAATTTTTTTATTAATAAATTTTCCTATATAGTCTTTATCTAACTATACTAAGGAATTCATTGGTGTAGTCACTAGTTTAGCATTATTCATTTCCTATTTCTATAGGATGCCCTTAATATACTATGACTAACAAAGAAGTGTTTCTTCCTCATTTTGCTTTATTCTAAAACTAATAAAATAACTCAATTTTCCTATCAAATAAATTTCAAATTCACTACTCTTTTTTTTTTTTTGAAAAATCATCACAAATATTTTTATTAGTAAATCCAAATAAGTTATCATCAATATATATTTGAACAATGAGTATGTCATCTCCTATCCTTTTCAAAAAGAGATTGGTTTCCACACTTCTTTTAATAAATGATCTCTCTAATAGGAAAGTGCTTAACCTCTCATACCAAGCCATAGGTGCATATTTTTATCCATGTAATGCCTTTTTCAATTTAAACATATGTTTTGGGAATTTTGAATTTTTATAACCTTGATGTTGTTCAATATAAATATCCTCTTATATCACCCCATTAGCAAATGCACTCTTAATATCCATTTGATACAATTTAAAATCTTTAAAATAGATAGATGCTAGAAAAACCTTTATCTCTTGAAGTCTACCTATAGGGGCAAAAATTTCTTCAAAATTAATCTATTTTATTTGATTATACCCATTGGCCACAACTCCTTTATTGTTTCTAATCACAATACCTGAATCATTCTTTTTATTTTTCATTATCCACTTAGTTCTAATAATACTTTAATCTTTTGGCCTTTCAAATAATTCCCAAATATCATTTCTAACAAATTAATTTAATTCTTCCTACAAGGCCAAAATCCAAAATTCAGCTGAAAGTATTTGATTTATATAAGTGGGCTAAACCATCAATATAAAGGTAGAATGGTTCACTTGTTTGATAAGTCCATGCCTAGTCCTAACACTATCACTAGGTTTACCTAAAATCAATTCTTTAGGGTGATTCTTAGAAAAATTCTATTCTCTAGGTAAAAGGTTTTCTGATTCAACATTCTCTTCCAAATTTGTGTTTTTAATTCCTTGGGAGATATTTTCAATATGATCTTCTTCTAATCTTGGCTCTTCCAAAATATCATATTCATCAAGAATAATATGTGTGGTCTCCTCAACTACCATAATTCTCTTGTTAAAAATCCTATAGGATTTTTCAACACTTAAATATCCTAAAAAAATTCCTTCATCAAATTTAGGATTAAATTTTTCTAAAGGAGTTTTGTTATTATTATAAATAAATACCTTGCATCCAAAAATATGCAAATATAAAAGATTAGGTGTGCTCCCCTTAAGAAGTTTATAGGGTGTCGTATTTAATTTGGATCTAATATTCACCCTATTCATAATATAGTAAGCTATACTAATCACTTTAGCATAAAAATATTTTGAAAGTGAGCATTCTGCCAACATGGCTCTAGTAGCTTCTATTAGTATTTTATCCTTTCTTTCGACTGCACCATTCTGCTGAGGGGTCCTAGGTGCTGAAAAATTATGATCAATTCTTTGCTCTCTGCAAAAATCTTTAAATTTTTCATTTTCAAACTCTCCTCCAAGATCACTTTGAATTGATAAAATTTCACACCCTAATTTTCTTTGAATATAAGTAAAAATACTTCTAAATTCCTCAAATGAATCATTCTTATAAAATAAGAATTTGATCCAAGTGAATCTTAAAAAATCATCTACTATTACAAAGACAAAAACTTTTTCTCTTAGACTTACAGTGCTAACTGGTCTAAAAAGATATATGTATAGGACTTCCAGTAGTTTGATTGTTCTAGGATCCTTAATTAAATAAAAGAAGGTCTTCATCTATTTTCCTCATTGTTATGCATCACATAGATGATCCTTTGTGAAGTCTAGTTTAAGTATCCCTCTAACTAAACATTTACAAGTAATCTTTCTAAGATTTTTCATGCTTGTTGACAAAGTCTTCTATGTCATAACTATGATTCATTAGTAAATATTTTGAGATAAAAATTATTAGAAGATTTAACAAATTTTAAATCAAGCATGTACACATTATTTACCCTATTTATAAGCAACATATCGATTCCATTTTAGTTTTTAATATAACTTATCAGAAAAACTTTAACAATATAACCTTTATTATAAACTTAACTAATACTATACATATTATTTTTTATGCCTTCTACCAATAATATATTTTTAATGAAAAAATTATTCTTGTTCATAATCATACCTGTACCTACTACTTTCCTTTTGGTATCGTTTCTTAGTGTAACATTGTCTCAATTTCTAGCTTCTAGCGATATGAATTGTGTCATATCTCTAGTCATATGCTTCAAACATCCACTGTCCAGGTACTAAATTCTCTCGTGGGATCATGTATGAGAGTGATTCTACAAAATAATCATATATTAGACTTGGGAACCCAAACAAGTTTAGGTTCTCCTCTTGGTAATAATAATATAGATGCATAATTGATATGTTATGTTTTATGTATCTTAGGTCTCCATATTAAATGACTTCTACTATGAATCATGCAAGTGTGATAGATATGACCAATCATTTCACATGAAAAACATTTAACTCTAGGAAAAAAATTTATTAATTTACGTTAGTTATACTGTCTTTTCCTAAGTTTTGAAATTTTAGGCTTCTAATTAGGATTGAAAATTTATTCAAGTATATCGGGTGTCCTATTTTCCTCAAAATCTTTCAGTTCCACTTTAAAATATGAGTTAGCACTTTCTAAAATAAAATTGTTAACTCTTAACTTGTGTTCTTTTTGATCTAATTCATCCATAAACACTTTAAAATTATTTTCAAGTTTGGTATGCGATGATTTCAATAGTTCATATTATTTATTCAAATCATCAAACTCATCAAATAATTTTATATGATTGCTATCAATTAATGCTTGATCATTCTAAAGGATTTCATGCTCTTTTTATAAATTTGAAATTTTACGTTCAACTTAACATGCATCTTTTTGAGTTTCCTACATACAATATAGATTTTCTCAGAAACTTCAAATAAGTCTTCATAAGATAAATCACATACCTCCTCTTGATCTGACTGATCAAGCTTGAGTTCCATTAAGCTTTAGTTTAAGACTTTCTCTTCTGCTTCTATTTCTGAGGAATATGAAGCTAAGTCCACTTAGAATGCTCTTTGTAATCTCTTCTTGCCCTTCCTAATATTAGTTTTCTCCTCAACCTTCTCCTTGCTAGGATTAGCTTGGATATTCAAGCAATTGGATTAAATATGTCCAGGATTCCTGAATTCATAATAAATCACATCATTTAAAACTTTTGTATTTTTGTGGAATTTACCTTTGTTCCACTATTTATGTATTTATTGCTTCCTTTTAAGAAAAATTTTGAATTACCTTGTCATTAAGGGAATATCATCTTCATCCTCAGGCTGGGACTGATTACTCACTCAGTCATCCACTTTTAATATGATATTTTTCTCCTTCTGCTTATGACATGCATAAATCAACCATTATGCCACTCCTTACTCATAAGCTATCAATGATCCAAGTGTTGACCTCAATTTTGTCAAATCCGTGGGTCAACCTGGTTAACCAGGTCAACTTAATTTGACCCATTTAGATCTTTTTGATCTTAAATTAAATTCAAACACATTTAAACTTTCTTGAGCTCAAACCATCATCCCATGAACCTAATTGACTAGGTTGACCAAGTCAACCCTTGACTTCGTCAAATTAAGCCTTAATTAGGATTATTTGGCACTTTAAGAGGGAATTAAACACATTTAATGCAATGAATTGATTCCTAACTCTTTGAAATTCAAAATCCTGACCTAATCACTCCCTCTCGCATCTATTTCAGTGCTAGATTCAATCTAGACCTTCAATGATAGGTTTAGGACTATAAAAAGAAGAAAATTAGGTTTTGAGAGGATCTTTTTGCTCTTGCTCTAGCCTCAGACCTCCTCAGGCTCTGAAACTTTGCGAGAGCAATTCAACTACCTCCCTTCACCCTTCTCGACCAGATCCCGGCCTCCTCGAGCCGCCAGCGGCGAGATCCCGGCGAACCCGAGATCAAATCCCTTCCAAGACTCCTTCCGATTGATCGAGCCCTTTTCGGAGATCGACGTCAACTAGGGACTTGTTCGTGAGGAGTCCATGAGTCCAACAAGCCCAAGATCTCCCGAATCCACCATGTGGATTGAGGTATATCACAAACCCTAGTTAGAACACTTAAAGCTAAATAACTTTTTATATACTGCATTTTAGATCTTGAAATTAGGCCCCCATGAATGCTCTTTACTTTTAGATTATATGTCTAAAATTTCATTTAATTTTGTTCACTCGATCGAGAGAACCAAACAAAATATCGTTTTGGCTCTTAGGTTCACCCTAACGCCTTATATACAAAACATGGATCGTTGATCTCAGGATCAACGGTCCGTATTTCATTGTTCAGCACGATTGTCCAACCGCGGGGGTATACACACCGGACCGAATCACTGTCCATCTTGATCTGAGCCACTGGTTCATTCCCACGCAGATCAGATGGCAGGGATCCTTGCCGACGTGGCTAAGTCACGCCTTATTAGCGGCAATTGATTGCCGCAATCAGGCGGCAATCATTGCCGGCGGCGAAATGATTGTGCCACCAGGAAATGATTGCCTGAAATGGCGGGACAAATCCTGTGGCACCATGTGTCGAGCCATGAGATTTTCAGGGATTTTTATTTATTTTAAATTTTTTAAACCGATTTTCACTTACAAAATTGCCAAAATTTTAATTCTCGTCTGTTTTTGACGTGAAATATATCGAATCGCTCAGTTTTTCGACCCTGTTATTTTAAAATTATTTTTATTTAAAAATTCGTTATATTTATTTAATTATTTAAAAAACAGTGAAAATACTATTTTAAAAATATTGTTTTAATTATTTTATTACTATTTTATTATAATGAATTTTTTAGAAAAATACCTACTTTATTTTAAAATTATTTTTTGAACCTAGTTCTTGCTGTCTGAATAGATTTCTATCTTAGATTACTATTTTGAGTATTTTTCTTATTATTTAAATATTCATTATTATAATTATTTTTAAATTACAAATTATTTTCAAATCACTTTTGAAACCTTGATTGGGTGGTCAGTGGGTCTCCCATATACTTATGTATTATAAATTAATCTATTTTTAATTATATTACTCTCCAAAAATTTGTATATATGTAGGTATTTTGATTATTTTAAAATTACCTATATTTGTAAACCTAATTTTCGGGAGATCCACTATTTCATGAAATTTTAAATATAGATTCTTTACATGAAGAGAAATCATCGGTGAGTGGGTTAGTGAGTGATTGGATCTCAATCATTCACTAATCCCTTCATTAATCGTACTTACTTTTTATTTGTTGTAGCTTGCATGCGTAGGTTGCACCACGAGCACTTAGTTTAGGCTCTCCTAGATCTAAGGATATGGTGTGTTTACTATTTTTGTATGTTTCCCATGCATTATTACCTTGAGGGTTAGATGAAACATCCCTTTAAATCCATACAACGTAGCGACACCCTAAGGACAATAATTAAAGACCCATCTAGCGAACTTAGAAAATTTCTTGGAGCTAGGGTGGATCATTGATTAACATGAAAACTTCAAAACTTAAACTTAGGGACATCATAAACCTCCTAGAATTTTCTAAGAATTTTTAGGGCTTGTTAGACCCTTTAATTAACCAACATTAATTAACCCGTTAAATAAGGCCCCCAGATAATCTAAAAATTACAATAAATACATTATAGGTCAAAAAATTACTCATAATAGCTTGATTTGTTCAGAATTTGATCTTTGAATTTAGATAAATAGGGTTCTATAGTTTGACTTCACATTGACCCCTAATTTGACCATAGGTGGAAATTACCATTTTTCCCATAATAATTTATTAAAAATTATTAAAAATTCCAAATTTTCTTTAAACACTTTGGAACACTTTCTTAGGTAATTCCTGGCCTTTAGGAGTGATTCCAATCAGTTTGGAGCTGATTTGGAACAAAACCACAAAATTAGCCCTTTATTAGAAAATTTAGAAAATTTCATAAATACCCTGAATTTAGAAAATTCATAACTAATTGTAGAAAATTCCAAATTAGTAAAACTCACTTACATTAGACTACTATTAGGGTATAATATTTATTAAAAATATTAGGTTTCCAGAAAATGGCCTAGATTAGAAAGTCAATCTTTTGGTCAACCGTAGTACATTTAGGGCCCGAAATTTAGAAAATTCATAACGCTTCCTTAAAAACTCAAATTTTAGTGTACTACCTGGTTAACTACTCATCTTATGGTCTAGTATTTTTATAAAATGTTAGGAGACCCAAACATAACCTATTTATTATAGTGACTTTTTGGACCCCCTCAACCTAGCACCTAGGAGGACCCGAGACTTTCCAAAATTGGCTAATGCAATTTAAACTTCAAATATAACTATCCCAAGTGTTTAAAAGTGATCAACAAGCTAAACTAACTAAAATGGACCCTAATCCTTTAATATTTGAACTTCAACTAAAACTTTATTTTCTATCCTTCCACAAACTACAACTTTAGGCAATTTTAACCAACTACTCAAATTAGGATCTATCCAACCCACACCATCCATACACACACATAGAATTGTTTGCTAGGGCACCACTTCTAGACTTAGGCTAGGCCGGTGTTTATCTCCTTTTCTACTATGTACCGGAGCTTTCCGTGGTTTTCATTGCATGATATTTGAAAATGATTGGTGTGTTTGCTTACTTTTTCTATACTCTGTGGATGATATGATGAGCACTAGATCTACTCCTAGGTTAGGAGCGCCATATATATATACTATTCTTCCATGCAGGTGGCCATGCTCAAGCTAATAAAAGGGGGGCACCGTTATAATTTCTAATATTATCTTATGCAGGTGCTTTCTCAGCACCCCCTAAATAAATGAGGGCTAAAATAATTATAACTGATACAGGTGGACTGCTTAGCTCTCATAATTAAGAGCATGGCTTGGCACTAATTCAATTGATTGTTTCTTTTTATTCTTAACTGTTTGTGATATTTCAACTGCTTGGGATGATTATTAGGATAACCTTGCAGGGAGTCTAGAATTCCTTTTTTTTTTAAATGGATGTAATATTTGTAACATTTATTAAGAGTTGTGAAAATGGTCTTTGAGTGTGGATATTCTTATCCCACTTGAATCCCAAAAGAAGGCATCCTCATAGGGGAGAGTCTTCTTCCATTTGGGAGATCGAGTGGGATGGCTTTAGATATCCAAAGAGAAAAGGCAATACCCCATACCAAGGGGGAATTATCTCTTCATTTGGATATTTAAGCCACGACGGATCCAAAGAGTCTAAGGAGGAGATTTCCAAGGAGTCCAAGGAGGAGAGATCCAAGGAGTCCAAGGAGGGAGATCCAAGGAGTCCAAGGAGAAGTGATCCAAACAAGACTGAAAACCTGAAGACTAATACACACTCAAAGTCATTTTCATCTATCATAGGCTTAGAAATCTGGGTTGTTGGCAGTGGTGCCCAACCATTTTATTTTCTGCATATCTGAGTTATAATAAGAGCAATTTGCCTATAGCCATTTAGTTGTTTATTTTTGGATTTAAATTGATGTGTTTACCTGATTGCGCATTAGAAATTACCTGCTTTTCTTAGGTTTCTTTTCTTGCATGTCAATTTTGTTTTCACCTTAATTTTTGTTAGGCTCCTTAAGGATTATAAAAAAATTTCTACTCATAACTAATTACTAAAATTTTAAGTCTTAAATAATATAGAAACTTAACAAACTTAGGGAACTTCCAGAATCGTCCGGGGTCGCTTGCATATTACTACATATTTCTTTCCTTGTTATAAGACATCTCTCTGCTTGTGGGTAGAGTCCGAATAATCTGGCCTATGAGGATGAAGTGCCGGACCTAGAGAGACACAGTCTTTTTAAAAAAATTATTTTTTATAAGCCTATTTTTAAAACTCTATAGCATTCATGAGCTGACATTTTAACTAGCATGCATTGCATTAGTAACCAACTAAATAAAATTTAATTGCATTAGCTAGGAGCATCTGACCCATATAAGTTCAGGACCACTTAGAAAACTCTCTAGATGTTGGTCCTACTTCAAGAAATTGTACCTCCCACCCATCTTTCATAATTGACTTGATAGCATGGTTTTGAATCGATTAAGTGGTTAGCTAGCACCCCAATCCAGGTCAGGATAAGCCCAGATCTTTGCATTGTGTTAGCTAGGACAAAGATCTTAGTGTTATGTAGAAAACTAAACCCAACCCAGATTTAGGATTCGAGGCTACTACACTCGGTCTCGTAGTATGCCTTAAATAGTAGGTATATCCCTTCCTTTCAGGGACTATAAATCCTACTTATCTGTGTCACAGGATGACACCACCTCCATATTTTATCTCATGCATGTGATTGTGTGCTTGATTTTCTTTTCCCAGTTTCTCTCTAGTACTCTAGATCCTTCGAATGCTGATGTGAACCTTGCATGTGGATTTAGCCCTTTGAGGCATTTTCTCCCTTTTGAGTAGGATTTCCTACTCTATACCCTCGTGCCAATCCCACTTTAGGAGAAGATAATGTATGATCCTTAATCGAGAGTTTTCTCGGGCTCCGGCCTGAGATGTAATTAACCACGAGGGCTTACGCCCGTGAGAAACTCAGTCCCACATCTACTAAACCCCATTCAAACTGTTGTATCGGATGGGTGATACCCATGACTTCATGTATATTATGACCCATCAGGGTTTGTTGGCGACAGCCTCTATCCTCAATGGTTAGTCGTATGCACGATCCAATCTGCCCTTCTAATTGACCCATTCGCGCGGTGTTCTTTCAGAGGTCCACAACAAGCAGATCGAAAATAAAATAAATATTTAAGTCATTTAACTCTGTTATGGTGGTTATCTTAGCATCATAAGAAGTAGGTAAACAATAAAAAATTTTATTTACTTTCTCAGAATTCATTAAATCCCTTCCTATAACATGCAATGAGGTGACTATTTATGTGAAATGAGTATACATGTCAATGATTAATTCATTCGATTTCATAAGAAATAGTTATTAATCATATAGTAGAATGCTCAATCTAGATTATTGCACCTCATCAGTTCCTTTATATGTTATGAAAACTTTATCCCAAATTTCTTTTCTAGTTTTATAAGTTTAAACATGCATATAGTCTTCGGATTTTAAGACATAGAAAAATTATTCAAATGATTTTCATTTAAGTGATGTAAGTCTTTTTCTTTACTATCCAATCAATAAAAGGTTATTTAGTCATAATATTATTTATAAGTCTAGTTATTCTAGTATATCCTTTATATACTAAAATCCATATGAGATAGTCAAGCGATTGAAGAAAAATAAATATGCGAGTTTTCCAAAAGTCGAAGGGGATGTTATCAAACCATGGTTGTATAATAATTTAATATCCTTCAGAAGGGTTACAGTTTTGAAAAGTAGCCATGATCATTTACAAAATGTAATCTAAACCTTAATTTTTGAAAATAAGCTCTCATACCACTAGAAAGTTTAAATAGGTTGTTAGACCTAATAGATTTGTCTCAAGGTTAACCAAGATGGAGGTGAATTGATAATTTATAAATTATCTTGGTAAGTTTTAAAAAATTTGTATAAGTTTTTACACAATGATTAAAATTTTTTCAAAAATATTTTTCAACCATAAATATTAAATGTACAAAAAAAATAAAAAACATAAAAAGTAAAGATAAAATAACACCAAATTTTATAGTTATTTGGTCCAACAAGACCTACGTCCACTCCTTGAAGACTCATTCTTCAGATATTAAACTATACTAAAGGAACTCTCCTTTTGCTCTCACAGTGAGGCAGATAAGCCCTTATAATTAAGCTCACTTTCATACATCCTCTGTGCGATAGAGTACCGTCATCCTTTTTTACCCTCTTGGTGATGGCATAGTACCAACATCCTTTCTCATTCTCTTTGTGACGGCAAAGTACTAACATCCTTTCTCACCTCCTGGTGATGGCAGAGTACCAACATCCTTTCTCAACCTCTTGGTGATGGCAGAGTATTGGATCTTCTCCAAAGATATTTTCTCAAGAGCCTTTAAATAAGTTGGGCAGAGATTAGAAGAACATATAAAGAGATCCTCACATTTGGGCAATCATATGAACCCTTCACAATTTCCACTTGTAAGATCTATCAATCCTCACTCTCAAACACTCTCCCAAAATACTCTCACTCTTACTCTCTAGAGAAAATTCATAGAAGAAGTATTGACAGTTAGTTTATAGGACTCTTGTATATGATAGACTAGAAAAACCATCTAGAAAACAAAAAAATTCAAGTTGGACGTATTTGGATCGCACAGTACGATCATACTTTGTACCTACAAATAGTTCAAAAAATTCTTGTAGAATCATGTACAAACTGATTTCGTACTCTATCAATTGTATGTGTGAGCTGACATTATATATTATAAATAGTTAAAAATGAACAGGTTTATCCAGTGCATTTATGTACAAACCTATTTTGTACTCTGGTCATCATCTGTACAAACCCTACATCATACAATATAAACTAGTTAAATCAAATTATGCTTTGTATGATATGAAATGGTTGAGCCCATTTCGTACTCTAAATGTCGTTTGTATGAAACAAATTTTGTAGAATACGAACAGTTCAAAAAATTTACCTATTCATATGGCTGAACTGGTACACGCCCATTTCGTACTCTAGACGTCGTCTGTACAAACTTATTTTGTACAATACAAATAATTCAATTAAAAATTTTCTAAGGCATGATTCAATTAACTTCTTTCTAGAGGAAATCTCAGGTCAAATTGCTCAGTACGATTCTATAATTATGCAGTATAATTAGTTTTTAAAAAATAAGTTTTGACTTACTCCCCCAGTGTGTGTGTTCATGGTTACCCAATTACAATCACACATTCTCTCAAGCTCAACCAAAAATAGAAAAAGGTATATATTTCAATTACAAGAAACCCTAATATAATATATCTTGACGTCTTCAACAATCTAGAGTATGATTTCTCTTAAACATTTATACACACAAATAACATAAGTACAATTTTCAAATATGTGTTAGGAGAAATAATAATCAACACAATAATATTTTAGTATCATCAAAAATTCATATGATATAAAAGTATAGATTTGAAAACTAAGTTGCAACAAATCATCTTAAAGGCAATATAATTCTTGAATTCATCTATAACTCTAGAAGGTGTCTGTTCTGACGTGGACATAGCTTCCTTCTTAAATAACAAACTGTTGAGCCTCTTGTTTTTTTACTTTCAATAGCTACATATCTTCTCCTCAAGGACCTGCTAATCTTTAACATGCTGGTTGATTACTGCCTATGCATCAACTAAATCAATATATAAATGGTCTATCTATTGATTCTATAAAGAGGCTCAAGTTGCCATAGTAGCTAATTCTACCATGTACCAACTAGCTTCTCCAACACAGCCTTCATCTCCTTGTTCTTACTATCATACTTCTTTTTGTACTATCCCTGGAGATACTTGACCTTCAAAATATCATTATTCTAATCATTTTAGGTCTTGGTTATTTCAATTTCATGACACATGCGTTGTACTAACTAAAAAAATAAGAAAAGCTTTGTAAGGGGCATATCCTTATGAGAATATTAAAAGATAAAACAAAAAAATAAAATATGAACTCACCAACTTCTCAGCCCATTGATGGCCAACACATTGATGTTTCAAAACATCTTCTAGAATATGTGACTTGGAAGGAGAGATATGGTGGCCTTTGCTAGTGGTTTCCAAAATCTCCTCCACTCTTTTCTTCTTGGATGCTTGCAGATCACTCTCATTCCATGATCATTTAGTAGGAGCATTTGAAGGTTAAATAACTACCTCTATGAGTTTGGCCAACTTCTTTATCATATGAACATGTGATCTCCCTACATGAGTAGATGGCCAACCTTGAAAAAAATATTCTTCATCTATATATCTAATCAAATATCGTACCTTATAATGGAGGGTGTTAACATCAGGGAGATTGGGTATCTTCAATCAATCCTTTGCTCCAACATATAGGGAAATAAGTAATCCTTCATTTTTTTCCCCATTTTTCCTAAAGAACTCAGTCATTTTACACAAAAAAGAAATAACTAACCAAGCTCTTTGATGGATCTCAGGCGTGAATATCCAGCCACTTGGAACTAAAAGAGATACGACCCTGCGTATCATCAAAAAATCTACCCATCCAAGATAAGCAATCTGGAGACAACACTGCTCACCAATTGAACTCTTACACTCTCAAAAATCCTAGAAGAGGGGAACATGCACTAGCATATTTTTTAGGCACTTTCATAACATAATAATTTCTTCCTGAAAATAATCAAGAAATCATTGGTTATGGTGGATACGACATCATTAAGTGTTGGACACTTTTTGAGTCTTTTTTAGACCCTCAGATCGAACAGCAGGTCGATCTTCTTTGATTGGGGGAATTTTGATGGAGGTGAGGTCACCCATTTGAACTTCTACACTAAAGAGGTGCACTAAATTCTAGTAGGATATGCCACCTACAAAAAATAGTGAAATGCCTCTAGAGTAAGAAGAAAAATGGGCGAGAAAGAAAAGTAAATGATACAAAAATTCTAAACTCTACACAAGGAGAGGGACACTAAACTTAAATAGGGGATGTCACCTAATAAAAATAGGGGAATGCCTTAAAGGTTAGAAAATTAGAAGGAGAAAATGTGTATTTTTCTCCTTGCCACAAGGAGGTATTTATAGAATAAAAAGGGGGAAGTGATTTAAAATTAAGGGGGATATTTTAAAAATGATAGGGAAGGAGGATTCTAGAATCTTTTAAAATTTTCAAAATTTTTACTTATTTTTTTTAGAATTTTTGAAGTTTTAATTATTTTTCAATATATATATATATATATATATTCTGAAAAATTTATAAAAAGGAAAATTTAGATAGCCACTAGAGGCTACAATGAACCTGCGACTGGCTACCAAGCAACGCGACCCGAACATCGCGGGTAGTCGATACTTAGCTCGATTAGGCGCCAGTAGCAATACGGACAAGTGTGCGTAGTGGGTACTAGCTTGCTAGCTTGCGGGCAGGCGAGCAGCGGCATGCAGGCAGCGGTCAACTCGTAGTGGGTAGCGGAGAGTCATCGGCAGCGATAGCAGTGAGGTGGCTGATCTATCCCAACTCTTTCTTGGCCCAATTCTTGGCCTGAACAAGCCAAATATGATGTTTTTATGATCATAGAGACTACTTTTTGACATTATGAACTTAATTTTGGCACTTTTGAAGTCATTCGGGACCTCTACATACAATATCGAATTATTTTTTAGCTTCAAATCGCACAAAAAATACTCCAAAAATTGAGACACATATTTACGGACTACTGAAGATTTGATGTCCAAAAATAGGGGCAATTGATATTTTTTCAAAAAATTATCTTTATCGAACACAAATCTCAAGGAAAAATCAAGTTACAAGCTTCAAAAATTAATTCAGAGATCTTTTGAACTCCAATTTCAACTAACTTATGGTCGAACTAAATGTCTCAAAAATACAAACCAAATGACACCAAATTTGACTCAACCCGAGCCCAAATTTGTCGAGATCGAAGACCTGAACCCCATTTGGAAGGTTCAATCCATAATTTGGATTATCAAACAGTAACCAAATGTAAGTGCTTATATTCGAATCGAGCAACTCAACGAGGCGAATCCAATGAGCTCAATGTCACCGAATTCCAATATCATTATGACATTCAAATGCCCAATAAATGGTCCATGATCAAGGTATTCAACATCAACCTTCCATTCAAACCACTCCCAATTTACCCTTCATCTTCCTCCTATTTACTGGTCATGCCACTCTCACAAAACTATAAATAGATATCTCATTTCCCATGTGATGGGACCCAAGCAAGAAGAGAAGAAAAGGTAGCGAGCATTCTTGCCAACACTCCTCGAGCATCACCGGACTTCTTCCCCTCAACTGACCGACACCTGAGTTTGGCCTGATCGCTAATTGATGTCGGAGTTCTGCTCGGCCGCCGACTGACGCCAGAGTTATGTCCGACATCCAATTGATGTTGGATTTTCATCCGACCACCAAACGTCGTTGGATTTTCAATATCTGTTTGTAACTCAATTTCAACGCGGGCAGTGGCGGATGCACGGCGGGGGCATTGGGGGTATGTGCCCCAACTAATTAAAATTTTATATATATATTTTTGGCTACTTTTTTATAAATAATGCTAAATTAAAAATTTAATAGTCGTCGACGCAAAAAACTTTTCGCCTCTGCGCTCAGCTCCAATAAGTTTCCGCGGAGGAGTTTTCTCATCCGTAACAGCAATCGGAGTCATTTACTCTCTCTCTCTATCTCTCTCTCTCTCCCCTCGTAAGAGTTTATGGCTTTATGCAAATTATGTTAATTTCTTTTCTCACTCTTGATATATGAAAAAGGATCTATATAACTATAATCACATTTTATAGAAAAAGTCAAAAATATTGTTAAAAATTAATTATTGCTCTCTCTCTAGGAATTAATTTCTTTGACATAAGAAATTATTTTTTTATTTCTTTTGCTCTCTCTAGCCAAAAATATGTGTGAAAAGATCTATAGGTTTTTTTTTTTTTTTGACAGAAAAACTCTCTTTAATGATAAAAAATAATTAACAATTAATTTTTAATTTGTGTGGTCATTCTCCGATGAGTGTATTATATTTACAAAACCTCTAATCTCTTTGTCATAAATTTTAAAGAAGATGGTTTAATAAATTAAAAGCTTGCTTCGATATTATCAATTGCTATAACAACAGTTGAACGAGTATTCTCTGTTATGAAAATTGTAAAAAATTGTTTGTGTAACCATATGATAGGCTCTTGGATGAATGATTGTTTAATTACTTATATTGAGAAACTATATTTTTAATAATATTGACAATAAAGTGATTGTTCAACAATTTCAAAGTATGAAGACTCGAAGAGAAAAACTTTAAGTATAATGCAGGAAAAATATGAAGTGATATTGATTGTGAGTTTTTTTATTATATAATTTATCTTTTTATATAACAAGTCTAACAAAAAAAAATTAAACCAGCAATGCCGGTCCCAAGCTCATATAAAAAAAGTTGAAGTTTTTTTTAGTATTGATAATTATTTGTGCCCCCACATAAAAAAATTTCTGGCTCCGCCCCTGAACCCGGGAGTTGATTATTGTAATATGACCGTCCTCAATTTCAGGGCAAATTATTGCATCAGGTCACTGGACTTGGAGAATAGGTTCAGACGTCCAATAAAAATTTGCCACGTTACCTACGCTTTTGACTTGCGCTTTAGTTACGCTTTGACTGAGCTTTACCTGCGCTTTTGACTACGCTTTGACCTGCACTTTACCTGCGCTTTACCTGCGCTTTACTTGTGCTTTTGACACGCTAAATTTAAAATAATATTTTATTAATATCCGGACCTATCTCCGTGTCTGGCAACCGGATGCAATAATTTGTCCAATTTCAGGGACGAGCTAGTCACTTGTAATCTAAACGAACAATAATATAATCCTTTCAATTGGACGTGACACCATGGTTTTTCTTTTTTCTAGAGGTTCCTCATAAAATTATGATGTTACATTTTTATTATACTTATGTGCTAGATACTCGTATAATTCTTAGACCAAAATTTTCTAACTCTTTCATGGTGTACATTTTAACTCGCAACAATAATAATTGAGAAAGAAATATGAAAGCACAAGAAATTTCGACCTAAATTCGTACCCACAAGTGGCCAAGCCCTAGAAATAATGGCAAGAGAAAAAGACCAGTACAATAATTACGCCGGGCCCGTTTGCAGGGCGTGTGAGAGGTGAAACATGACGCTGTCGGTTGTTAAGGACTGAAGTCACTGAACCCTTCTTACGATCACCTCCCTTTACCCCCTCACTTCTCTTCTCGTTCATATCTTCCGACTCTTTCTTTCCCACCTCAATATTAGTCCAACCCATCTCCTCAATCTTCTTTAGTTCCCCTACCTTTAGATGGCTGGTAGGAAACCAAAACTTAATGCACTCACTCCTATATGCTCCCTTTAGTGCTGCACTTCCATGTCAAGTCTCCTTTCCGTCTTCTTTCTCTTCTTTTCACCCTCTCCATCATGTGGGATTGTGGGTCTCTCTCTCAAAGTCTAATCCACAGCAAGCTTAATCCGGAACATGTCTTTCTGAGCTCGTGGCCAAGCAGCTAGAAATTATCATCGGTAAAATTTAAAAACGAAATCACTCATTTGCCCTCTCACATCGATCTTCTCGGATCTTTTTTCATTCTTCTTCACCCACTCGGTTGCTTCATCATTCATGCCGATCAGAGAGATGGGAGTCGATGTTCGTCACTGCAAAAGCTAATAAAATCCAGCTCAAACTTCTACCTTTGGTTGTTTTCGGATGAATAAGGAGAGCAAAGTTTTGAGGTAATCAGTAGTAGGTTTGAAACGGTAAGAGAGAACTCCGAGCGTGAAAACATAAACAGATGGATTTTAGAAGGCAAAACGATGATGAAGAAGACGAAGAGACAGTGAGCTATAATCCACCTACCATCCGTGATTCGGCCTTTCCTAAGCCTCTTCTGCCTTCTTCATCTTCGCTCATCCCCGGAAGAAGCGTTGCTACCAGTGGAGTTGCAGGAGTTCGGAACGGCATTAGGTCAGACCAGACCTCCGGCAGCGTGCAAAATGCTTCGCAAGATCTTTTTCCCGCGAATGAAGGCGGAAAAGGAGAGGGATCGAACTTCCGAACGGCGGAGATCGCCGGCGAGTCCTCTTCGGTTAAGTACCGAGAGTGTCTCAAAAACCACGCGGCGAGCCTTGGCGGCAACATACTCGATGGCTGCGGCGAGTTTATGCCCAGTTTAGCCGACATCATGAAATGCGCTGCCTGCGGTTGCCACCGAAGCTTCCACCGACGCGAGGGCGGCGAAAGCGACAATCTTTTCTACCGCCACCACCACCACAACGGAAGCAACAACTCCAGCGGCAGCAGGGGCGCAGCCGGGGGAAGAATCCCTCTCCTTCTGCCTGCGCCCCAGCTGACGCCGCATCAGAAGCACATTCATACCTTCTCGTCAAGCCCTTCGGCCGGAATGGTTGGCTTAGGAAACACCAGCGGCGGCACGACTACTGAGTCCTCTAGCGAGGAACTTGGCCTCACGATGACGGCTGTGGCCAGAGGCGGCCATATGCCTTATGTGACTTCGTCGTCCAAGAAGAGGTTTAGGACGAAATTCACTTCGGAGCAGAAGGCAAGGATGATGAATTTTGCGGAGAGGATCGGGTGGAGGATCCAGAGGCAGGATGAGGCGGAGATGGAAACTTTTTGCACTGAGGTTGGTGTTAGCAGGCAAGTTTTTAAGGTTTGGATGCATAACAACAAGCATTCCATTCGTAAGCAACAGGAGCAGCAACATCCATAGCTGCATCTGCCGCTGCAACAACCTTATAATCTGTGAGGAAACGAAGATGGATATTAGGATTCAAGAGATGAGTTTACGGCGCTGAGTTATTTCGTTCACTGTGGGGGAAAAAACACTGCTTTGTGGTTTTCTATTTAATCTGTAAAGCAGTGCCATTTTTTCGTTTCTTTGTTTGATGTTGGGATGTTGGTTGCCACGAACTCTTTTTTTTTTTTTTTTTTTTGGTGTTCATCTTTATTTAATGTTTGGTTGCCAAGAGCAAGAATAAGGTCCAAACTTCTCAACCCTCTCATTTTTGAAGGATTTCTTCCTTGCATCATTCTTCAGTTGCTTTGCGTTTCATCATCTTCATGCAATAATGATGGTAAATTCTGTTCCCATGCCTTATTTTTGGGTTCTCTTTTTAGCTAGGTATTGGTTCCTAACAGCCGGCTTCTTCTTTGCTGGGCTTTAAGATATCCATCCACCTTATTGTTGTTGTTCTTGTTGTGGTTTCTTAAAGCTTTCGCAGCTGAAAAAAAAACTTTATACTTAATCGGGCTAAAAATGTTTTTCCCCCATTTCGTTTTGTATAAACTTATATACTTTATCATGTCTCATTCCCAGCTGCTTCATTCAATACCATAACTGGAACAGATATTTTTGCCTTGAACTGTAATCCCTGGTTGTTTCTTCCTTGTGGCACTTCAAGTACATTGCAGTTTAGGTTTGCTTGTTTCTTTGATCAAATCAAGCATACAATTAAATTTCATAGCTATTGTACTTATTTTTAGAATAATATTCCTTACAAGCTGTCACTCTTTTTTAGCTTTTACAGCAAATCTGAGTTCCAAGAAATTTCTAGCCTCTTATTAACTTATTATTATAGCGCTCTAAGATGAAATATTTTCATAATTTTTTCCTTGGTTGTCGTCTCACTTCATTATTATTTTCCCATGAGCATATTAGAGGTTTGCACACCTTTTAAAGTGGATTTTTCTATATTTTAAAGTGATGATTTTGGGTGGGATCAGCACCAGTACAACATTTTTCCTGTTTAATTTATATGATAATCTTTTGCTTTTCTCTTCTCATCTATGTGTTTATTGTTTATTATATGAGTTAATTATGCATGAGATGATGGCTCAATAGTTGAGATGAAAATTTCAATCCCGAGATTCAAATTTGGCGCACTCAACGCCGCCCCCTCCCATGTGAGGTATAGAAAACTTAAGTCTCTCCTACTAACTAATGGAGAGGGCTAAAGCGTTTACAGTTTCAGCTGTGTTGTTTCCTCAATTTGGTAGAGTTGCCCATTTCGTTCGTTGGAGTTCTCAAAATGTTTCAGTCCCTTTCTCATCTTTTTTTGGTTGAATGCTGTGGTAACTTGGCTCCATTATTGGAGAACTTATTTCTTTCATAAAGCTGCACTAGCAATTGATCATCTAAGATAGCTTCTCAAAGCTGTGATTTTATTAAAAATGACATAAAAGCTAATTTTTCAGTAAATGTTTTAACTATGGCCAATAAGTAATGATTAAAACGACATCTATTAGTTTGAAGAGTTAGTTTCAGATAAATGAAGTTAGTATTTGATGAAGTGGTGAAAATTGCTGAGGTTGGAATAAGAAGGAGAATAATTTTAGTATTCAGCCATATGAATATCTGAATATTTGTAAAATGTGAATATCAAAGATTGGTTGTCTTAAATATTAGATATGATTATTGTGCAGTTTAAAAATTATTTGCGGGTGATATTTGATCTTAATAACAAGTTTGCTTAGTTTGAGCATCTGAACCGGAAAAAGGTGATATGAATTTCGGTATCTTAAAAGTGTTGTACAAAATGTTATACCTAGTAATGTAATGAAATAATATAAGATTTGATAAACACAAATTAATATAGACACTTGGACTAGCTAAAAGGTATACGTGGCGATCTATCTTAAACATGGCATGAGGTAACTGTAGCAAGTGCCCTATGCAATTTGCGATTCATCCGAGGAGAGTGCTTTAGTGAGTCAATTAAAGAGTTTGTTTTGAATGAGTTCTCTACGATGAATTTAGTGGGCGAGTCTGTGAGGACAAATGCAATGGAAAAATGGCGAGTCCCTTGAGTCGAGCAACAAGTCTTCTAGGCGGGTGTCATTATGAGGTGGAGATGAATGTTGTTGATGGAGCCATGATCGTATGCTTTGTAGGTTTTTGCCTCCTATATTATTGAAAGGGACATTTAGGGATGATGGAAGGCGATTTCTAGGGATCACGGCTGAATGAGCCAAATTCTCATAAGGCAAGTTCTCCATTTGCTGAGGATCAATGCTAAATGAGCCAAATTCTCATAAGGCGACTTCTCCTTTGCGAGAGGCATGTTGAGGTGAGTTATCTTATTGAACTTACTTGAAATTTATGCATCATTAGTTGAGCTAAGTTGTTGAGGTGAGTTCTTTTCAGCTAGACTGGATAACTGGAGAACTCACCTCAACTAAGTTTGGGTTGCCTTCCAAGTAGAGCTAAGTTTATTCAAAGAATCTCCATTAATCTCTCCCAACTCTCTTAAATATATTCTCTTTCTAACTGAATAAAAGTGGTAATATCATTTCTAAGTTTGACATTCTTAGAGAGTGGGAAATACTAGAAATTTGTGAGCTAACTCATTCCATATATAATAGAGCATGGGGTAAAGAATTTAACAACTTTTTTGCCTTGTCTCTAAGCAAAAATTGGAATAATCTAAGTCTAATGAAATCATCACTAACACCATTGTATTTAAATATTGAAGGTTTTTTTTTTAAAGAAATTTACTAAATAAATATTTGGATCATCAATAGGAGTTCCCCAAAATCGAGAATTATGTACCATCTGAATGATTGTAGGTTTTAATTCAAAATTATTAGCTTGGAAGACATGTCATTTTTTGCTCTGATTAGTTCCATCTACTGTAGAGTTTGTAAAATCCTTAAGACGTTTAGAATAATCGATGTCTTGAACAGTGTTAGCCTTTTTCAAAAATTTTTGGTGGTTCTAATTAGTAAGGGTTCTCTCAATTTCTAAATCAAAATCTAATAATGTTTCCCTTATATGGCTTCTAATCGTGCAACCACAATTATATAACTAATAAAATAAAATAAAAGAATAAAAATATATAGTATAATTAATTATATAATTGATTCAAAAATATAGTAAAATTATAAATAAAATAAAATCTTTCCCAGCAATGGTGCCAAAAACTTGATGGGGGCAGTAGAGTAATCTAAGGAATTGTGAAAATATTTTATGCTTTATTAATCCCTAAATATTGCTTAGGTTTTCTTTGATTTAAAAATTATAAAAATCCCACTTAATATAGGTAAGTATATGTGTTGAATTAAGTAATATAGTGATAGAGTAGAGTATCGATCCCATGAGGAAGAATGTTTACTTGCAAATACTAGTACTATTTATACATTTACAATAATTATCCTACCCAATAAAAATAAATTTTGGTGGAGATTTAATCACTTAGTTTAAAATCAATAAAAGTTTAAAAGAAGTATTATTTGGATAAAATATTTTCGATTGATGGAATGTAAATATAATATATTTCTTAATGATTCTCCTTTATATTGATGCAATTTAGAGCATATACATCACCAAGCGCTCAGTCAAGCGTGAAGAGTTAAATGACTGATTAAACCCTTCCAACCTTAATACTACTCTAAATTCTCATAGTTTGTCATTCTACAAAAATCTTAGAACAGTAAGTAAAGCATCTCTATAAATTTGATATATGTCAAGCACTATGCCTATGCTTGCATCATACCATTCCGATATACATGGCTGTGCTTGCTTTCTTATTCCTAGGCTTCATATTACGTCTTATATTAACACACATATTGCCATTATATGCATTAAATAAAGGCCTAATATATTGAAAATACCTTTAAATAATTAATTAAAAGAATTTATTAGTACTTCATATTCCATTTACACCATCAATTCAAACCTAGAGAATTTAACCAGAAATGAAGAACAAGTGAAGCAAACTCATTTTCATTAATTGCACAAAAGAAAGAAATTATAAAAGAAAAGATATCATCAGATGGGCTCAATGATCTCCTCTACATTCCTCCTTAACCTTAAAGATTTACTTCCACAAACATTGACCAAACACTCTTTTGATGTAAATTTAGTGCTCACCAAATTCCCTTAATTATAACTCATAAAAAAATTGCAGAGAAGCGCTATGAAGACTGAAATTAACTAAGTAACTGAACTCTCTTACTAACATTATGAATGGACTATTTATAAAAAAATACAAAAAATAAATTTTTTCACGGTAGTGCTTGAGACACTTGCATCACGACACATATAAAATGAACTAACGTTGTAGCATTTAAAGATTTTCTCTACTGCGGTGCTTGCTAATGTGGACTCACTGTGTGTCCTGAACTGTTACAACTATAGTGGTGCAACACTATTGATGGTTAAGCACTATGGCATCTAAATGGCACTCCCTTTGGCTTAATGGTGCTGCAAATTGGCATCACGACGCTGTGTAGATAGAGATTGGGATTTATAGCCCTGACTCCTCCGACACTGTTGCACTATTAAACAGAGACTTGGAGTCTCCATGTCCATATTGGGCACTCTAGCAGTATCAATGATGGTGCCATGGCAGTGTGGTGTCCGACGCCGCTATGTTATACCATACTTGAAATTTTTGCACACTTCCTTCATTTTTTGCACAAACAAAACTAAATCAAAATGGTTTTGCTAGTAATTTAACATATAAAATATAACATTTTTTACACTCATCAATAGATTTAAGCAAGAAAATATCTGAAATAGAAATCATCTCAAACAAAAGGATTTAAGCAAACAAAAAACTTTAAATAGAAATAATCCTAATCAATAGAATTTAAGTAAGCAAATGGGTTGTTAGATTGTAAAAGTTTTAGAATATAGTGTCTAGTCAATCAAAATTCTAAGCAAAGGATGCTACTAGGAAAACTTATATCGATCCTTAAGAATATGTAATTTAACGCAAGGTAAGTTTTAAGTAGGCAAAGTTTAAGCAAGAAAATATTTTAGTAGGCACAGGTGAAATACGTATGGCATGCCAAGAGGAGGTGGTTCTCCTAAAAACCTTTTAAAATCCTTAAAAGTCTTTGTAAATAACTTTAATATACGAAAGTGTTTAAAAAATAAAATAAATCTAAAACATCGATTAACAAAAGAAAGATTTTTTTTTTATTTTGTAGAAAATAATTTTTTAGAAGAATAAAATTAATGGAGGAAAATAATATTTTTTTTCTTTAGTGATTTTTTAAGAAAGATTCAACCCATGATTATTCATCAAAATGCTCCTTTTTTCATGATAACCAAATCAACACAAAAGTTCAATAAAACTAAATTGCAAAATAAGTAAAGTGTGGAAAAGTAAGAAAATGAAAATAAAGTTTTATAAAGGTTCAGTCAAATTAACATACATCCACTCCCCAAAGGCCCTTCCTTTTGGATGTGCACTATAAGTGTATTTCTTTCAGTACACAGATAGTCAGAGATGCCCTTCTTCCTTGAACATGCAGAGAATCAAGTCTTTTGCTTTGACACTAGGCAGAGATGTCAGTCCTAGCCTCCTCATTACCAAGAGACTTTTGCTCCAAAGACTTTTCCTCCAAGAGTTCCACACAACAGTGTGAACACCCTCACATTCCCTTGACACACTCAAGATTCTTCTTCATCTCTCAATCTCATTTCATCTCTCTCCTTTTAATTTGTACAATCTCTCCAAGCTCTCTTATAGAAGGAAGACTTATGTGGAAGCCAATAAATTTATTATCTTAAGTGACAAACAAATTTATAAAGTGAGATATAAAAGCCCTAATTTTTAATTAAATTGCCTCTGATCATGTAATATGATTATTAGATTATATAGTGCAGTTAGTTCAATGTCTTTATAGATCATCTTGTATGATTAGAAATCATCTAATATGATTAGTTCAAATCAAAATTCAGATTGTTTAGGATGAACTAAATTTCATCTAAAAAGCTCTTGGTTTGATCGAACTGTATGATATATGTATCATGTAGTACAATTTATAATTAATTTTGATATAATTCTATTCCTTAATTATTGAACCTAAATTAGGTAAATATAATGAAATATAAAACAACATAAAGTATTTTATATAGTGTGATCAATTAAATTTTTAATTTTCAAATTTTCCTATTTCAAGTAACTGGGATTCAATAGTGGGGTTTCTTAATATACCTAATCATCCCCTACGACATATAAATCATATAGTACAATTAGTTATATGCCATTTTTAATTAATCTGAATTATTTTTTAAATTAACTACTATTTGAATAAATTATATTGTATGATATGGATCAAATAATACGATAAATAAAAAATTTTAACACTCTTGTATGTGTGTGTCCAAGCCAATATACACCTAATATATAAATAAATTCAGGAAAAAAAAATAAAGACTCTATAACATACAAATTGACTTTTACCCTGACATTGCTCTATCTTGAGCTAGTTCTTCAGTCTTTTCTTGGTATATGTTATAATTAAAAGGTTAGTAGTGTTGACCTCATTTTCTAATGAGGTTAAGTTACCTATATAAAACATAAATCTCTAGACATGAATTATTAATTACACTCCAAACATCAAATCAAATTCATCCCCATGTTTTGGCATGGTGACCTAATCATTAACGTTGTAGTCAACCTTAGCTATAATTTGATGATTAGATCTATCACATCTAAAACACCAAATGAGTGTCAGTGATATGATCATTATAAAGCTAAAAGTCCTACAATCATTTACCTACATTGTTAAAATAAAAACTTAAATCAAAATCAACTTTTAAATCCATTAGTTAACAGTCCTAGAGTAAATTAGCTCATTTTCTTTTCAATCATCGATTGCCATCGATGATTGTTAATAATATTAGCATTTCAAACCCTAAAACTTCCCTAAATTATTGATCAAAATAAAATCTTCTGACTAAACTCATAGATAATCCAAAACACCATAATTTAATGTTGAAACAAACCCAAAATTAATTTGTCCATAACATATTTTTGTAGAAATTACCCTGAAATAGATCCAAATGATCTTAGATTCATTATCTATTACTTGCATATTGATTGGGCATGTTGTTAGGTCAACCACATCAGTTTGAAGGCATTTCAAAACCCTTCTTTAAAGTCTAAAGCATTTCCATAGTCTACGAACCTTCAAATATTTATAGCTTATGTCATTGAACATAGCATATTATGATTTTTTCCTAAGAAGCTTCTCAAAACTCATTAATCATAATAATCATCCCTAACATGATGATTTGAACCAACATTGAGCATTTATTGAATCCTATTTGACCATGGTTGACCACAAATCAATAAATACCCCAAAAACCACTAAAAATAAATTTTCCTAAAACTTGAACATGGCCCGATTAAACTAGGCCATATAACCTCCTCCATCATATCCAAAATATGAATTGGAGTGTATTGAATCATATACCCAACCTTGGTCAACCTAGTTTGACAAAATTCCCCTTTTACCCATTTTAAATCATATTACATATGAACCTTAAGATCACCTCCAAAAAACTCTAAACATAATTTTTAATGAATTGAACCAAGTTCCAACCTTTAGTTAACCTTGGTTGACCAAGTCAACCTAGGCTGTCCAAGTCAACATTAGTTGACCAAAGGGCCCTTTAAGCCCTTAAATATGCATTTTAAACTAAATAGCCTCCCTAGTCCATGGGACCACCTCCAACATATCCAAAATATTATTTAAAATGAGTTGGACCCATTATGGACCGATTGTCAAACATGGTTGACAAAGTCAACCATGGCTGACACAAACACACCTTACACACTTCAAAAATTAAAACACTTTATTTTGACAAAACTATTAAACTAATATTATAGGGATTGTCCATGAGGTCAATATGATTCACCCAAAAAGCTTTAACTCTTGGGATCATTCAGTTTAGCCTAGGTTGAACCAAGTGCTCTAAAAGGGGTTTTTGGAAGATAAAACCAATATTAAATTAAATTCCCTAAATTTCTATAGTAGCTGTACATTAACCCAATACATATGAACCAAAGAGATAAACTTATGGTTTGAAATGAGTTTACTCAATGGGTTGTACCAAATTCTCCAAAACCGATTAGAATGGGCTTAAAACCAACCAAACCTAATTTGAGCCCATCAAATGGATAAAATGCACTCTAGAACCTTCTCTTTGTAAGTCAGGTAAAGCTCAAGGAACATGGATTATTTATGTTGCAAGATTCTCCAAAACTACCTCCCTCTAATCATTTGGAACACCAATAACATAATGGAAACTTGGACCAATTACATTAAACCCTCCAGGATCTTCTTTTTCTTCAAATTGGCCAGTCCCTAACTAAAATGATTGTTGGCCATGGCTTAGGTGGCAAGATTGTAGTCCTCCATTACTTTTTTTCTCTCCCATAATACCCCCGCCCCCTTTTTATAAAAAAAGGGTTAATCAAATTAGTTCCCAAATCCTTAGCAAGTTTATTAGCTCCCCCATAGTTCCCTAATACCTCATTTAGTTCAAGAAAATCTCATACTTGTAAGAGAGAGAAAGAAAGAAAAGAGGATAATCGCAATCCTTTTTTTGATCCAATGTAAACCAACTCCTAGATTCTGTGGACCTCCAAATGGACACCGCGCAGCTGCAGAGTGCAGTGGATATACAACTACACCCTGAGGGATAGAGACGATCACAGGCCTTCATGCTCCTCACAAACAGTCCGATGAAAGGACATATTGGACCATACACATGATTAACCAATGAGGATAGCGGCTCTTACACACCTAAATGAGTAATAATATGCATGGTCTGATCACAGTCACGGGTTTTTCCCCACCTGATACATCAGCTCGATGGGATTTTATTAGATGTGGAATTCAGTTTCAAATGGGCGCAAGCCCCCGTGGTTAATAATGCAATGCATTTTACATCTTAAGCCGGAGCCTGAGTAAACTCTCGCTTAAGGATCATACATTATCCTTTCAAAATTGGATTGGTACAAGGGTGAAGACTAAGAAATCCTACTCAAAATGAAGAAAGTTCTAATTGGCTTAGTAAACATGCAAGGTTTATACCAGCATTTGGAGAAACCAAGGTACTAAAGAGGAAATTAGAGAAAATAAAATCAAGAACTCGACACATACATGAGAGAAAGATGGAGGTGGCATCATCTATGTGACACATATAAGTAGGAATTATTGTCCCTGAAGAGAAGGGACTTATACACTATTTTGGTATACTATGAGACCGAATACAGTAGCCTTGAATCCTAAATCTAAATTGAGTTTAGTGCCCTACACACAACACCAACACCCATGTCCTAACTATTGCAGTACAAAACCTAGACTTACCCCAACCTGGATTGGGGAGCCAGCTAACTACTTAATCAATTTAAAACCATGCAGTTCGATCATTTATGAAAGATAGATGGGTGGATTAGTTTTTGAAAATTAAGGCCGAAATCTAGAGAGTTTCCTAATTGGTCTTATACTTATATTGGGTGAATGCTCCTTGAGCTAATGCAATTAAATTTTTAATTAAATGAGTTTCTAATGCAATCCATGTTAGTTGAAGTCTCTAAATCAAATATGCATGATATTTTAAAAAATAAACTTATAGAAAATAATTTTTAGAAAAGACTGGGCCTCCCCAGGTCCGGCACTTCATCCTCATAGGACAGATTATCTTAACTTTACCCGCAGGTGAAAAGGTGTCTTATTAGAAGGAGAGAGAGAATTGCAACATTATGAATGCGACCTTCCGACAATTTTCTAGGTCATTAAGTTTCTATGTTATTTAATTCATAGAATTTTAGAATTTTATTATAAGTAGAAAAAAGTTTTTAGTCTTTAAAGAGCCTAACAAAATTTAGACTAAAACAAAAGCAACATGCAAGTCGCCAATAAACTAGAAAAATCAAGTAACCCTAGAGGCACATATTATAAATAAAATGCATTAAAATAGTCAAACTAATTAATAAATATCCATAGGCCAACTGCCCTTAATTACAAACTAGGATATGCAAAAAATAAAGTGGCTGGGCACCACAGCTAACAACCCGAATTTCTAAGCCTAAGACTGACACAAATGACTTTGAGTGGGATATTGGGTCTTCACTTCTTTAGTTTTCTTGAAATTGTTCTCCTTGGACTCCTTGGATGTCTCCTCCTTGGACTCCTTGGATTCGTCGTGGCTTGAATATCCAAATGATGAGATAATTTCTCCCTTTAAGGGGTATTGCCTTTTCTCTTTGGATATCTAAAAGCCATTTGAACTCAACTTTCCATATGAAAGAAGACTCTCTCCTTTGATGATGCTTCTTCTTTTGGAATTTGAGTTGGATAAGGATATCTCAACCAAAGGAAATTTTCACAACTCTTTCCAATTTTACAAATACTTATATTAACAGAAAGCAATAAATTCTAGACTCTCCTATAAGGTTACTCTAATAAAAATTTTCAAGCATAAATCATCACAATCACACTTGGCCATGCTCTTAATTACTTTGAGGGATAAGCAGTTTCTAGAGCACCTATAGCTGTTATTATTTATAATTTTAGCCCTCATTTATTTAGGGGAGCTGAGTAATTTATGAAGCACCTGCATAAGATATCATTAGCTTTTAAATCATGATAATTCACCCTCTTTTATTTAGTGTTGCATGATCATGACCACCTACAAAAAATATCATTAGTATAAAATTATTGATCCTAACCTCGGGGTAGATGTAACACACAATCAGATCAATTCCCAAAGTGCAATAAAAGTAAGCAAGCATAACAATAATTTTCATAACATGTAGTAAAACCTCAAAAAACCCAGCACACAGCAAAAAGGTAAACCCCGGCCTAGTCTAGGTCTAGAAGCGGTGCCCTAAAAAATAATTCTATGTGTGTGTAAGGCTTATGTGGTTTTGGATAGGTCCTTTGTAGGATGATTAATTCAAATTTCTTAAGGTTAGAATTTGTTGAAGGCTAGAAAAGTAAACTTTAATTAAAGTTTAAATATTAGTGAATTAGGATTCATTTTAGTTAATTTTTTTTGTTGATCCATTTTAATGATTATGGTAGTTTTAATTAAAGTTTAACTTGTATTAGCCAACTTTGGAATGTCTCGGGTCCTCTTCGGTGTTAGGCTGAGGGGGTCCAAAAAGTCACTATGGGAAATCAATTAGGTTTGGGGGTTTTAATATTTTAATTAAATATTAGGCCTTAAGGTGAGTAATTAGGTTTTGAGTTTTCTAGATTTGGAGTTTTTATTCAAGGATATGAATTTTCCAAGTTTTGGGTAATTAATGAATTATTACAATTGCCTAATTAAGGGTGATTTTAGGGTTTTGACCCAAATCAGTTCCAAACTGATTGGAACCACCCCCAAAGGTCAGGAATGACCTAAGAAAGTGTTCTCAAGTATTTGGGTCATTAGATCTAGGAGAACCTAAGCTAGGTGCTTGTGCATCTTACACATGCAAGAGATGATAAAAGAAAAGTAAGTGCGCTTATCGATGAGATTAGTGAAAGATTAGGACTCAATCATTCACTAATCCACTCCCCCATGAATTTTATTCATTCATACAATCTATATTTAAAATTTCATAATTGAATCTCACAAACTTAAAAATTTAAACTATATGTAATTTCAAAATAATTTTTAAAATACATATATAAGTAATATTTTTAGAAAACTAATATACTTAAAATAGGTCAAATTTATAACTAAGGAAGGCAAGGGAGACTCACCAGCCACCAAGAAAGGTTTCAAAATAATTTGAAAAAAATATTTAAAAATAAATTAAATTAATTACTTAAATGATATTAAAAAATTCAAATAATTAAGTAAAATAGAAATATTCCAGAAAGATAAGATCTAATTTTTGAAAATAATTTTAAATTAATTTCACATATTTCTAAAAAAATTAAGATATTATACACTAAAATCCAATTTAGAACGAATTAGTTATGATGTATTGAAGTTTAAAATAATTAAGGGTAATTTTAAAATAATTTAAAAATAATTAGTATTTAAAAAATGATAATTAATAAAGAAATTAAAATAAAAGTTAAAGTTCTAAAAATTTTAAAGTAATTTAAAATAAATTTTAAAGTAAATTACTTAAATTTATTAATTTTAAAATAAAATAAGATAAAAAAGGCTTTAAAATTAATTAAAACGATTAAAAATAGTTAAAACGGCAGTGGCTGCGCTCGGCTTGACATGCAACTGGGCAGGATTCGTCCCCGCGATCTACGAGCAATCATTGCCGCGAGATTACGGCAATAATTGCCATGGGGAGACCGCGACTTAACCCTGTCAGTGGGGCTCGTCTGCCCTTTATATCTCGTATGATTTGGAGAGAGCGATTTTGGTTGCGCCGGTCGATGATCCTAACCGCGGGATCAGATCCGCGGTTAAGCAAAATGGCGGGATGGCTAAATCATGGTCGTTGATCATCCAATCAATGGTCTCGATTTGCCGGATTGAATGAATGTTTAAACTGAGAACCCTAAATGATAATTTGGAAATTTCTCTCGATCTACTCAACTAAATCTAATGAAATTTAAAATATAGGCTCTACACATGAAGAGCATTCTTGGGGAAAAGATTATGTCGATTAATACGCACTAAAAATGATGATAATTAATCCTAAGTGTTGTGACCTAGGTTAAGCATTTTGAGGAGATCTAACCATTGGATCTTCAAGATTTTGACATGGTTGAGCTTATAGATTGTCCTCGTACATTTCTCCTCTTGAACTCAAGCCTTGAAACTCCTTGGATTGGGCTAGGAAGGCTTTGGAATGAAAATTGCCTTGGTTCACTGGAGATCTCACCACCGATGAGGTATTGGTGGTCAATTTTTGTCGGGAAAGATGAGGGAGCATTAGTAGATCTCACACACAAAAATCTCAGCTTAGGAGAGATTAGGGTGAGAGCAAGAAGTAAAACTCCCTCACATGAGCCCTAATTTTTCTATTTAAAGCGCAAGGATCTAATACCAACGGCTAGGATTGAATCTATCATCAATTAGAAGGAAAACCAGGCTTAGGGGACCGTGCTTTGGATTTTTGAACCATTAATGAGGAGTTAAATGCAATTAATGGCTCTTAATAGGTCATTTTGACCTATTTAAGACTTGAGTTGACCAAGTCAATGATTGACATTGACTTGGTCAACCTAGTCAAATAGGTTCAGGATAGGTGGGGGTTTGAGCCAATGAAGATTTAAGATGAAGTTGAATTGGATTTAGGCTTGAATGGTTCAAAATGACCCACTAAGACTTGGATTGACCAAGTCAAATATTGACTTGGTCAACCTAGTCATTTAAGCCCATGCAGTGATTGGAATGGGCCCAATATGCCTTGAAATGATTTAGATTTGATTTAGGATTGAAGTGACCCATTAGGGCTGATTGGGTCAACCTGGGTTAACCTTATCAGCCAAATTGACCCAGGGCCCGAGCCCGGGCTCAGCAAGCTCAGTTTGACCCAAGGATCTTAGTGGGAGAGGTCTTGGGGCCTGGCCTGGTCAATTTGACCATATCAACCCCTTGGACCTAGGGTTTGATAGAATCAAGGTCAACATATTATTTTAAGAAGTAAAAGAGGATCATTCAAGAATTCTATAGTGTCTAAGATCTTCCTAGTACATGGACTGATTAGTGAGATATCTCCACTTGAAGTTTTAAATTCTAATTAAAATTTTAAAAAAATCTTAATGCATGGAGCATCCAAACTCCAGGGATTGAAATTATAGGGTACCATGATCCTCTATTTAAATTTTGTTAAATTTGGATTATTTGGATCAAATGTTATAAGCATTTGAATGTTTAATTCAATTTAAACAATTTTGAATGATTAAATTTGAGACCTCCAATCGAACGAACAAATGGTCAGGATCATCAAATAATGTGTGCCTAATGATCCATGGATTCAAACATGCACTATTTGAAACCGTAGAGGCTACATAGCAGCATCTCAATGCTCCATTGAAACTATGGTCAATCTGACAGTGCTTGATCAGTTTTGACATGGTTAAGTTGCTTCCAAAGTCTCAACTTTTGTCCCAACATGCATCGACTCTTGTAGTGCATGGAAAAAATTGTTGTCAATATTTTAAAAAATAAAATAAATTTAAAAATTATTTAAATGCATGTACATTTGAAAAATCATTAAAAAAACAAATCATACCCAATATGAGTGAACTTGGGTCATTGGAAAGGAC
The DNA here is from genome assembly GCF_001605985.2 of Dendrobium catenatum. NCBI lineage: Eukaryota > Viridiplantae > Streptophyta > Magnoliopsida > Asparagales > Orchidaceae > Dendrobium > Dendrobium catenatum. Next base: position 847,462 of record NW_021320070.1, on the reverse strand, counting down.
TTGAGCCGTACTATTTTTTAAAAATATTTCCAAGTTATTTTTAATACTATTTCTTGAGAATAATAGACAAGTTTAAATGCATGTTTTTATGATTGTCACAAGAATCAGTGGTCAAACTGAGCTTAATTTGGGAGGGTTTATTCTTGAGCATATTATTTACCTCCTATAATTTTCTTGAGTCATCATAAACATTGGGTTTTATTATTTGAATTTCCAAAGATATGTGTCCATTTTGGACTCGTAAATTTGAAAATTCATTACTCTTAAAATATTTATAATTCTCCTGCAATTTTTTGTTGTATTTTTACATCTATGTAAGGGTTAGTTAGCCCTTGATTTCACCGTAATATAATTGGTATAAATTTTGAAATAAATTATAAAAACTATAGATGCATTTATCTTTGGTGATTAATTTTGAAACCTTGGGTGACTTTGATGAGCCCAAATTTTGTGGGTTTGAAGAACATCTACTCATGTATCAACAACAACAACAACAACAACATCAAGCCTTTATCCCACTACGTGGGGTCGGCTACATGAACCATTTTCTCCATTGTGTCCTATTAAAAGTCAAATTCTCATTTAAATCTAATAAAGAAAGGTCATTCATAATATTTTCTAACCATGTCTTTTTAGGTCTATCCCTACCTTTCTTAACATAAGTCAAATCTAATACCTCTATTCTCCTAACCGGGTCATCGCAAGGCCGCCGTTTTATGTGACCAAACCATCTAAGGCGACTCTCTCTAATTTTATCTTCTACTAGAGCTACTCCAACCTTTTCACGTATATGCTCATTTCGTATCCTATATCTAAGGGTAAAGCCACTCATCCACCTGAGCATCCTCATCTCTGCCACACTTAACTTAGTATTATGCTTCTCTTTTAATGGCCAACATTCAGCACCATAAAGCATTACAGGCCTCACTACGATCTTATAGAATTTTTCCTTAAGTTTGAGGGGTACATTTCTATCACATAATAAGCCCGATGCATTCCTCCACTTCAACCATCCAACTTGAATTCTGCTGATAATATCCCCATCTATTTCACCATCACTCTGAACAATAGATCCAAGATATCTAAAACGTGTACTCTTATTAATGACTTGATCGCCTAAAGTCACAATCCCCTCACTAGGTCTATTACTACTAAAATTACTCCATATATTCCATTTTAGATCTACTCAAGCGGAAACCTTTAGACTCTAAGGTTGACCTCCATAATTCAAGTTTACCTTCAACTCCCTCTCTAGTCTTATCAATAAGAAGAATATCGTCAGCAAAAAGCATACACCAAGGTACATCCTCTTGCAAATGTCATGACACATTAACTCAATACCTCTATAATTTGCACAATCTTGTGCATCTCCTTTATTCAAACATCTACTCATGTACCAATGTTTCAAATTTTACTACATATGGAAATTATTTGGACTTTTATTTAGTGAACCCAAGATTGATTTACATTATTGATTTAGGAATTTTAAAAATTAATAATAAATATAAAACACATATTAAAAATACATTATAGCTATCAAATTGTTCTAAATTCAAAGCTTGACATAGGAAAATAAAAGCCCTATAAAAATCATTCAAAATAAAATTTAATTTAAAAAAGCTTAATATTTTATAAAATTAAATAATTAAAAATATCAAAATACTAAATATACATAAAACACTTTAAATGATCACTAAGAATCAATGCTAATTTTTGGTGAAAATGTCAAGGAAAGCTAATTTGGTACATATAATTAAAAAATTTTCTGTGCAAATATGGATCCAAGTTGTGAGACAAAGGTACACAGAGGCAGATCTTCATCTTGGAAGATCATTTATAGTGGGTAGAATGCTCTTAAGAATTTCTTAAGATGGAAGATAGGAAATGGTTCCAAAATTAACATTTTGAAGGATATATGGATTCTAGATAAAAGTCTTCTAAAATGGCCAACATTTGTAGGATCTTTGGATGATGACAACACTGCTCTTGACTTTTTTATTCACGTGGGAAGCTGGAACCATGCAAAATTAAGCTTGTTCTTTGATAAGGAATTACTAAATATTATTTGTAACGTCCAGATTTTCCAAAATATGAATAAAAATTGCATGGAAGTCAATTTGAAGATGACTGGTAATTCTCTATCAGCGTTACTAGTGGAAGAAGCTCACAAATATGTGATGGACAAAGATCATATATCTTGGCTTTATAAGCTGAAGCTTAATGCAAAAGTGGAATTATTTATTTGGCGGTTGTTCTGGGATGCTATTCCTATCGAGATGTTTTTAAACAAGAGAGGATTGTCTAATTTCCATCTTTGTCCGTTCGGCTGTTAAGCAGTTGAAGATGTTAACCATGTCTCCTCAAAATGCTTAAAGTTATTAAAGGTAAATAAGGTTCTTTGAAGCTGGGGTTTTCTATTACCAGATTTTGAAGATTGGAAGGACTATTTATTAAGTTTGAGAAGGCTAATGAATTCTAATGTGATGTTGAGTAGAATCTACTTTACACTACTATGGGCTGTTTGGAATAACTGGAATAGAGTTAAGCATGGGAAATCCAAAGATAGCAGCGTGATGATAGCAACTTTTATACTGGGTTTTATTAGCTTAGGAAATCAGTCTTTGATCCGGTCGGACAACTGGGTTGTTAATCAGTCCTTTATACTATTCTTTGATAAACGGCAACCTCCATCACCCGATTGGGCTAAGATAAATCTCGATGCCTCATTAAAAGACAATTATAAAGCTGGTATTGGTGGCATTGTAAGGGATAGAAAAGTAAGATTCATTTTAGCATTTGGGATGAAGAAAGTACATTGGGATATTGCTCAGTTGAAGTTTTCAGCAATTGTTGCCCTCAAAGAGATGTTGGAAGAAAGACTTCAAAAGGTTAATGGCATTATTGTGGAAGGCGACATTAAAAATGTCATCAATCTTCTTCAGAAACTGTACAAAGAACCGAAGAAGAGTATTTGGAATATAGATAGTGGAGATTTATCTTTCTTTAGCAATTACAATAATGTTATCTTTCAATGTGTTAATCACAATTGTAATAAGTTAGCTGACTACTGTGCTAACTTAGCCATTTCATTTGATTTTATTTGGGACTTTTTTTATGAGAGTGTTCTTCCTTCTTCCTTTTTACGGCTTTTAAAGGAAGAATGTGATAGTTTGAATCACTCTCATTAGTTTGTATCTAGGTTGCTTCTCTTTTTTTTAATGCAACTTTGCAATTCTCAAAAAAAAAAAAAAAAAAAAAAAGGAAAGCTCCCTAATTAAACAATTATATAATATCATAAAATCACCAAATTTCCAAATTTCATAATTAATTCCCAAACAAATTCAAATTAATCAAACTCAGAGACATTAGACTCATATTTGGGTATAATATTTATGAAAAGTACAGAGCTCAAGAAATAAATGTAAATAAAAAGTCAACATTTTGGTCAATATTAATAGGTAAAAATATATTAAACTTCTAATATTCATAACTAATTGTAAAAAATATAAATTACTTAAAAAAAGCATTTAAATCTTAATATGACCTAATATTTATAAAAAATAAAAATTAGTAAATTAAATAACAAATACACTGTCAATGAAGTTCTTAGGCTAGACAACATCAAGCTGCGGGCAAGATGCCCACAGAAGGATATGATCCTCTTTCCCATTGTGAAAAAACCACAAATGAATTTGATATAATGTAAATATTAAACTATAAGTTTAATAAATCAATAATCAATAAACTAATTTAATTAAAAAAACATTAATAAAATACTTAGACGTTACAATTTCTCTACCCATATGTATGGTTCCTTTCAAGATGGCAAAGGTGTATTGGATTGGGAGCTTTAAAGACCAAATCACTTAATTAAAATGATGGACTCTATGCTATCCTTCTACCTTAATTACAAATATGAACCTACAACATACTAATCAATAGCTTCTTGCACTTAGAAGTTGTTGAGCGTTATGTTTTATAAAATCTAAAATTAATAAATATAAAAACTAAAATTCTTTTTAAAAAATATAAAATATCTAAATCATAAATATTTAAATTAAATCTATCCCCTAAAGAACTTAAGAAAATAAATCTCTTAAATATAATTTTAAACTAATAAAATCTAAGAACTATCAATGCCACACATAGCCTTCTATAAACACATAGATGGTTTGCTATGATAACCAACTCTTGATAGGCTTGGCCACTTTTTTTTTTTTACTTAGAGTTTTGTGCCAAGAGGGTACTCATATTTGTGTTGTTCCCTAGATGTCATATTTACTTTCTGTTAGTGCATATGATATTGGAGTGAAATTCATAGTCGTGCTATATTTATTTCAATATTGATGGCCGTGCAAAGATTTCTTTTCACATTAATTTCTTTAGGTATATGAAACCCGTACATATGAAGAATGAATTCCCTAATTTAAAAACTCTTTCATTAAAGAAAAAATGTAAAAAAGCAAAATGTAATAATGACAAATGATAAATAGCTAAAAATGTCATGTGCAAACCTTGTTTTTGAATCATCAGATAAGGAGCAAGATAATGAGGTATAAAGTTTTGTTTGTGTGTTTGTGTGTTTATGTGTTATAGTTAATGCATCCGTATATGTTCTTTATTTTGTTTTGTCTATAATAAATATTTTATATGTTATTTTTTATGTTGTTGGTTTATAATCTTTTTATTTTATTTTTCATGTATGTTTTTGTGATTTATCTCTGATCAACACACACAAATCAAATTTCACACTATATTTGCATAAGAGAATCAATTCACTTCTCTCAAAATTTTTAATGAAAATCATTCATCCTTTTTACCTAAAAAATTTAAGTAAGTGATGATTGACTTTTCTAAATTATTAAAGGAAGAAAATTCATGATTACATCTCTCTTTCTCAATTCCTTAAATCAAGCTATTACACTTTTTAAATCAAAAACTATATTACTTTATGAATTGTACTTTTGAAATTAAATATTTTTTATCATCCTACATTTTTTCTATCTCATAGAAATCTTTTGCAAGCTAATGAATCTGCTTCATTAATTATTAATCAAGCTATTAATTTTTATCCTTGGATCAGGTTTTCTTTGAGTCTTTAAATATTAAGAAATGAAATAAAAGTATAAAAATAAAAAGTGGCATAAAATGAGCTCAAAATGAAAAGATGAGCAATATACGCCAAAATTGAAAGAAGCACAAAAGTGCATCAAAAATCAAAATATGTGCAAAGTACACTAAAAAATGGACAAAGAGGCCCAAAATGATCCCATAATAAGTTAAATTACCTTTCTTGTATTTTTAAATCATAAAAACCCATGTGTCTAAATGATACTTTCAATACTTAAGTTTGAAAATCATGATTCTTGACTCACCATTTTTGCATTGATAATCAATTAGATATATTTCATGTAAGAATATAGAAAAAGACATTTTTTTTCTTCTCTAATTCATTTTCTTAATTAGATTTTTGTTTAATAAGAACTTTAACCTATAAGGAGCCTGAGCTAGAATTAAAAAAAAAAAAATCAAATTTCCAACCTTTTGGATCTTAGTGCTGTCAATTCATTTCCTACTATAATTTTGAATAAAATCAAGAGATAAAATTCTCATTTTGATAAAATTTGTTAAAATTAATTGATTCTTCTTAAATATCAACACCACCTCCACCTGGTAAGAGTCTATTATATGTGTTCCATTTTACTTTTTATGTGTTTCCCTTCTTTTTCATAATGTCAAAGGGGGAGAATTTGTTTTGACTTGTTTTATTTGTGTTTAAGGTGCATATATTCAACTTGTGTTTGCATTATTTTTTCTATTTTTTAGGTTCTAAAAGTTTTTTTTAATTTATTTTTATGTTAAAGAAATGAAAAGAAAAAAAAGAAACTTTTTTATTTCCCCTATTTTTAATATAATTATCTTAGAGAGGGGGAGATTAAGAGAAAATATTTTTAATTTTAGAAATTCAACTAGTAATATTTGTCATCATAAAAAAATGGAGATTGTTGTAACTCAAGGGTTATGATTGAGTCATGTCCTGTATGGGTGTATGCTTGCTTAGTGACCATGCACACACACTCAAGGGGAGTGAGATTGAATAAAAATCAGTTCAATGATTGAACTAATCATATTGTATAATATATATCATATTATACGATAAACTCATCTAACTAATAATGTTAGATGAACTAGATCATCCAGGATGATTAATTATGATCATGAAAAATAGTTATCAATCATAATTTAGGTTATGTTTTGAATTTTATATATTTTTTTAATTGTCCAGGAAGATTTACATCATACTAGACAATCTATAAAAATCATGTCTAAATTGATCCTATGATTAGTCAATCAAATTTATTTAATTTTGATATTCTAATTGTACAATATAAATTGGATCATATTAGATGATCAAAAGGGATGATTTTGGTTGTCCCAACTTTCATCTTGGATGAACTTTATTTTGATTGAACTAATCGTCCTAAAAGTTTTTAATATTATACTGCATGATCAATTTAAATACTTGAACTGATTGTATTGATCATACTTGTTGAAAGATATATTTTGTACTAATTATACAGGATGATTTAAGGATTATACTATATGATATTTGATGATAGAATTGAATTTTCAGAATTTTTCAAATCCCACTATTTAAGCATTCTCAAGGCACTTAGAAAGTGTCTTTGAAAACCTTTTTGTCTTCATTATTATGGTGAAAACTTGAAGAGGGAACTTAAAATGGATAGAGGAAAGAGTGGAGTTTGAGAGGGAAAAGACCCTTGGAGGGGATTTCAATGGATTGTGGAGGGGATTTCACATAGTTGCTCTGGCAAGCTTGCACCTTAGTACTATCAGATTCAACATTCATTTTGAGGGAATTTTTGGAAGAAGAAGATCTCTTTGGTGTCAAAAGACCTGGCAACTCCATCACACTGGAGAAGATGAAAGGGATTCATGGTTCTCTTCGAACTCCTGGAAGGAGAAAAAGGAGTCATGGTTCTCTTCCTGGAAAAGGTGTTTCGATCCTCTGTCTCACTGGGTTGGTGGAAATATTTTGTAAGGGATTATCCGCCTTATTATGGGAGCAAAAGGAGTGACACTAAAATATTTTAATGTAATGATCAGATGGTACCTCCAGGGAGTGGAAGTATGTTAGGTTGGACGGAACCACTATAAATTTGGTGTGTTCATTCCTTTTATTATTTTTGCATTTATTTTTCTTGCAATTAATTGTGTGGGTGAAAATATTAATTTATCTTTTTGTTGTGAATTTAATTCATTTCAAATCAAGTTGAAAAAATATTTCTTTTTGTTAAATAAGTTATTAAATGACCAATTAACCCCCTCTTAGTTAGCTTTGGGACAAGTTCATTAGGGTTTAACCACCCTCAAGAATTTTTAGTTGCAACTTGAGCTCACGAGTTTATATTTTTTATGATAGCAAATATTGTGGCTCACATCCTAATGTTTACTTATATTTGCAATATATATTTATTTATGAGTGTACAAACATTTCAAGAACATCATACACCATCCAATAAAGATTCAAGGCTCATGATTGAGTAGAACATGTTATATTATAAAGATTTTTAGAATATTCATTAATATATTTTTTATTTCTTAAGTCAAGTCCTATAAAAGTGTATGCTAGCTTGGTGATCTTACACACAAACATACTTAAGGGGAGTGAGATTGTCTCAAAAGAAGAAGTTAAAATTTTTTACCTAATTATATTATATGATTTATATCATACTATATGATCATCTCATCTAACTCATTATACTAGATGATTTAGATTACTCAAGATGATTAGTTATGATCATGAAAAATAGTCGCGAATGATAATTTAGGCAAGTTTTTTAAAATTTAAATTTTGTTCTAATCCTTCAGGATGATCTACATCATACAAGAAGATCTATAATACTCATGCCTTAATTGATCTTGTGATTAGTTAGTCGTATCTACTTAATTTTGATATTATAATCGTATGATATAAATTGGGTTATATTGTATAATCAATAGAGATGATTTTAGTTGTCCCATATTTTGTCATAGATGAACTAAATTTTGGATGAACAAATCATCCTGGACAATCACATAATTGTCCTAGATTATTAGTACAAATACTTAAATTGACCGTATAGGGAAATGCTGATTGTACTGATAAACATGATATTTTTTTACTAATCGTATAGGATGATTATATAGTTTCATACAGGACGATCGGTATAAATTTAAATTGATAGTACTGGACTATCTCGTGATCATATAGTACTATCAGGTCAAATTTTATACATCATATTGGATGATCTTTGATGGTAGAATTAAGTTATTCGGGTTTTTCAAAGCCCTATATTTAAGCTTTATTCAAAGATATTATATGTGTCTTTGTCATGCATTGAGCCTCTATTATTCTAGAGAAAACCTAAAGAGATAGCCCTAAAAGGGAGAGAGGAAAGAGTGGAGTTTGAGAGGGAGAAGATCCTTGTGTGTTTCAAGGAAGTGTTGAGCAGGTTTTACACGGTTTCTCCGACAATCTTGTATCTTAGTATCATTGGATTCAAGGTTTATCTTGAGGGAAGTTTTGGGAGGAAGAAGATCTCTTTACTATTAAAGGACTAAGCTACTCTGTCGTGCCGAGGAAGGTGAAAGTGATTCGTGGTTCTATGTAGTCTCCATGAAGAAGAAAAAGGATTCAAGGTTCTCTACCTATGAAAGGAGTTTCATCCCTCTTCCACATTGGGTTGGTGGAAGATATTTCATAATGGCTCATCCAACTAACTCTTTGGGCTAAAGGAGAGTCATTAATGATTTAATACAAAACCTGGAATGGGAGGTCCTGGGGAGAGAACGTAGGTCAGATTGGCTGAGCCATTATAAATTTATGATGTGTTTGTTCTTGATTTTATTTTTTGCACTTTATTTTCCACATTTATTTTTCTTATAATCGTGTGAGTAAAAATCTTTGATTTTTATTATTGTAAAATTACTTTGGTTTTGCATCGAGAGATAAAACTATCTATTTTTTAGATGTTAAAAAAGCTTTAAAAGGGGAATTTTTCTTTGTGTTGGAAAGAAGTTTTTAAATCACTAATTTATCCCACTCCCCCCTCTTGGTTAGTCTTGGACTAATTCTTTAGGGTTTCATTACCCTCATGAACTTTTAAGTGGTATCAGAGCAGGATTCATAAATTAAGTTTTAAAAACTAAAAAAAAAAAAGATAAATGTCTAACTTTGGACATCTTAATAATACGAAAGAATATTCAATCATGTGACCACCATTATCTGAAAACATTTCTTTTGATTTTTGGAAAATTTACATGTTTACTTTATTGCAAATAATTGATTATCGAATGTGGCATATGATTCAAATTGGTTATTATGTATTATTATGTATTATAGATGGTGTCATATATTCCTTTTAATGGAGTATAATAGAATAAATCAATGCTCAATTGAATGTTAAATGTTTGAACTATTTTTTTTATGCTTTGAATTCTAAAGATTGCATGAGAATTCTACTTGTACTACTGACAAAGAAAATTGGGATAGATTATACACTACATACAAAGGTACTAATAAAGTCAATCAATCTAAGTTTAATATTTTAATGCATGATTATAAAATTTTTTACATGAAACCTTATAAGACAATCTTAGATATGTATACTAGATTTACTCATATTGTGACATCATTACATACTTTAGATAAAGAACTTTCGAACTTTTAAAAGGTTAATAAAATTTTACTTTTTTTTTTTGAATAAAAAAGCCAGAGCTTGCTATATTTAAAAGCAAAATAAAGAGCAATTACAAGCATGATTCCTCTTTCAAAATATTATAAAATGAAGGAGGAACCTTATTTAAAGTAAACTCATCCCAACTAAATCTAGTGACTAATGCGTAGTTAGCACATAAGTAAGCTAACTTATTATTATCCTGACCTATACAATAGAAAATGATAAAATTAAAATTCATAAGAAATTCCATACTGTCTTCCTTGTACTCTCCTTTTTTCCAAGCTCTTTTTATGAAAGAAATGATATTTGAGTTGTCCCCTTCTATGATAATGTCTTTATATTTGAACATCCAATCCTTGATTTCCTCCTTTAATGAATATATTGCAAGCATCTCAAGCTGTGCTATGTACCAATATACACAAGGCCTCCCATCGGCGTACAAATTATCTCCCTTTGTAGTCTCTAAGAACTGCTGCAATTCCTGCTTTATAAGAAGACAGTAGAGATGCATCTACATTTACCTTTAGCCAATTGGGTGGTGGAGGATGCGAAGAATTGTACAGTCTAGAAGACCGGTTGACATCTGAGTTGCCCAAATTAGATTGAATAAAACTATAAGAGATCGAAGCTTGGCATATAGCATTAGAAGCTATCAGACTAGGATTTTCCTCTACACCATCATCAATGAGTTTGTTTCTACTTTTCCAGGAAAGGAAAACTGTAGTGTTGTAAAGGTTCACAACCATAGATTTCTTCTTCAAATTAGTATCCAGCCAATTGATACATTGTTCAAACTTGTCAAATAGCAAAATACCAAAACCCCACTAATTAAGATGGAAGATTACGTCTTTGAACTTCAAGCATCCACATGTGATATGTTTCACTTCTTCAATAGCATTGCATCCCCTTGGACAGATGGCATTCTCTAATAATCTTCTATAGCATAAAAATTGAAGTGATGGGATAGCATTCCTATAAAATCTCCACCAAAATACTTCAACTCTAGAATTTAACTTGCTTGCTTTTTTAATCCATTCCCAATATTGAGACTCACAAGTATCTTTGACCGAAGTTTTAAAGGCTAAATCGAAATTGATTTTCCAGAATTTTGGTTAATCAACTCCATTTGATCTTCTTCCCCAACTTGAACAATTTTAATTTGCATAATCAAATTAACTAGTTCTCTCCCAAATGATTCCAGCAACAACTGTTCATTCCAGCATCCATCCCTCATGAATTTATTGACTGAAACAAATTCACCCTCATGTGGGACAACATAGGTAGGACACATATCTATGCTTTTATCCAAAATCCAATTATCTTTAAATTCATTCACTATAGACCATCTCACAGTGGGCTTCAACATTTTATAACCTTTAGTCAACAATTTATGAGATGCCGAACTGCTTCCTCTTCCACTTCCCTTTTCCAGCCTTGTTCCATATTTAGATACCATTAACCTGTATAACAGCAAGTCTTTATCTTGAAAAAATTTCCATGCTAGACAAGCTCTCAAAGCAGGTGTCTTTTTGCAATTAGAATGCAACCCACGGCCACCTCTTTCAATTGGTTTGCACATATCAGTCGAACTGACATAATGCAATCACTTATTACCATCCTTCTTATTCCATATAAAGTTTCTACCAGCTTTATCGAGTTCTTCCAGCACTCATCTTGGAACTATGGAATGAATAGCATGAAATGTGGGAAGAGCTGACAATACAGATTTAACCAAATTTATTTTACCTACCAACGACAATAATTTGCTTCCCCATTGATTCAATTTCTTCAAGGCATTATCTATGATGAACTGAAAGTCATCATATTTAAGTCTTCTCAAAGCTATCTTTAGACGAAGATATTTAAATTCTTTAACAGATTTGAATCCCATAATTCTTTTGATGCTATTCTTCTTCTTCCTTCCCACATGTTTTCCAAACAACATGGCAGACTTGGAAAGGTTAATTCGTTGACTCATCCAATCACAGAAATTGAACAAGATTTGCTTCACTCTTTTTACCTCCTTCCTATTGGCTTCTGAGAACATAATAACATCATTTGCATAAAGTAAATTTGAAATCCTAGGTCCCTCCGAGTTAATCTTTATACCACAATTACTTTTTTCAAATGCATTTGAGAGAAGTTGAGAGCAAAGAATAAAAAGCATAGGAGACAAGAGACATCCTTGTCAAAAACCACTCCTAGCTTGAATCCAATTTGAATAGTTACCATTAATAATTAAAGAAAACTTAGGATCTTCCACACATTCCTTGATGAGTTTAGAAATTTTTGGAGGAAAATTGAAGTATACCAATACTTTCTTTAGAGAAGACCAAGCCATGGAATCATAAGCTTGTTCCATGTCAACTTTGAACGCAACAAGTCCTTTAGAAGCTTTAGAAAACCTTAATTTATTAAAGATCTCTTGAACCACCAAAACATGGTCCGATAAGGACCTTCCCTTAATGAATGTCGCTTGCTCTTTACAGATTAGTTTTGGAATGACCATAACTAATCTATTCAATATGATGATTGCCACCACCTTATAAACTATGTTACATAGACTTATAGGTCTATAATTAGATGGGAGAATAGGATTACATGCCTTTGGGATAAGTACTATCAATGTTTCCTTCCAATCTTTGTTTAGATATCCATTGCTAAAGAATTAACTTATAGCCTTCCAAAAATTAGATTTAATTATTCCCCAATAAGCTTTAATGAAAGAGTTTGTAGCACCATCCTTTCCAGGTGAGATATTGTTTTCCAATTGACTCAGTACTCCTTCCACCTCTTAAATTGTAAGGTCTGCCTCTAGGATTTCATGATCTCTTGAATTCAAGCAATTGTTCACAGCTGGCCAACCTTCAAGTTTGCAGCTCCAAATCTTCCATTTCTTCTAAAAAAACTGCAAGAAAACATCTTCCATATTTTCTTTTTCTTCCACCAACAACCCATTCACATCTTTGATTTTGAAGATTTTATTTGAATTTCTTCTAGCACTAGCATAGGAGTGGAAAAAATTTGAATTCTCATCACCTTCTTTTAGCCACTTTACCTTAGCTCTTTTCTTCCACCATGAATTCAATCTAGCCAAAGTTGAATTCAGCTCATTCACCTTTGCTTTGAGACTCTAATATTCAGATTCAGATAGAGCACCATGTGTTGATTCTTTGCTTTAAAGCTCCATAATTTAATTCATAAGGTCATCTTTAAGCTTATTTAGATTCTTCAACTTGGATTTTCTCCACAAGAATAATGATTTCAAGGCCCTTTTAAACTTCTAATTAAGCACTTGAGAACAATTGCCTTGATAATTCTTGTTCCATTCCTTCCTTACCACCGCAAAAGAGGCTTTATAAGACACCTAGCCGTTTTCAAACCTGATATTTCTCTTAGAGATAGGTTCGAAATCCTGAAATTGTAATATAATTAGACAATGATCTGAGGCAATCCTAGCCAGATGCCTTACTACCAAACGAAAAGGTGTGCTCAGTACAGAGGTGTTGATAAAACACCTATCCAATCTTTCTAGTATCCTCGCACCACTACATTTGTTGTTGCACCATGTGTATGTTGGCCCAATGAACCCAACTTCATGTAAATCATTGTTAAGCAATTACATCTTCATATCCTTAAATCCTTGGGAGAAAGTGAACCTTATACCACCAAATTTATCCTCTTTATCCATTAAACAGTTAAAATCACTACCTATTTCCATAAGTAGTTCTCTAATGGAATACTTGTCTAGCATATCCCATAAATCTCTTCTCTTTTGAACTTCTCTACTACCATACACCGTGGCCACCCTCCACAATCCTTTATTGAATATTTTTAGATCTCCAATCACAATTTCAGAAGAAGTGTCTTCCACCAAAAACTCAACAAGAATAGAATTCGAAAGAATTAACAAGCCACCAGAAAGTCCTGATGACAAAACATAGAAAAAGTCCCAATCCATGCCTATCATTTTATTGATTTAACATCTATCAACTTCAGCTAGGTTTCTACCAAACCCAAGAATAAAGCTCCATTATTTTTAACAAATTCTCTAAGATATAGAGAAGCACTCCTTTTCCTTGCTCCTCTATAATTCCAAAAAGCTATGGAATGCATTAAAAGATATTAGGGGGATTAACCCCCAAATTACCTTTCCCTTTTATCTCCAATCTTCTGCTTCTTGTTGAAGAGTTAATTGGTCCCAATTCCCTCAACTTCTTAGGTATTTTTTTCTTATTGGAAAGAGGAGCATCAACCTTCCCTTCACTTACAGATGTCACCTTTTCACCAGAAGCTGTACCAGATTCTTTTATATCATCCCCACATGAAGTTTTTACAGTTTTCTTGTTAACAACACTAGAATGAATTTCATTTTCAATTGAAACATCATTTGGGTTATGAACAAACTCTCCTTCCTCCAGATCAACAAGTGCACTGAAACTGTTATCAACAATGACTGGCTTCACAATTTCTTGAGCTCTGATGTTTCCCTCTACAAAATCCTCAGATGAACTTATTGCCAAAATTTCTTCCACCAGATTTTGCTCTCCTACTAGATTGTCTTCTTTGTTTCCAACAATTCTGTTGTCCTTTTTCAAAGGAACCCAGTTGCTCTTACTTCCCATCCGAGATGATGGTCTTCTGGCCAAGTTGTTGTTAGTTTTTTTCTTCCCATACCACATCATCAACCATGGTCTATAATTTTCTTTATCAATCAATTCTTTTTCGCCCAGTTTTTGATTACCTTTAGCATTATCATTTCTAACAAAATTACTATCATTTGAATTAACAGGCTTTGAAGAATTGGACCTATTTTCCATTTCAACTAAGGCACATTCATTTCTTTCATGACCAATTTTCTCGCATTCAAAACACATATTTGGCAGCATTTTATATTTAATTCTCTTGAAGAATTTGTCTTCATCATCTTCAACCCAAACACCAGTTGGTAGTTTAGCATCCAAATCTATCCGGACGCAAACCCTCCCAAATTATCTTCTGGACCACTGGAACATATTGTCGTCAATTAAAAAAGGCTTACCCACCATAGAAGCAATACGGCAAATGTTAATATCATCCCAATAATGCAACGGTAGGTTGGGAAATCTAATCCAAATAGGAGCAGATGGCCCTTTAAGTGAATTTGGATCAAACCTTTGAGTCCATTTTTCAATCCCCACAATGTTCCCATTAACAAACCAGGGACCATTGGTTAGCACTGCTTCCATATGTTCAGGTTCAAAGAACGAGCAAAGAATCCATCCCTTCCCAAGCACCGTAAGATGGAATTTTTCATATTGACTCCACTGTCTCCTCAATTCATAGCTTATTGAAGCAAAATTAAGATCACCACCAAAAATTTGTACTACCAATGACTTATCAAGTTTTTTTGAATTATCCATAACTTTTTCCACATTAAGCTTGATAGACCTTCCATCTTCAGCTAAGCAGTTCCCGAAATCCAAATCAGCCACCCTAATATTTTTGTTCTTTAGCTTAACATTCTGATGAATTTCTTGATTACTTCTATTAGGCATTTCATCAGTAACTTCATTACACCTTCCCAATTCACCTGATTCGCATTCTCGTACCTCCTCCAGATCAGACTTCACATTATCTTTGATTGTCAGGTTCCTTTTCTTAACAACATTTTCAACTTCATTCAAACCACCAGCCATCTTCAAATCAGAAATCTCATTCACACTTCTTTCTGGTGTCAATACAGCTGCATTGTACGTCTTATTTATTCCAGCTCTTAAAATTGAAGTTGGAGAATATACCTTATCTCCTTTAGCCAACTGGGTCTTTCCTAACAGATCAAGATTTTCCAGATTTTTCTCCAATAGAATTTCTTTACCCTTACCGACAACCTCTATAATTTGTTTCTTCATTAGCACTCCTCCTTTATTAATTGTTAAGGGCTTATTCATTATCACATTAACCTTTATTCTAGGGAACTAATTTGCTTTATCATCTACAAATGTCGGAGGTGAAGAAGTCACGCTCCGAGCTCCACCATTCAAAGGGCATCCAGATGATCGTCTTTCCTTCATTGGACCTCCGGCCGAAGGAGGCCGGCGACCGTCCACCTCCATAGACTCCAACGGTGAAGCTGCGAAATCAGCTTTTTGAAAAAAACTAAAATTTTAAATCTTAAATGTTCTCTCTCTCCAAATGTGATTCACTTGCCAATCAATAAAATTTTACATTGTCTGCATGATAAATTTCATGCTAAAGTTACTATTATAAGTGAATCAAAAGACTTAAATAATTTTCTCTATTAAAATTTTGAATGGCTCACTCATTGCCCATGAGTAAAGAGTGAGTAAAAGACTTTGGATGTAGGTAAAACTATATTTCTAAAAGCTGATGACATGAATAAAATAGGTTAATAGATGCTTAGAGCAAGAAAATAACATCAATAAGAAGAAAATTTAAAAATATACTACAACACATGTATCAACATCAGCAAAGCAGGAACAAAGGTAAACATGGTAAGAATGATAAGATTTCTTTTGATGATATTTATTTTAGGTGTTGGAAGAAAAGACATATGAAAAATTAGTGCCCTGATATAAAAACACTTCATGCAAAGGAAAAGGGTAAAAATAAGCCAATTATAATAAAAGCAAATAATAAAAACTAAAAGATCTCCTAGGCAGACCTAGCTTCTGAATCATCAGACCAGGAGAAAAATGATGAGGTACAAAATTTTGTTTGTGATTTTATCTTTGTTATAATTAATGCATGCGCATATGTTCTTTATCTTGTTTTTGTTCGCTGTAAATAATTTTCATTTTCTTTATTATTTTATTTTTATTTATTTATGTTTGTAAAATTTTTTTGTATTATTTTCATGTATTTTTTTATCACACTCTTTGATCATCACCCACAAATCACATCTTACATCATATTTTCATAAGAGAATCAATCACACCTTACATTTTTTTTAAATGAAAATTTTACTTCTTTTTATTTGAAATTTTTGGTGAATATTTACTTCTATAAATAGTTAAAGAAAGAAAAATTGATTATTATCCCTCTTCCTCTAACTCTTTTAGTGGTATAATTTCTTTTTGAATAAAAAACTATTTCAAATTAAAAATTAAACCAAGAAATAGAAATTTGTTTCATCTTCCTACATTTCTCTATCTCATTTGAATATTTTTGTGAATCAATGAATCAATTTTCAAATTTTTTTACTCAAGCTGTCTGTCTATATCAGATGGATCAAGTTTGATTTGGGATTTACTCTTTTTTATAAAAGAGTTTGAGTTCTTCTTCTTTTATATTTAGAAGATAATCTCACAACTAAGAATTTTTTAAAGACTTAAAAAGGAAGTAAGTTGGCAAAAAAAGAAAAGAAGTATAAAATGAGCCCAAAATAAAAAAATCATAATGTCCGCAAAATTTGCAAGATGCATAAAGTGTATCAAAAATCAAAAGATGCACAAATTGTGCCAAAAATGGATAAAGAAGCATAAAATGAGCTCACAATAAGTTAGCTTCCTTTCCTATCAAGTCTTTAAATTTTAGACAATTCCATGTGCTAATTGATATTGTCCACACTTGAATTTGAAAATCATGATTTATACTTCATCACTTTTCATTACTATTCTCATTAGATATATTTTTGAAAAAAAGTTTGAAAATATCACATTTTCTTCCTAATTTATTTTTTGAATTAGATTTTTGTTTGAAAAAGAACTTTAACTTGTAAAGAGCTTCAGCTAGGGTTAATAAAATTCAAATTTCTAACCTTTTTGAATATTTGTGTTGTCAATTCATTTCTTATTAATATTTTGAATAAAATTAAGATGTAACTTTCTCATTTCAAGAAAATTTATTGAAGTTAATTGATTCTTCTTAATCATCACCACCACCTACACTTGATCTAGGTCAATATGATATTTCACTTGTTATATGTACTCTATTTTGTTTTTTCTATATTTCTCTTCTTTTTTATAATGTCAAAGGGGGATATTGTATTTGGTTGGTTGTATTTGTGTTTAAGTTACATACATTTGTCTCGTATTTGCATTAGTTTATATGTTATTTAGATTCTAAATGTTTTTAATTTATTTTTGTATTAAAAAAACTTTTTTTTATTTCCCCTATGTTTAATATAATTATCTTAGTAAGGGGGAGATTAGCAAAAAATATTTTTAAATTTATAAATTCAACTAGTAATAGTTTCCCTCATTAAAAGGGAGATATTGAGCACTCAAGCTCACGAGTTTATTATTTTGATGATAAAAAATATTATGGCCCACATCCTTATGTATACATGTATTTTTAATGTATATTTATTTATATGTGTACTAATATTTTAGGAACACCATGCACCATCCAATGAAGATTCATGGCTGAAGATTAAGTAGAATAGGTTATGTTATAAAGATATTTGTAATATAAATTAATATATTTTTGATTTATTAAGTCAAGTCCTATAAAAGGTGTATGCTAGCTTGGTAACCATGCACACACATACTCAGGAGGAGTAAGATTGAGTCAAAAATAAATGTTCTAATTTTAAACTAATCATACTGTACAATCAGCTCATCTAACTAATTATACTATATGATTTAAATCATCCAGGACGATCAATTGTAATCATAAAAAATATCATTAAAGATAATTTAGGCAAGATTTTAATATTTAAATTTTGTTCTAAATGTCCAAGATGATCTATATCATATAGGATGATCTATGATAAATATGCCTAAATTAATCATATGAATAATCAATTAAATCTACTTAATTTTGATATTATGATTGTACTATATAAACTGGATTGTACTATACGATCAGTAGAGACAATTTTTATCATCCCATATTTCATCCTAGATGAATTGCATTTTAATTGAACTAACAGTCCCGAACACATAATCATCCTAGACGATTCATATAAATTCTTAAATTGATCATATAGAGCAATGTTAATCGTACTGACAAAAAGGGATATTTTTGTACTAATTATAAAGGATGACCGTATATGATCATAATGGATGATAAGTATTAATTTGAACTTATCACACAGGACTATCTGGTGATCAAACAGTATTATCAGGTTATACATCATACATTATAATCTCAGAATCATACTAGATGATCTTTGATGGCATAATTGGGTTTCTAGGGGATTTTAAAAGCCAAATATTTAATCTTTCTCTAAAGACACAGCAAGTGTCTTTATCATGCATTGAGTGCTTATTCTTCTGGAGAAAACTTGAAGAGAGAGACTTAAGGGAGAGAGGAAAGGGTGGAGTTTGAGAGGGAGAATATCCTTGTGGGTTTAAAGGGTGTGTGAAGGGCATTTCACATGGCTACTCTAGTAAACTTGCATCTTAGTACCATCGAATTCAAAATTTATCTTGAGGGAAGTTTTAGAAAGAAGATCTCTTTGGTGTCAAAAAACCTAGCTACTCTGCCGCATTGGGGAAGGTGAAAGGGATTTGTAGTTCTATTCCATCTCCTGGAGGGTGAAAAAGGAGTCAAGGTTCTCAACATGTGAAAGGAGTTTTGGTTCTCTACCGCATCAGGTTGGTGGAAGAGAGTTTTTAAGAGATTCTCCGCCTAGCTGTTGGGGCTAAAGGAGAGACTAACATTTTAGTGCAATACCTAGAACGGGAAGTTCAGAGGAGTGGACATAGGTCAGGTTGATCGAACCACTATAAATCTCAGGTGTATTTATTCTTGATTTTAATTTTTAGCACTTTATTTTCAACATTTATTTTTGTTATAACTGTGTGGTTACAATCTTTGATTTTTTACTATTATGAAATTACTTTGCTTCCTCATTAATAGGTCAAACTATCTATTTTTTAGATGATAAAAAATCTTTAAAAGGAGGATTTTTCTTTATGTTGGAAAGAAGTTTTTAAATCAGCAATTCAATCCCCCCCCGCCTTCCTTGTCTCTTTGTCAAAACAGTTCTATAAGGTTAAACAACCATCATGAACTTTACATTTTAATGCCTATACTAATAAAAAATCATTAAAAATCCAAATCAAATCAAATTTTAGTAATCTTAGTTTCATTGGTTAGGGCTTGAGCCCTACTACTTTATAAAAATAATTTCAAGTAATTTTGATGATTAAATTATGAGAGGATTGGACATGTTTGAATATATATTTTCTTATTTTTCTCAATATCCATTAGTCAAACTGAGATCAATTTTGGAGGGTTGATTATAGATCATGTTATTAAGCTCATGTAATTTTCTTAAGTCATAGTCAGCTCTAGATTTTTAGAATATGAATTTTAAAAGTTATGTGTCCATTTTAGACACAACTTTTAAAATTTAGCTATTAAAATATTTAGAAATTTATTATCTTATTTCACCCAAATTTTGCTAGTAGAACTCTTGAAACTAAATATCAAAGCTATAGATTTATTTAGCTTTGAGGATTAATTTTGAAACCAAGGTATACTTTGATTATACCAAATTCAATGAATTTGAAGCATTGTACTCATGCACCTATATTTTAAAATTTAGTGCATTTGAAGATCATTTGGTCTATTATTTAATGAACTCAAAATAGATGTACATAATTAACCTAAAAATTTGAAAATTTATATTAAATTCAAATCAAATCAAAAAAATATATTCTAACCTTAAAATTGTTTAGAGTTAGAAGATTAAGAGAGGAAAAATAAAAACAATATGAAAATAAAAAAAAATTAAAAATAAGAAAAGTCAACATTTAATTAAAAAAACAATTAAAAAATATGAACTAAATATATTTCAAACTCAAAGGCATTCATTTCATAATCATATGTAATATTTATGAAAAATAAAAAACTATAGAAATCACTATAAATAAAAAATTCAATATTTGTTCAAACTTAAATCACGTAAAGAAACATCAAACTTGTAAAATCCATAACCAATTTCAAAAAAATCCAAATTGATTAATCTTAGAGGCATTAGAATCCCAATTAAATCTATTATTTATGAAAAATATAAAAATTACAAAAACCAATGCAAATTAAAGAGTTAACAAGTGAGTCAAATATTAAATATATTAAAATATTCAACAAAATCTAAAAATTAATAAGTCATGAAAAACTCAGTACATCATCAATCTGAAGAATTAAAGTAGATAAAAATAGTAAAATTAATAACCAATACTCAATTAATTTGTTATCACTTGAAATCTAGCTAAAGGTTAAAAGTTTCTTCAAAATCAATCACTTATGTTTGATTATACTCCTTGGCCACCAATCTTGCCTTATTTCTAATCACAACACCTAAATCATTCATTTTATTTTTGAACACCCACTTAATTCTAACAATATTGTAATCTTTTATCCTTTCAATTAATTCCCAAACATCATTTCTAACAAATTGATTCAATTTTCTTGCATTGATAAAATCTAAAATTCATCCAAAAGTGCTTGATTTATATTAGCTGATTCAATCATCAATATAAAGGCAGAATAGTTCACTTCTTTACTAAGTTCATGCCTAGTTCTAACACCCTCACTAGGTTCACCTAAAATCAATTCTTTTGGGTGACTCTTAGAAAGTTCATATTCTTGGGGCAAAATATTTTCTGCTCCAACATTCTCTTTCAAATTCGTCTTTTCAATTCCTTGGGAGATATCTTCAATATGAACTTCTTCTAACCTTGGCTCTTTTGAAATGTCAGATTCATCAAAAACTCCATGTGTGGCATCCTCAACTACCAAAGTTTTCTTGTTAAAAACCCTATAGGATTTGCCAACATTAGAATATCCTAGAAAAAATATTTCATCAGATTTAGGATCAAATTTTACTAAAGTTGTTTTACCATTATTATGAATTAACACCTTACATCCAAAAATATACAAATGTGAAAGAATAGGTGTTCTCCCCTTAATACGTTCATAAGGTTTCTTGTTCAATTTGGATCTAATGTTCATGCTATTTAGAACATAATAAGCTGAACTAACCACTTCAACCTTAAAATATTTTGAAAGTGAGTATTCTACTAACTTAGCTCTAGCAGCTTCTATCAAGGTTATATTTTTTTCTTTCAATAACTGAAAGTGCTCAGATGACACTAGAAAGTGCTCTGATACCACTTGAAAGTTCGTTAGGGATGTTAAGCCCTTATGAACTGGCCCAAGACTAATAATGAGATAGAGAGGTGAATCAATATTTAAAACAAAACTCAAATTTAAAACCAAAAACATGATTCACCACAATCAAAACCAACGATGCGGAAATTAAATGCGAAAGCAAATAATAAGAAAGAACACACCAGATTTATAGTGGTTCAGTAAAACCTTGACCTACATCCACTCCTTGGAGGCACCCTCCAAGTATTGCACTAAAATAAGTGTCTCTCCTTTAGCCCCCACAGCTAGGCGGAGAAGCCCTTACAAAATCACTTCCATCTTCCCCAGTACGGCGGAGTCGCCGAGTCCTTTGACACCAAAGAGATCTTCTTCTTTGGTGAACTTCCCTCGATACAAGCCTTGAATCCAACGGTATTAAGGTGCAAGCCTACCGAAGCAACCGTGTGGAATCCCCCTCCACACTCCCTTGAGTCCCCCCTCACAGGATCTTCTCCCTCTCTCAGACTTCACCCGTTCCTCACTCCCTTTCAAGCTTTCTCTTAAAATTTCTCCCACAATAATAAAGCTATAATGGCTGCCAAAGACACTTAAATGTGCCTTGTCATAGCTTAAATATAAGAGCTAAAAACAAGCTCATTAATACAAGTTGCCGACTTTATCATCCAGGATGATAGACATATCGTCCTGCTCGATTAGTTCAATGATGATCCAACATTCTTTTTCAAATTTGTCTTTTCAATTCCTTGGGAGATATCTTCAATATGAACTTCTTCTAACCTTGGCTCTTTTGAAATGCCAGATTCATCAAAAACTCCATGTGTGGTATCCTCAACTACCAAAGTTTTCTTGTTAAAAACCCTATAGAATTTGCCAACACTAGAATATCCTAGAAAAAATATTTCATCAGATTTAGGATCAAATTTTCCTAAAGGTGTTTTACCATTATTATGAATTAACATGTTACATCCAAAAATATGAAAATGTGAAAGAATAGGTGTTCTCCCCTTAATAAGTTCATAGGGTTTCTTGTTCAATTTGGATCTAATGTTCATGCTATTTAGAACATAATAAGATAAACTAACCACTTAAGCCCTAAAATATTTTAAAAGTGAGTATTCTACCAACTTAGCTCTAGCAGCTTCTATCAAGGTTATAATTTTTTCTTTCGGTAACCCCATTCTATTGAGTGGTCCTAGGTGCTAAAAAGTTGTGATCAATTCCTTGCTCTTTATGAAAATCTTTTCAAACTCTCCTCCATAATCACTTTGAATTTATAAAATTTCACACCCTAATTTCCTTTTAATCTAAGTAGAAAAACTTTTAATTTTATCAATTAATTCACTCTTATAAAATAAGAATTTGATCCAAGTGAATCTTGAAAAATCATCAACTATTAGAAACCCAAAAACTTTATCTCCTAGACTTACAATGCTAAATGGTCCAAAAAAATCCATTTGTAGGACTTCAAATAGTTTGCAAGTTATAACATCCTTAATTGAATAAAATGAGGACTTCACCTATTTTTTTAATTGACATGCATCACACAGGTGATCCTTATTGAAGCCTAGTTTGGGTATCCCTCTAACAAAATATTTCTCGGTAATCTTCCTAAGATTTTTCAAGCTTGGGTGACAAAGTTTTCTATGACATAACCATGATTTATTAGTAATTATTTTGAGACAAAAAGTATTAGAAGATTTAACAAAACTCAAATCAAGAATATACGTATTATTTACCCTATTTCCAGGCAACATGTGAATTCCATTTTTGCTTATAATATAGCTTTTGGGAAAAACATTAACACTATAACCTTTATCACAAAGTTGATTAATACTCAACAAGTTATTATTTAAGTCTTCAACCAATAATACATTTTCAATGAAAAAATTATTCTTATTTCCAATTATACATATACTTACACTTTTCTTATGGTATTCTCCCAGTGACACCTTGCCTTCATTCCTGGCTTCCAATGATATGAATTGTGTTGTGTCTCCAGTCACATGCATTCACATCCACTGTCAAGATACCAAATTCTCTCATAAGGACTTGTATGTAAGCGTTTCTACAAAATGAGCAAACATTAGACTTGGGAACCCAAGAAAATTTGGTTTCTCCTTTTGGCAAAAATAATATAGATGCATGTTTGATATGTTATAATTTATACATCTTAGGTCCCCAAACTGGATATATTTTATTATAAATCATGCAAGTGTGAGAGATATGACCAATCATTTCACATGAAAAATATTTAACTCTAGGAAAAGGATTTATCAATCTACGTAAGTTATGCTATCTTTTCCTAGGTTTTGAAATTTTAAGCTTATGATTAGGATTAGAAAATTGTTCAAGTGTTGGGAGTGTCCTATTTTCCTCAAGGGCTTTTGGTTTCTCTTTAAGATATGAATTTGTATTTTCTAAAACGACATTGTTAACTCTTAACTCATATTCTCTTTTGATTGTTTCATCTATTAGCACCTTATATTCATTTTCAAGATCAATATAAGATGTTTTTAATCATTTAATTTTCTTGTTTAAATCATCAAATTCATCCAATAATTTCATGTGGTTGATATCAATTAATGTGTGATTATTCCTAATAATTTTATGCTCTTTTGTAAATTTAAATATTCTATGTTCAACTTAGCAAGTAGTTTTTTAAGTTTCTTATATGTAGTATGGATTTTCTCAAAAACATTAAATAACTCATCATAAAATAAATCACATACCTCCTCTTGACCTGAGTGATCAAGATTGTGTTCCTTTAAGCACAAGTTTGTGACTTCCTCCTCTACTTCTATTTCTGAATAATCAGATGTTGAGTCCGCCCAGAATGCTCTCTATAGTCTTTTCTTGCCCTTCCTAACATTAGTTTTCTCCTCAACTTTCTCCTTGCTAGGATTAGCTTTGAGATTTAAGAAATTAGATTTGATGTGTCCAAGCTTCCTACATTAATAATAAATTACATCATTAGAAGCTTTTGTATTTTTATGGAACTTACCCTTATTCCACTGCTGACATCTTCATTTCTTTCTTCTTAGGAAACTCTTTAATTGCCTTGTCATGAGTGTAATATCATCTTGATCCTCAAGATAAGATTGATCACTTTCTGAGTCATCCACCTTTAATGCAATGCTTTTTTTCTTCTGCTTGACACCTGTATCAATCTGTCTTTGAGTCACTCCTTCCTTGTAAGTAATAAGTGATCCAAGCAGATTCTCAATAGAATAAATAATTAGGTCTTTTGATTCAGTTATGATAGTAATCTTTAAATCATAAGCAGTAGGTAAACACCAAAGAATTTTATTAACTTTCTCATAATTTGTTAGTTCCCTATCTAAAGCAAGCAATGAAGTGATTATTTGTATAAAGCAAGTATACATGTTAGTGATTGATTCATCTGGTTTAATACAAAAAGGTTTGTATTCATGTAATAAAATATTCAATCTAAACTATTTCATTTCATTTGTTCTTTCATTACACATGTGATAGTTAAGTGATTGAAGAAAAGTAGACATATGAGTTTTCCAAAAGTTGAAAGGAATATTATCAAGTAGTGGTGGTCTAGTAATCAAATATCCTTCAGGAGTGTTATGATTTCAAAAAGTAGTCATGATCATTTTCAAAAGTTATCTAAACCATTATTTTTAAAAATAAACTCTAATACCACTTGAAAATTTGAATAGGTTTTTGGACCTAATAGATTTGTCCCAAGGCTAACTAAGAGGGGTGGGTGAATTGGTTATTTAAAATTCTCTTAGTAATTTAGAAATTTGATTTAAGTTCTTTTGTATAGTAAAATGATCAAATTTTTAAAAATAATTTTTAAACCACTGAAAGTAAATGTGCAGAAAATAAAAATGTAGTAAAAGGACAGAAGAATATAGAAATTTTATAGTGGTTCGATCCAGCTAGACCTACCTCCACTCCCTAAAGACTCCTTCAGGTATTGCACTATACTAAAGTGACTCTCTTTTTTCCCCACGATAAGGTAGAGAAGCCATTACAATAACCTCTCATCCACTAATCCCAATGAGATAGAGTACCGTCATCCTTTCTCACCCACCTGGTGATGGCAGAGGACCAATGTCCTTTCTCACCCTCCTGGTGATAGTAGAGTACTAGTATCCTTTATCACCCTCTTAGTCATGGTAGAGTATAGGTTTTCTTTCTCCCCTCCTGGTGATGGTAGAGTACCAACATCTTTTCTCACCCTTCTGGCAACGATAGAGTACCAACATCCTTTCTCACTCCCTTGGTGATGCTAAAGTACCAACATCCTTTTTCACCTTCTTGGTGATGGCAAAGTATGACATCCTTTCTTACCCTCCTAGTGATAGCGGAGTACCCGATCTTTTCCAAAGATCTTCTCTCAAGAGTCTTTAAAGAAGTAGGCAGAGATTTGAAGAACTTATAAAATGATTCTCACCTTTGGACAACCTTGCGAACCCTTCATAAATTAAACTTGCAAGATCTCTCAATCCTCACACCCAAACACTCTTCCAAAACACTCTCACTCTCACTCTCAAGAGAAAATTTGCAGAAGCCTACCATAGTTAATTTTTAGGACCATTATATAAAAAGGACAAGAAAAATTGTCCAAAAAACTAAAATTTTTAAGTTGGACATGCTTGGATCGTACAGTACGATCATACTTTATATGTTTGAATAGTTTTAAAAATCCATGTATGATCCTTTACAAACTTGATTTCATACTCTGTTAGTCTTATGTATTAACTGACATCGTACATTACAAATAGTTCAAAACTAAACAAGTTCATCTGATATGATTTTTTATGAACCCATTTCGTACTCTAAATGTTGTATATATGAACTCCACTTCATACAGTACAATCAATTCAAAAATGGTGAGTTCATTCACGATGAATTGATAAGCATCCATTTTGTATTATGGACATCGTATGTATGAACCAAAGTTTGTACAGTACGAACAATTCAAAATAAATTGCTAAGGCATGAATTCATTAACTTAGTTTTGGAGGAACTTTTAGGTGAAATTGTCCAA
>NW_021320070.1:802450-819980 GCF_001605985.2 Dendrobium catenatum | reverse complement strand
GCCCGGACGAAATCACCATTAATTGCTTTCCAAAATTGCCAGAGAAATTTTGGAAAAATTGTCCTGGATCATCCTGGCCGATATTTTATAGTCCAGGCCGATCCACCAGGCTGATATCCAAAAATAATAATTTCCTAAGTAGATCTGGCAACAGATTCTTTCTGAATTGAGCCTATCATCCTGGCCGATACAAAATCATCCAGGACGATGTATTTTGCATAAACACGACTGCTTTAATGAGGATGCCCTAATTAGGGTTTCTGCTTTTGGACAGATCATCCCGGCCGATATAAATATCGTCCAGGACGATGTTACCAAAAATAGTAAACTCTAGGGAATAGTCAAAAACTCTTATACGTTACAAATCATCAGGAGCCACAACAAATATAATATACTTAAGAAAGAAAAAAATGTACAAACTGACTCAGACCTAGTCTACCCAATCTTGAGCTGGTTTCAATTTGTAGTCCGATCGTGTGAACCTAAATTATCAGTACATAAGGCAGTCGTATAGAAATAAAAATGTTTGTTATCATCAAAATCATAAACCATTGATCCGCAATAATAACCCCATTCTATTGAGGGATCCTAGGTGCTAAGAAGTTGTGATTAATTCCTTGCTCTTTATGAAAATATTTTCAAACTCTTCTCCATGATCACTTTGAATTGATAAAATTTCACACCCTAATTTCTTTTGAATCTAAGTAGGAAAACTTTTAATTTTATCAATTAATTCACTCTTATAAAATAAGAATTTGATCCAAGTGAATATTGAAAAATCATCAACTATTACAAACCCAAAAACATTACTTCCTAGACTTACAATGCTAAATGTTCCAAAAAAATCCATGTGTAGGACTTCAAATAGTTTTCAAGTTATAAGATCCTTAATTGATTGAAATGTGGACTTCACCTATTTTTTTAATTGACATGCATCACACAGGTGATCCTTAGTCAAGCCTAGTTTGGGTATCCCTCTAACAAAATATTTCTCGGTAATCTTCCTAAGATTTTTCAAGCTTGGGTGACAAAGTTTTCTATGACATAACCATGATTTATTAGTAATTATTTTGAGACAAAAAGTATTAGAAGATTTAACAAAACTCAAATCAAGAATATACACATTATTTACCCTATTTCCATGCAACATGTGAATTCCATTTTTGCTTATAATATAGCTTGTGGGAAAAAAATTAACACTATAACCTTTAAGACAAAGTTGATTAATACTCAACAAGTTATGATTTAAGTCTTCAAACAATAATACATTTTCAGTGAAAAAATTATCCTTATTTCCAATTATACTTATACTTACCACTTTTTTTATGGTATTATCCCAGTGACACCTTGCCTTCATTCCTGGCTTCCAATGATATGAATTATGTTGTGTCTCCAGTCATATGCTTTCAACATCCACTGTCCATGTACAAAATGCTCTCACGAGGACTTGTATGTAAGCGTTTCTACAAAATGAGCAAACATTAGACTTGGGAACCCAAAAAAATTTGGTTTCTCCTTTTGGCAATAATATATAGATGCATGTGTGATATGTTATAATTTATACATCTTAGGTCCCCAAATTGGATATATTTTATTATAAATCATGCAAGTGTGAGAGATATGACCAATCATTTCACATGAAAAATATTTAACTCTACGAAAAGGATTTATCAATCTACGTAAGTTATGCTATCTTTTCCTAGGTTTTGAAATTTTAAGTTTATGATTAGGATTAGGAAATTGTTCAAGTGTTGGGAGTGTCCTATTTTCCTCAAGGGCTTTTAGTTTCTCTTTAAGATATGAATTTGTATTTTCTAAAACAACATTTTTAACTCTTAACTCATTCTCTTTTGATTGTTTCATCTATTATCACCTTATATTCATTTTCAAGATCAATATAAGTTGTTTTTAAACATTTATTTTTCTTGTTTAAATCATTAAATTCATTCGATAATTTCATGTGGTTGATAGAAATTAATGTGTGAATATTCCTAATAATTTTATGCTCTTTTGTAAATTTAAATATTCTATGTTCAACTTAGCATGTAGTTTTTTAAGTTTCTTATATGTATTATGGATTTTTTAAGAAACGTTAAATAACTCATCATAAAATAAATCACATACCACCTCTTGATCTGAGTGATCAAGATTGTGTTCCATTAAGCACAAGTTTGTGACTTCCTCCTCTACTTCTATTTCTGAATAATCAGATGTTGAGTCCGCCCAGAATGCTCTCGATAGTCTTTTCTTGCCCTTCCTAACATTAGTTTTCTCCTCAACTTTCTCCTTGCTAGGATTAGCTTTGAGATTTAAGAAATTAGATTTGATGTGTCCAAACTTCCTACAATAATAATAAAGTACATCATTAGAAGCTTTTACATTTTTATGGAACTTACCCTTATTCCACTGTTGACATCTTCATTGCTTTCTTCTTAGGAAACTTTTGAGTTTCCTCGTTATGAGTGTAATATCATCTTGATCCTCAAGATAAGATTGATCACTTTATGAGTCATCCACCTTTAATGCAATGCTTTTTTCCTTCTTCTTGTCACCTGTATCAATCTATCTTTGAGTCACTCCTTCCTTGTAAGTAATAAGTGATCCAGGCAGATTCTCAATAGAATAAATAATTAGGTCTTTTGATTCAGTTATGACAACAATCTTTAAATCATAAGCAGTAGATAAACACCAAAGAATTTTATTAACTTTCTCATAATTTGTTAGTTCCCTATCTAAAGCAAGCAATGAAGTGATTATTTGTATAAAGCAAGTATACATGTTAGTGATTGATTCATTTGGTTTCATACAAAAAGGTTTGTATTCATGCAATAAAATATTAAATCTAAACTATTTCATTTTGTTTGTTCTTTCATTACACATGTGATAGTCAAGTGATTGAAGAAAAGTAGACATGAGTTTTCCAAAAGTTGAAAGGAATATTATCAAGTAGTGGTGGTCTAGTAATCGAATATCCTTCAGGAGAGTTATGATTTCAAACAGTAGTCATGATCATTTTCAAAAAAGTTGTCTAAACCATAATTTTTAAAAATAAACTCTAATACCACTTGAAAATTTGAATAGGTTGTTTGACCTAATAGATTTGTCCCAAGGCTAACCAAGAGGGGTGGGTGAAGTGGTTATTTAAAATTCTCTTAGTAATTTAGAAATTTGATTTAAGTTCTTTTGTACAGTACAGTGATAAAATTTTTAAAAATAAATTTTCAACCACTGAAAGTAAATGTACAGAAAATAAAAATGCTATAAAAAAAGACAGAAGAATATAGAATTTTTATAGTGGTTCGATCCAGCTAGACCTACCTCCACTCCCTAAAGACTCCTTCAGGTATTGCACTATACAAAGTGACTCTCTTTTTTCCCCCACGGTAAGGTAGAGAAGCCATTACAATAACCTCTCATCCACTTACCCCGATGAGACAGAGTACCGTCATCCTTTCTCACCCTCCTGGTGATGGCAGAGTACCAATGTCCTTTCTCACCCTCCAGGTGATAGCAGAGTACCAGTATCCTTTCTCACCCTCTTGGTGATGGCAGAGTACATGTTTTCTTTCTCCCCCTCCTAGTGATGGTAGAGTACTAAAATCCTTTCTCACCCTTCTGGTGACGGTAGAGTACCAACATCCTTTTTCCCTCCCTTGGTGATGCTAAAGTACCAATATCCTTTTTCACCTTCCTGGTGATGGCAAAGTATGACATCTTTTCTTACCCTCCTGGTGATTGCGGAGTACCAGATCTTTTCCAAATATCTTCTCTCAAGAGTCTTTAAAGAAGTAGGCAGAGATTTGAAGAACTTATAAAAAGATTCTCACCTTTGGAAAACCTTGCGAACCCTTCATAAATTACACTTGCAAGATCTCTCATTCCTCACACCCAAACACTCTTCCAAAACACTCTCACTCTCACTCTAAAGAGAAAATTTGCAGAAGCCTACCATAGTTAATTTTTAGGACCCTTATATAAAAAGGACAAGAAAAATTCTCCAGAAAACTAAAATTTTTAAGTTGGACATGCTTGGATCGTATAGTACGATCATACCTTATATGTTTGAATAGTTTAAAAATCCATGTATGACCCTTTACGAACTTGATTTCATACTCTGTTAGTCTTATGTATTAACTGACATCGTATAGTACAAATAGTTCAAAACTAAACAAGTTCATCCGATATGATTTTTTATGAACCCATTTAGTACTCTAAATGTTGTCTCCATGAACTCCACTTCATACAATACAATCAATTCAAAAAATGGTGAGTTCATTCGAGATGAATTGATAAGCATCCATTTTGTATTATGGACATCGTATGTATGAACCAAAGTTTGTACAGTACGAACAATTCACAATAAATTGCTAAGGCATTAATTCATTAACTTAGTTTTGGAGGAACTTTTAGGTGAAATTGTCCAAAATGATTTAAGAATTGTATTGTAAAATTAGTTTTAAAAATATAAGTTTTGAATCACTCTCTCAGTGTGTGTGTGTGCACGGTTACCCAATTGTAATCTCACTCTCTCAGACTAAGGAAAAATATAAAAATATAGACTTCAATTACAAGAAACCCTAATCTAATTTTTCTTGAAGTCTTCGTCAGACTAGAGTATGATTTCCCAAAATATTAGTTCACACAAAAAATAGAAATAAAATTTTTCCAATATGTGTTAGGAGAAATAATAATCAACAATAATATTTGGGTATCATCTAAAACTCACATGATATAAAAATATTCTTTTGAAAACTAAGTTACAACATTCTCCCCCTTTAAAAAGAGGAAAAGAAAATAAACAATAAGAAAGAAGTACAAGAAAAATAGTAAGAAATTAGTACATACACAGACTATAGGTAAGGCAGATCATGATCAGGTGGTGGCGGTGGTGATTAAAAGAATTGATGGATGGAGGAAATTTTTTCATCAATCGAGGAAAATTGTTCACTAAACCATCTCATATCTTCCTCATTATGTTGTTGGTGGTGTTCCAACCTGCTTTCTTTCCACTAGATTATGTCATCATGAGGATACTAAGAATAGACCAATGCAGGTGGTGGTATTGGTAGTGGTGGAGGTCCAATAATAGGAGCAGCTTCCATTCTTCATTAAGGTTTGGCTCTACGTGCGTTTGTTCCCATTAGAAAAAGATATGGAAGGAGGCATTCATTTAGAAAATTGGAATATTATCAGGTGTAAAAGGAAAGGTGAGTTGATATTTATGGTATAGGATATATCCTATGATGTGTCCTAAGGAAACATTTAATTTTTTGTGAGTACTTGGATGTTGAATGTGACTCATGCTATGGATATAGTCTAAAATCATTTGGGCTTCATCAAATTGGGTATTCGATATGAATAGGTAAGTGTTTACAGATAGAAGTCGGGTTATATTTACTCTATCTCAGGCTTTGGGCATAATATATATTCTAAGGATGTGTTGGAGGATATAGGCATTTTAAGTTAATATATGGACTAGGGGTTGGTGTTTTCTTGAAGCCATATTTCTAAGGAACATATTGATGAAAGTCCAGTCAAAATCATTTGAGAGCGGGGATTGAGGATGAGGTCATTGGGTAGAAAGTCTTATATATTCTTTTAAATTGGCCTTGGCGAGCTCTACATTTTGAAGGAAAACAAAAGAAGTCATTGAAAAGATTTTTAGATTTATTCTATGATTTGCAAAGAATTCATAGAGAAGTTCAAAATTGTAGTGAAAGGCAAGGGTAAGGAGAAATTAGAGAGTCATGGACGCAAAGAGGTTCATCACCTTGAAGGTAAGGGTGGGTTGATTTTGGCATTCAACATAGTGATTTAATCCTCTTTATACTTATGGTAGGCTTCTTCATCCTGGGTAGAGAAGAAATAATCATCAAAATGATGAGAGGAGGAGGAGACCCCTTTGGTCATTCTGCATCATTTGCTTCAATCGACAACTTAGCAGAAAGGTTTAGAGACTAGGAGTTTGAAAGAAGTGGAATGAAGTGAACCATTCAAACCATCCAAATTATAGATTTTTAGACTGTCTTACTATACGATCAAGGTTTTTACAATATGACCAGGTTAGTTAATTCATCTGGATGACCTATTACAAAAAGTATTCAAATCATGTAATATGATCAGGGTATTGTACTGGATGATCTTAAGGAATTCCATTCATCCCGAGGGGTCACTTGTATGGTGTTTGATGAAATATATCATACAGTAAAAATGTGTGTTTGTATAGTATAAAGTGTAATAATTATCATATCGGCTGAATTAAATTTTTCACATTCTAGTTTGACATGTGTATCTTACAGTAAGAATAGAGGTATTATACCATACAAAAGGAAAAAAAATTATACCAAGCAAATTCAATTCCTTAACAATCTATGACACATGGATTTTATAGTACAAGCATAGGTTCATACAGTACGATTTAAATATTTCACTGATCCAATCTAGAGTATTGATTTAAAAGAGGGTTATAATTTATGCATATTGTATAGTATGAACATGGATCATTTAGTATGATATTAACAAATTTTGAAAGATTATGTGGCTCAATGAGGTAGGAGTGTGATGGTCAGGAAACATCTTAAAACAATTTTTTTAACATTAAAATAGTAACACTTAAGTAAGTATATAAACAAAAACATGTAATATAAATACATATGAATGAATGCTTTTAAAGAATTTTTTTTATTTTTCTTGAATAATGAATGAATGTCTATAATACCTAATTTTTTCCTCAAGGTACTAAAGGTGTCATGGACAAGGGGTTTTGTGAAGATGTCTAGCAAATGATCTCCTATAGCTATTTGGTGCAATTTTATATCTCCCTTGGCTACATGATCTCTTCTAAAGTGATACATAATGTCAATATGCTTTGTGCGGTAGTGTTGAATTGGATTCTTGTATATACAAACTTCATTAGTGTTGTCACACATAATTGGAATGCTTCCTACAGGTATTGCAAGATCTAAGAGTTAGCCATAATAATTGAGCAACATAGTTCCTTACTACTATATATTCTGTCTCAGTAATGGAGAGGGCTACTGAATTTTGTTTTCTAATGGACCAGGAAACAAAGGATTGTTCAATCAATTGGTATGTTCCATAAGTGATTTTTCTATCTACCCTACATCCTACAAAATTAAAATCCAAATATCCTATTATTTCAAAAGAAGTGTTGTGTATATGATACCAAATTCCTAAGTTTGGAATGTCTAATAAGTATATAAGAATTCTCTTAACAAATGTCATATGGGATTCTTTTGGATCAGCTTGAAATATAGCTTAAAGGTAAACACTAAATATAATATCCGATCTGTGAGCAGTTAAGTAAGGAAGTGATCCAATTATTCCCATATACTTTTTCTAATCTACTAATTTTCCATTTGGGACCTTATTTAATTGAATAGTGGAGATCAAGGGAGTGTTCATGGCCTTAGCATTATGCATTTCATATTTTTAAGTAAATCAATGATGTATTTATATTGGTTAAGGAATGTTCTACCATCCATCTTCTTTATACTAAATCCCAAAAAGTGTCTTAGTTTTTCAATCATACCCATCTAAAATTCTCTACTCATTATTTTAAAAAATTCATCACATAGATTTTATTTGAGGATCTAAAAAAAATGTCATCAACATAAATTTAAATAATGAGTAAGTCTTCTCCTTTTTGCTTTAGGAAGAGGGTGGTGTCTACACTACCCTTAATAAATCCTTGATTTAAAAGGAAGCTGCTCAGCCTTTCATACCAGGCTCTAGGTGCTTACTTCAATTTATATAAGGCCTTCTTCAATTTGAATACATGATTAGGGAATTTTGAATTTTCAAATCCTAGGGGTTGCTCAACATAAACATCCTCTTGAATCACACCATTTAGCAAAACAATATTAACATCCACTTGATATAGCTTAAAATCCTTAAAGCAAGTAAAAGCTAACAACACCCTAATACTTTCTAATCTAGCTACAGGGTAAAGGTTTCCTAAAAATCTAATCCTTTAATATAGTTATACCTCTTAGCTACTAGTCTAGTCTTATTCTTCACTATTATTCCAGAGTTATTCATCTTATTTTTAAAAATCAACTTTGTTCTAACCATACTGTGTTCCTTGGGTCTCTTGAGAATTTCACATACATCATTTCTAACTATTTAGTTTAGTTCTTTTTGCATTGATAGGATCAAGAATTCACCAGCTAAGGCTTGATCCATATTATTAGGTTCTATTATAAAGATAAAGGCTGAATGACTCGCCTCCTTTCTAGGTCCAATCCTAGTTTTAATACCTTCAGATGGGTCTCCAAAAATAAGTTCATTAGGATTACTAGAAGAATATTTCCATTCTATACGCAATTTTTCTTGAGGATATACTCTTTCTCCTATAGTATCGTTTTCTACCCCTTGAATTACCTCCACTTAATATTTTCAACTAGATAAGTTAGTGAGAGAAGGTTTGAGGAGGTTTGGCATTTCAACAAATTTTTTTTCAAATTTCGTTCTTCATGGGAATTATGGAGAACGAATGGAGGTGGATGTTCACCGGAGATCAAGGGTCGGAGGTAAACAAGATGATCATCGTCCATCTGCAAGGGCGTCGGTATCATCTGCTAGATCCTTTCTATCTTCTCCTCCTGCTTTCGGGGATGGAAATTCAAACTTGAATAACAGATGCAAGAGTAGAGGAACAAGTTTGGTCATCAGTGAAGGAGGATATCAGGAGAAGAAGGAAACTGAGGTAACTGGCAAAAGGAAGAATGTGATTCTGGTGAATGATTTCAAAAAGAATAAATCTGCATCTGCTACGATGTTTGGCGACGGACTTGAAGCTTCTCCATCCAAATTACTTCCTATTGAGAAGAAAGTTTCCGATAATGGAAATTAAGTTCTGAATAATATGTACAAGGCGATTTCTATTGGCAAAGAAGGTATCATCAACTATGAAGGTAAAGAAACTACAATCCAAAAAGATGGCATGGGTGATGAGGCTGGTAATGTGGCTACTGAGAAGAAAAACATAGTTCTGTTCTGTGACTTATTGAAGGTAAGAGAAGTGGACTCAGCAGAAAAGGGAGGAGGAAATGAAGATATTCAAATTGCTGAACGTATTACTGATGCTGGACAAACTAATGTTTGGAGGAGAAGAGAAAACATCCCAGTTGAAGATCTACATCTTGGCGATTACTTGGCTGAAGATGTAATGACTGTGAAATTGCATGAGAAGAATGAGGAAAAAAATGCTAAGAGACTTGCTAACTCATTGGTTATTAAAATCTTTGAAGGGGAAGCTCCAATTTCAATTATTAGCAAGGAACTGAGGAGGCAGTGGGACCATTATGTTCAATTCCATCTTACCATGCTTAGTATGGGCTGGGTTTTATGTTCATTCCAGGAGAAACAGAGCATGGAGTTGGTCCTATCTAATGGGACTTGGTTTGTGAATGGGAAGATTATTGGTATGGAAAAATGGTCCCAAAACTTTGATCCCAACTCTCTTAGAGGATTGACATGACCTATTTGGATAAGGCTTCCATGTCTTCCTTTGCATTGCTTGGACAACTTAAATGTTTGCAGAATAGCTTCGATGGTTGGAAAACCAATTCTTCTTGATGGGAACATGTTCCAATGGGGAAGAAGAGAATTCGGAATGGTGTGCATCTGAATTAAACTCGATAGAAAACTACCTGTAAGAGTGTGGGTGGAAGGCGTTAACGGGAAATTCTATCAAAAGATAGAATATGAGCGTATCCCAAATTTTTGTTTCAATTGTGGATTCATTGTGTTGCAAATCTATTTTCATGGCTTATGTTTTGATGATTGACAAGCACTATTTCTCTTGGACTGCTTGTTGCTTCTAACTTATCAGGTATCGAAGATCGGACGAACAGACGAAGCCAGTTCAAGATTGCGTAGGTCTAGGGTTGAGTTAGTCTGTACTTTGTTTTTTTCTCTTCTTGAGTCTACTTGTAATGGTTAAAGAGACTGATGCTAAGTAACCCTACACACACACTTGAGAGACTTAGAATTTCTATTTTTACTCATATCGGCCAGGACGATTTTTTACATCGGCCTGGACGATCAGGCTTAAAATAGAAAGTCTAAATAAGGATTCTTAATTAAGGCAGCCGTTATCAACATATCGGCCTGGACGATACGTGTATCGGCCATGACGATAAGCTCAAAATAGAAAGAAGTTGCCGCCATAGATAATTAAGGTATATTGTATTTTTAAATTATCGGCCAGGATGATCATTGATCGGCCTGGACGAAATTCTCAAATTATGCCTTAATTGATTAGGAAATCAAGGGAGTAATTAAGGATGATTGATACGATCATATCATCCTGGACGATCGCAGGATCGGCCAGGACGATCCATTTAAAAACCTTAATTTACTTCAGAACGATAAATATCGGCCAGCTCATATCCAGGGCGATGCTCAGGACGATTTTCCCATTTGCCTTTAGTTTGAACTGACGCAGGTTGAGTATTATTTCCTGAAATTTTGTGTATAATAGTGTAAATTATTGACGTAATGCACAATACCCAGAAAAATTTCAACTCACAAGTATTCACTATACATGAGTGTTCACATTCCGGGAACATCAAAAATTAATCTTTGTGCAATAAATCTTATGTTGGGATTGTCTGATTGGCCAGCTATGTCCTAGTATCCAGGGACATAGCTAGCACGCCCTTCTGGATGTCCTAATTGGATACCGTTTTAAGCATCTTTAGGCCACTCACTTCCTGGTATGCCATTGTGGAGTAAATAGAGCTGACCGTTTATCCGACGCTCTTCAACTTAACTTTGTAAATGCAGACCATAGGTGATAATCCTTTAGCGTCTTTTTTAGTCCATGACACGCAATATTTGCAGAAATTCTCTTGGTCTGCTCCACCCTTAGCGCACGTTGCGGCACGCCGCGCGCGGGGAGGCACGAAGAGAAGGAAAGATCGAGAGTAATAGTGCTAGTCCTTAGAATAAAAGATTGGGAGCTTGTGGATGGCTTGGTGTCCCACGAAACAAAGGTTATGCTTCTTTTCACGATGGGCTTTCTCAAAATGTCTACTAGTTATGTG
Source organism: Dendrobium catenatum (assembly GCF_001605985.2). Taxonomy (NCBI): domain Eukaryota; kingdom Viridiplantae; phylum Streptophyta; class Magnoliopsida; order Asparagales; family Orchidaceae; genus Dendrobium; species Dendrobium catenatum. Next base: position 808,908 of record NW_021320070.1, on the reverse strand, counting down.
AGCGTGATGATTCGTTACTCAAGTCCTTATTATAATATTAAACGGGGTTAAAGTAGTGGGAAATTTACGTGCCAGACTGTTTATCTATGGAGCTACGCCCCCTTTTTGTGTTTGTCTCTCTCATATTACTATTGCCTAGAGCACACCGAGGGGTGGTCTGAAAGTAGCTTTGCGTGGGGAGGAGGCACTGTTTGCACCAATCATTGTTAGATGTTATGGCTGTGAATTTTCCTGACCCTCCGCTAGCTTGGTGGTGGTGGATCTTTTTGATATCACTATTTCTAACCCTTATGAGCGTAAGAACGCCTTAACTGATCACTCTCCTTAGTGTTAATTAAGTCTTAAAACTGAGGCATGTGAAATCCTTTGGCCCCACTTTAGATTTCAAAATATGGTGTTTACTTCAATGATTCTCTTTTTTCGGATGTTGCTTCAATCCGAAAATTGGCTTTTTGGTCCTTCTGCATAATGATAATTCTATCTTTGGCAATGAAGAGATATTTTGGATAAAAATTAAAAAAGAAACCTGAAACCAAATTCTAATTGGTTGAACTCCACAATATTTTTAAAAAATAACTTTCTAATAACTTAAATGCAAAAATATTGAGTAACAGTCATTGAATTTAACTATCAAATGTGTCATCCTAATTGAAATTTTATTTTACACTAGAGAGGCTGGGAGTGCCTCTTTAAAATTAGAAGCTCAGGAGGAAGTCTTTTGAACAACAAAAAGCCGGCTGGCTAATTATCTTATTAAGTAATAAACAACACCAGTATTTTCATAGCTTTGGTTAAGAGGAAACATGCCAAAAAATACCCATTAATTATACTTAATTGTGAGGATGGATCCACTCACTGAGGATGTTTGAGGAGATTACCATTTTTGGCAGTTTAAGCATTTTTCAAAAAAAGGATTTACAAAGACTTCACCCCTTGGGCCATAATGAGAATCCCTCCTTAAATTCATCTCATCTCTCAAGTGAATAATGATTTTCTTTCAAACCCCTTTCTTTTGATGAATTAAAAGACATTTTTACCAAGGTATGTACAGTAATTCTATGGCTGAGGTCGTGATGGGTTTTACTACTACTGATTCTTTAGAAAACTTGGCATAAATCCTGATGATCTTTACCTCTAATTGTTTTCTGGAGTTTCTTTGCTGGTCATGTGATCCCTCAATTTTTTGGCTTCCCACTTCTTTTATTCTTCTATTCCCAAGAGTAATGATTTGAAATTCGAAATGAACTTTAGACCTATCTAATCTTTGTACCATTTTAGTAAGTTGATTCTAAAATTTTAATGAGTCATTAAACTTATATTCCTTCTAAAATTAATCTTTCCTATCAGATTGGAATTATGTTACAATGTCAAAGCGCCATCACTAATCCAATTATCCTGTTGGCTCAAGGAACTTTGTCATGATTTGGATGTCAGGATAAGGGGTAGCACTCATTAATTGAAATCTTATATTTTAAAAGCTTATACATAATATTAATTGGAACTTCTCTTCTAAAATATTCTTCGCTTATTGGCGCTTTAATTGGTTTTCAATCTATTAGAATGTATAATTGAAAGTATTATTTTTCATAATTTTTATTAATGAAGAAAAGGCTATGGCTTTTTCAGATCTTCTCATGGGAGACCATGGAGATCCTATCGCTCTCCAGGCCTCCTTCATTATTGCGATTGAGTATCTTTCTAGAGTTCTGCCAACCTTTTTAAAAACCAACCCAATGCCTCTATTTTAGAACCTTGGAGGGTTTTTCCTATTTCTAATTTATGTTTTGTTGATGAATTTTAATTGCTTGTTACGAATGCTTCTCTGAATAAGATTGATTGACTTTTGGACCCTCTTTCATAACTGTTAAAAATGTTAGTGGGCTATCTTTGAATAATGCGGACATTTTGTTTTATTACTGCCAACAAAGTTGTGTCAATGGGTTCTATTGTGGTGTCTATCAAACCGCTCATTGGTCTTTGTGCAAGGCCACCTTACCCTATTAGTATCTTCGGATGCCCTCTTTTTAATGGTAGACAATAAGTCTTTTCTTTTTAATTGATTTGATTTAATTTGGTGCAGAATAAGCTTTTATCAATGGGATTTCTAATACTTTGAGTTTTTTATAAGAAAGGCTTATTCGTCATTAGGAAGTGTTCTTTGCTCTCTTCCTCTATTTACTCGTTTCAAACTCTTCTCCCTACTTTCAGATGGTTGCAAAAAGTTGATACACATTAATTAATAAATATTATTTAGAGAAGGGGCTAAAAAACTCTACAAATTATATGTTCCTCTTGGGGACTAAGTGCTGTGGTGAGTTGAATGATGGTGGCCTGTGGGTGTAACTGTATGTTTTATTTTCTCCTATGCCTTTCTTCAAGTTACTGTTATAACTTCATGCTAAAATGAGCCTTTGAGCTAAGTTTATGTTCTACCACATATTGTGTGGGGAAGCAATCCTTACTGACTTTCTCCTTTTAATAATGCTCGATTCTAAAGTTGGTTATAGACTCTAAGGTTAATAGGTTTCGGAGCCCTCACTCCTCTTGGGAGTATGGTGATGGGCGAACAATCTTCTGTTTTGCAATCATCATTGGTTGGAGTAAAGTCAATCATTGAATTCCCTCACTAATAATTTCTCTTCTATGCTGTTAAGGTACAAGTTTTTTCACTATTAATGACATAAACTGTTGGGCATTATGGATAACTTGTTAATGTGATTTCGTGATTCAATTATACCAACAAATTCTGAACCCACCCTAAACTTGAATTTGAAGTTCTTTTAAATTATGTAGCTTCGTCTAAAGATGAATGTATTTAGATTACAGGATGATCTGGCATGAAATTGTAGAACTACGAATGTGATTTCTAATATTTTTTTTATATTTGGCATAAACATTAATCCCTTCTACTCGTAATGTTCCTTTATTTGGTGACATTTTAATAGATTCATTCCTAACTGATCGATAATTGACTAAAAGAGGTTTTTATCTTAACATCTCCAAATGTTCAATGGATGTTATGCATTTTGAGAATATGGCAAGCGAGGTTTTCCTTTTGGGTCCTTTAGGGGCTGTTAAACTTAGAGTTATTTTTTGATGATATTCTTCAAATTAATTATTTTAATGCTAATTTGTCTATTAATGCTTTACTTAACGTCTTGGCCTTGTCAACCTCTAAAGGCCATTCAGAAAGCTCAATTCCATCTCTCATTTTGTGGTTTGTAGAATGAAATTAACTTCCTTTTAATGGAGTTTAGTATGAGCTAATCATAGGATTATGACAAATATGAATATTCAAAGTTTTGAGCCTACGTTTTCCCTTGCTCAATATGCTTTCGTATAGCAAAGATTTAGAACTTTTATCTTGTTCCTGTTTAATTTAGGCCTCACATTGGCAAGAGGCTCACTATATCTTGGAACCAGGTATTGGTTTTACTGGGTTAAACCTGAAGTTTGTTTAGGGTTGTAAGGCCCTTATGAACTAGTCTCAAGCTAAACCGAAAGGGGGGGGTGAATTAGTATTTTTTTTCCTTTGTTTAAAAAATCTTTTAATTCAAAAAAAAAATCTTAAAAACCAAAATTCCACCACAAAGAAATGCAATACAAAAATTAAATGCCAAAAAGCAGTAAAAAGACATAAAAATTTATAGTGGTTTCAGTTTAACTCGACCTACCATCCACTCCCGGAGGCGCGCCTTCGACGTATTGCACTAAACTCTGCGATTCTCGCTTTTGCTGCCACAGCAAAGGAAAAGAAGCCTTTACAAAACACTCCTTTCCACTGTATGTGTAGTCACCGACACCGGTGAGGAGAGAGAACCCAACCTTTTTGCTTTCCTCTTGAAGACAGGAAGAGAACCCTTTGATCCGATTGGCTGAAGTGCGACTCTCTCATAACCGTCCAAGAACAAGGGATGACGATAGAGATAGATGACTTGGATCCTTGCCTTTGGAGAACTTTAGAAACCCTACAAACAACCCCCCTCACAAGATCCTCTCTCTCTTCCCTTTCTCTCCTCCTCCTCTAGTGCTTTCCCTTAGATCACACAGCAGCCAAAAGACTCTTCTGGTAAAAATAACAAGTTCTAATAGCAAGAATTTCAGAATAGCGTCTTATTGTTATACAAAATCAACTTTATCCATCAAGAGGATGATACAAAATATCATCATGTTTGTCAACATAATTTTGCTCAATTGCTCGGATAGTTTGTGGATGATCACAACAATTTTGTTTATATTATCTCAGGAAGATATAACTATCTACATATACGGACTTTAAAAAAATCCTTGAATTATCTAGAACAATCCACACTGAATGGATGTCTCGGATGATTAAAGAATAGGCTTGGTCATCTATGTGATCTTCAGCAATCAGTCCTGGATGATTAGTTCAAATCTGAAAATTGATCCAGATAATTCAAGCCCTGAAGGCAGAGCTTCGCCGATGAAGAAAAAACCCCCGTCCAAGAACATCTAAAGTTTTCTGAACGCGATCATTGCCGGGCCATTCCGTGCGATCTTCCAGGATGATTAGATTCGAGTAATCAAAACTTAATTGCTTTCATTAATAAGAAAATTAAACTTTAGGTATAAATTGTATTGCATCTATCAAGGATGATGTCACAAATAACATAATACTCTAAGTCAGATCCGGCAGCTACTTTTAATTTTTAGTCTATCATCCTAGTTGATATATATCATTCAGATGATGAGCTTATCTGACTGCCTGCCTTAATTAGCGTGTTTCTAATTCTTTAACAAGATTCATCAGGTGATGTTTGGATCATCCCGGATGAGATGCGATTAAAATAAAGAACTCTAACCAATAGACAGAATTTTCCCACCATGGGTGTGGCATAGGTTACTAGCATCACGAACACATCATTACAACAGATTCAAGAAAGGATAACAAATTACACAAACCGACTCATACCTACATCTACCCAATCTTGAGTTGGCTTGAGTTTGCACTCGATCTTGTGGACCTGAAATGTTAGTGGGCAAGCGTATGTAGAAAAATATGAATGTTGTTATATCTTCAAATTTTAACTACAAAACAATCAGATTTGCAAAACATCTCGCCCTTTTCTAATTGATGGCAAACCAAAATATTCTATCTAAGAAGGTTCCAAGATAGTTTAAAGAAATAGATCAACTATCCAATTGTACTATATCAAGACTATAGAATCAAATAATACATACGAACTATTCCCCCTTTTGACATCACAAATGGAAGACGGGAAATTAGATTTTTTTAAAACATAAACGGCTTGAATATTTATCAAATTTTATATGTGTACTAGAATTAAAAAGTTTGTAAGAATCAATGAGCTTTAACAAATTTGTTTGAAAGTCCAAAAAATAGTAAAACAATCGACTCCTGTTATCGCCCTAGCCTCGGAGCTTCTTTCTGATGGCAAAATCGTCGCTTTTGAAAATAAAGATCCTAAACATCAGTAAAAATAATTAGATAGAGAAAAAGAGATATCCAAGTTCAAAACTTGGTTTTAAGAAAAAATTATTTTACTAGAATTCAATAGTTCAAAGTAATTAGTTACGATCACGGGCTTGATCCATCGTGCGTGTTAATTCCGAAATCAACGCCTTTTGAAAAATATTAAGTCTGACCATATGAAGCTCTTAACTCATAGATGTTAAAGAAATTTTGAAAGGGAAGAAGCTTTGCTTTTGGTGGGCAATTTTATGCCTCTTGTGCAATGTTGATTGGCGCTCTTTGTGTAGTCTTTTGATTTTTTATAATACTTGGGTATATATATATATATATATATATATATATATATATATAGTATAGTATGTCTATAATATATATATTAATTTAGCTTTATTTTAGCGTAATCTTTTGATTTTTACGCATGCATTGGCTCACTTTTTTCATTATTTGTAAGTTGAGTACCCCATTTTTCAACATTCTTAAGGATAGTCTCGCATCTGTGATCATTGATATTCCAGATATTGTAGGGAACAAAAAGTTCGACGTCTCTAATATAAGAGGAAGAATGAATCACAATAGAAGTAAAATATTATTATGATAAATAACAATGGCAAGATTAATAAAAAATCTAAAGGTAAACCATACTTTTGAACATTTGATGTATTTAAGATTAGATTTAACGTGTAGGCAACGAATGCAATATAAGTCCTAATGGGCAGAAGTCTGTTGTTTTCGATGTTTTGACGAGTAGACTTTTGTTTAGAAAAAGAGAATTGACAGCCACTAAAAGAAGTTAGAGAAATGCGCGAACTAATCAACAGTGTTTCCTCTTTGAAACGTGATTTAGAGATGTCCACACTGACTCATAAGATTTTCAAAAACAAACAAAGGAATAAGAAATCAATTTCAAATTGAAATAAATGAAAACTATAGGAAAAAAATAAATAATAGGAAAAAATAATAAATAAGCAAAAACTTGATAAAAATTTATAATATATCAAAAAAA
>NW_021320070.1:767326-802103 GCF_001605985.2 Dendrobium catenatum | reverse complement strand
ATCTTCTGAGTTTTGTACTGATCGGCCAGGCTGATGTCCATATCGGCCTGGACGATAAAGTCGACAACTTGCAATTAATGAGCTCCTTTGAAGCTCTTCTATTTAAGAGCTCTTGTTCAACATTTTTGATAACCTTTGGCTGCTTCCTTGACCTGAGAAGGCCTTGAGGAGAGAAAGAGAGAGAGGGAGAGAGAGAGGATCTTGTGAGGGGGAGCTTGTAAGGGGATTCACAAGGGTTGCTTTAAGGATCGCTCTTCTTGTTCTTCGTCTAGAGTTTCTCGTCTGTGGAAGGGTCGGTAGAGGTAAGGAGTTAGCTTTTGGTTGTGGTTCTCTGCCAGCTTCAGGAGGAAGCAAAAGGAGATAGGTTCTCTACCTTACCGGGGTGGCAAAAAGGAGGTTCTTGTGAGGGCTTCTTCGCCTAGCCGTGGGGGCTAAAGGAGAGTCATGTTTTGTAGTGCAATACTTGGAGGGTGCCTCCAAGGAGTGGATGTAGGTCGAGTTGACCGAACCAATATAAATTTATGTGTTCTTATTTCTTTCTTCCGCACTTTTAATTCCGTATTTATTTTTGTGGTGTGATTTTGGTTTATGCAATTTTTATTCTTTGTGAAAAGAAATTTTTAAATACCAATTCACCCCCCCTCTTGGTTAGCTTGGGACTAAGTTCATAAGGGCTTAACATCCCTAACGAACTTTCACATTGGGCATACTAAAGAAGGTTGTGGAGAAGGAGTTAGTTCTTCAGAATTCAATTGTAAGGAGGATGTGAATAATGTTCCAGATAAGGCAAAAAATGGAGCTACAAAAGAAGATGGGGTGGAGCAGATCAATTCAGGTAGTTATGGACCATGGTTGATAGTTAACCGGGGAAGGAAGAATGCACCGAGCCATTTCAAAAGATCTACTCATGTGCCTGTTAAGAAGACAATTTGAAGAAGGACAGCAGATAATAAGAAGAAGGGAGATAAGGGGAATGAAATAGAAGCTACTGCTCAGAATAGATATAAAGTTCACTTGGCTGATAAGTTTATTCCTGCAGAAGTAACTTTGGAAGCAAGCCTGGATGGCAATAAAGAAGTGCATCTGGAGATTGAAAGGAATGGATCCAACATTCCTTTAATTGAAAACAGGTTAAATGTGTTGAATGAATTGATGGAAGAAGGAGAAATCATACCTGACTTTGATGACGAATTGTTGAACGATAGGGACCAGTTTGATAAGAAGAAAGAACAAAAGAAAATTGCAGTTGATGGTTCAGCAATAAATTCAGCAATAAATGAGAAAGGAGATGATTCTAGTCGTGTGAAGAAAAAGAAATCAAAGAGGCTTAAAGACCTTGGACCAATCATTAATATCACAAGGAGTAGGAGATTGGAATTGGAGGTAAAGGCAAAGTGGGAGTAGCTCCCACAATTCTTCTTCAATGAATTTCTTGGTATTTTGGAATTTTAGAGGAGCAAAGAAGAGAAGTGCTTCTCTATACATGAAGGAAATTGTCAAGATGCATGATGTTGTTGTTTTTTAGTTTGCTAGAAACAAAAATCTCTTATTTTGATACAAGAGAAGTGAAGATGCTTATGGGAGATGGATGGGAATTTGTTATGGTCCCTTTGAAAGGCTTATGTGGAGGGATTATTGTTCTTTGGAACTCAAACATTGTTGAGTTTTCCATGGTTGGATCTTCATCCCAATGTCATATTGGTGATTTGACCATTAACAACAAATGTAAATATAGAGTGGCTTCAGTCTATGGAAGCAAAGATTTAATCAAAAGAAGGGAGCTATGGGAGTTAATTGAGCTTTATTATGTGGAGGAGCAACCTATGGTGGTAGGAGGAGACTTTAATTGTCTCACATCCAAAGAAGATAAACGAGGAGGAAAAAAAAACCTTTTTTTCTCAAGGAGCTAGAGAAATGGGATCTTTCATTACTAATAATGACTTGCATGAGGTTGGTTTCATAGGACAAAGGTATACATGGTGTAATAACAAATCTGGAGGTGCTCAAATTTTGGAGAGACTTGACAGGTGCTTTCTTAATTCTTCTGCTTTGAATTATTTCTCTCAATTAACTGTGAGACATCTAGCTAGAATTGCATCTGATCATAGTCCATTGGTTCTTAATTTCTATAATTCTAAAACTAATGATAAGAGGAGTATAATTTTTTAGGATGTATGGGCCTCATATCCGGCATCTTTTGCTGTGGTGAAGAGGGAATGGAGTAAGAATTTCAGTGGGAATTATCCTCAAATTTTGAATGCTAAATGTAAAAGAACTCTTAAATCATTGTTCTTTTGGAGCAAGGCAAAGCTGAAGAACCTTAATGATCTTAAAGGTAGTTTAATGGAGGAAATTCTTAAACTACAAACTGCTAAAGCTGAAGTTGGATGGCTATCTGAAGAAGATTGTTGGAAGATGAAATCCAAAGTTATTGAACTAAATACTACTATGGCTCGGTTATGTAGTTGGTGGAAATAAAGAGAAAAAGTAAAATGGATGAATGAGGGAGATTGTAACTCAAAATTCTATCACTCATTTTCTAGTGCTAGGAGGATTGGAAACAAAATTAAAAAAAAAATGAACATGGATTGGTTTTAGAAGAACAAAGCCAAATTGAAGAAACTTTCTTGCAGTTTTTCAAGACTAAGTGTAAACAGAGAAGATGTAGCATGAATGATTAGCCATTTCCCGTGAAGATTTTGAAACCAGAGGAAAAAAATCTTTTGTCCAAGGAATTCACATTGGAGGAAATTGATTTTGTCATCAAAAATCTGGGTAAAAACATAGCTCTGGGTAGTGATGGGGTCATATACTCCATCAAATTTTACTAGAAGATTATTAAGGAAGACTTTGTGAGAGCTTTAAATCATTTCCTTAACCAGGGAAGTATGGATTGTAATTGGAAAGATGCAGTTGTGGTTCTCATTCCAAAGGTTACTAATCCTTTATTTCTATCTAATTTTAGGCTTATAAGCCTTTGTAACTCAGTTTATAAAGTTGCTGCAAAAGTTATCTTGAACAGGCTAATTCCGATAATTCCTTTGCTTATCTCGGTAGAGCAGGCATCATTTATCAGAGGAAGGTCCATCTCATATCACATACTGATAGCCCAAGAAATGTTTCATAAATTCTGGTATTCCAAGGCAGCTAATGGGATGGTGGCCTGCAAAGTAGACATGGAGCAAGCATATGACTCTATGAGCAGGAAAACTCTAAAATAGGTTTTTAACTACTTTGAATTCCCTAATATGATTTCAAAACTGATATTGGAAAGTGTTTTAAATCCCAAATTTTTTGTTATCTGAATGGATTATGGCTGAAAGCGGATTTCGTCAGGGATGGCCTTTGTCCCCCATCTTATTCATCCTATGCACACAACTTCTTACAAATGCATTCTCACATTCTTCGATTGGGATCGGGTTATTCTCTAATAGTCCTTGGATTTCGCACTTACTATTTGCTGATGATGTAATGGTCTTCTCAGAAGCTTCAAGAAAGGCAGTTTATGAAGTTAAAGCCATTCTTTCAGATTTCAGTATATGGACTGGACAGCATATTAATAAATAAAAATCTTCCATTCTCTTTGGAAGTAATGTTAGTAGAAGAAAGAAGAAATAGCTATCCAGGATAATGGGGTTTTAAAAAGTTAAGGAATTTGTTTATCTTGGCATTAAGATGGCTTTCAGAAGAATGGAGGCTAATGATTTTTATTTCATCATTGAGAAAGCACTTAGATTCCTTAATACTTGAGGAACAAAGTATTTATCCTTAGAAGGGAAGATAATTCTCATCAAGATAGTTATCCTAGCTATTCCAAACTACTTCAGCTCTAACTCTTTGGTGCCAGTTCAAGTACTCAAAGAGATAGATAAAATTTGTAGAGGATTTCTTTTGAAGAAATACGATGGAAATCCAGGATTGCATTACATCAGCTGGGAGAATCTATGTAAGCCTATGAAGAAACAAGGTTGTGGTTTATTTTCTTAAACAACAAGGGTAGCTCCTCTTAGAGCTAGATTATCTTGGAAATTCCTGAATAACAAGGAGTCTTTATTACATAGAACTTTGGCTCCCAAGTATGGCACAAGATTTGGAAATTCTGGAATTAAGAAATTTTCTTCCTCTTGGAAAATTTTATGCAATGGAGTCGAAGTGCTGGATCCATTTATTAGATGGAAAGTAACTAATGGGAATTCAATCAATGTTTATAAGGATAAATGGATTCTTGATAGAAGAATTAATGAGTGGCCTACATTTGTAATTCCTCAAGATGATGGAGAGATTTTTCAGAACAGATTCATTGAAGAAGGAATCTAGAACGAGGACAACTTGAAGCAGAATTTTGGCAAAGACCTGGTAGATCTCATTCTTAAGATCAAAATTGATCCTAATCAGGATGAAGATGTCAGAGAACTTATTTTTCAAGGTCCAGGGAGGTCTATTCCTAGGATGATTAGTGGATTTCATAAGCACGATGAGGATTAGAAACCTTTTTACTGGATAAAAAGGCTAAAGTTAATCCACGGGTGAAAACATTCATTTGGAGGTTACTCAAAAATGCATTACCAATGTTCCATTTCCTGGCTCATAGGAGGTTGCAAGAGAATGACATTTGCCCAAGGTGCTCTTTCGGGATTGAAGACATGGAACACATTTTTGTTGGCTGTATAAAAATCAAGGAAGTGATCACTAATCTAAAAAAGTGTAGCTTTGGATTGCCCGAATTCAATAACTATCAAGAATGCTACAGGTGGATACACAATATCAATAAGAATGAAGGTATGATTCTAAATGTCTTCTTCAATGTTGTGTACTGTTCATTGAAGGCTAGAAATAAATTGGTTCATAAAGACATTAATGAGAGTGCTTCTTCTATTGCTATTCAAGCAATCAGCCAATCTTCGTACTCTAATTTGATTTATAATCAAATTCCGGAATCATGGGATGTTAATCAGTCTTCTAGACTGTTGAATACTTGGCACCCCCCTCCACCCGGTTGGTTAAAAATCAATGTAGATGCTTCTCTTTGTTCTTCTTATAGAGCAAGAGTTGGAGGTATTATCAGATATTGCAAAGGGAGATTCATATTAGCTTTTTGGAATTCATGTATCCATTGGGACATATACCAATTCGAATTTTTGGCAATCAAAACTTTGAAGAATATTATAAAAGATTGGATGTTCAAGTACAAGGGAGCTATTATTGAGAGCGACAACTACAATGTCATAAAGGTGATTCAAAGTGCTAAGGATCACGGCTTCAAGAATTTAGATGAGTTAGACTTTTTTAATGATTTTAATTTTGTTATTTTTAAATGTATTGATAGAGAGGGAAATAAGCTAGCCGACTTATGTGCTAGTTATGGACTCCTTAGTAATTTTATTTGGGAAGACATTACTTTGGATAAGATTCCTCCTTCATTTGTTCAAATGGTGAAGGAGGAATCATCTTTGTTGTTTTTTTTTTTCCTTGCTATTAATGCATTCATGCTTCTTTCAAAAAAAAAAAAAGAATTACCTCCACTTCTTATTCTTCAAGTTTAGGTTCAGAGAACTTATCTGATTCCTAAAATACCTAATGGGTAAACTCTTCTACTATCAGTGTCCTCTTATTGAAGATTTTACAGGACTTACTTACGGATGAGTAACCTAAGAAGGCACCTTCATTAGACTTGGGATCAAATTTTCTTAAGGGTAATTTTCTTTTGATTAATATGAAGCATCTACACCCAAAGACATGCAAGTGTGAAAGGTTGGGTTTCTTACCCTTAAGGAGTTCATAGGTTCTCTTATTAAGTTTGGACCTAACATTTACCCTATTTGGAACATAATAAGTAGTATTCACTATTTATGCCCAAAAAAGCTTAGGGAGTAAATAATTAGCTAGCATTGCCCTAATAGCTTCCACCAAGGTCCTATTGTTCCCTTTTACTATTCCATTATATTGGAGATCCTAGGGGCAGAGAAATTATGTTCTAATCTTACCACTTGACAGAAGGATTAAAACTTATCATTTTTAAACTCTCCCCCATAATCACTATGAATTGTTTAAATTTTGCATCCTTAGAGTCTTCATGCTTGCATGACATAGTCTTTTATGCCATAGCAAAGATATATCAATTATAATTTTTATGTATTATGAATTTGAATATTCAATAAAGTTTAAGTCTAACATATAAAAATTATTTATCCATTTTTCAGCTAACATAAGTTTTCCATTTAAAATAACCATGTATTTGTTAGAAGTAAAATTTAGATCAAATCCTTTGTCACATAGTTGACTAATACTTAACAAGTTATGCTTTAAACCGTCAATTAACAAGACATTTTCAATCATAAAGTTTTTAGAGTTTCCAATTGCACCTAAGCCCACCACTTTCTTAGTAGTGTTATCTCCTAATGTTACCTTGCCTCCTAACCTGATCTCTACTGTGATGAACTATCACCAGTCAAATGCCTTGAGAAGCCACTGTCCAAGTACCACTTGCTCTCACTAGGCCTTTTGTGAGAGGACCCCTACAATGTCATTTAATTGTTAGATTTGAAAACCCAAGTGAGCATGGGTTCCACCTTATGCTTGAATGAATGACATGAACGTATGTTATGTTGTGATGCATGCAATTTTGACCTCCACACTAAGTGTGACCTACGGGGGATAGAGCATGTGTTGTCTATGTGTCCTAATATGCCACAAGAGTAACAACCAAAATCAGGGAATGGGTTCACTAACTTATATGGTTGATGGTGCCTCTTCATAGGCTTATGTTATGCATGTTTTGTTAAGGGGTTGTACCACTAAACTGTTGAAGATGGTGGTTTATTATTCTCAAGTGCAGTAATTTTTGCTCTTAAAAATTCATTTGCATTTTAATAGCTTGCCACTTCCAATTTTAGTGCATGCTCACTACTATCTATTTTCCTTATAAGTTCTTCTAATTCCTTACATACATTTTCTAGCTAAATATATGATGTTTTGAAGGAATTATGTGTGTTACATAAGTCAATATGCTTCTTATCTAATGCATCAAACTCATCTAGTAAAGTCATATGATCGCTATCTAAAGTAGAGTGCACGATAATTAAACTAGCATGCTCTTTTTGTAAAGTAGAAAATTCAGTATTAAGACTTGCATGCATCTTCTTGAGCTTCCTGTTTGAATCATGAATTTTTTTTATAAATAATAAATAATTTTTCATAGAAGAGTTGACATACCTCATCTTGATCTTATTGATCAAAATTATCATTAACCATAAGACATAAGTTTGTTACATCCTCCTCTACTTATTCTAATGATTCTAAGGTAGTGTCAACTCAAAAAGCTTTTTGCATGTTTTTCTTTCCCCTTTTATAGTTTGGCTTATCTTCACCCTTCTCCTTGTTTGGGTGAGTCTTCAGGTTGGGGTAATCAGCTAGGAGGTGGCCTAGTTTCTTGCACTCAAAGTAAATTGTATCAGACAAAACTTTAGTAGATATGTATATTTTACCTTTGCTCTAGTTGTTTTGATGATGCCTCTATTTTATTTTCAGAAAGCTCTTGAATTAGAGCAGTATCGAAGCTATTTCATCATCCTCATCCTACACAGAACTATCACTATCAATATCATTTTCTTTTAGTAATATAATTCTCTCCTTCTTCTCTCCTACATCACTTTGCCTTTGACTCACTCCTTACTCATAAGCAATGAGTGACCCAAGTAAATTATCAATGGATTAAACATTTAAGTACATAGATTTAGTGATTGCAATTATCTTGGCATCATAAGAACTAGGCTAATAATGTAGACTCTAATTAAATTTTTTTAGAATTTGTAGTCCTCTACCTACTGTATGGAAGGTTATTTCTATATGGGTGAATCTAATATACATTTCGGATATAGTCTCGCTAGATTTCATGTGAAAAAGTTTAGTCATGAAAAATAATGTTTAACTTAGACTGTTTAACTTCACTGGTTCCCTTGTAGGTGATACACAACCTATCTCAAATTTTCTTCCCCGTAGTGCATGTGGAAACTCGCATATAATCGTCATATTTCAAAGCAGAGAAAAAATAATTGAAGTACTTAGTATTTAGTTGTGTAAATTCTCTATCCTCATAACTCTACTCAGTAAAAGGAATTTTGATTTTAACACCAATAACTACACGAGATAGAAGTGAATAACTAGTTTAAATCATAAGCAAAATTCTATAGTCAATGAATTGCAAAATTGTAGACATGTGAATTTTCCAGAAATTAAATAGGATGTTTTCAAATAAAGGTCGATGAGTTATTGAACAATTTTTTGCAGTGTTATGATTTCTAAAATATTCCATGATTATTTTTCTCAAGGTTTTCTAAAACACTATTTTTGAGACCTTGCTCTGATACCACTTAAAAGTTTAAGATGTGCTAAGAGGTGCAATGAGTTGGTACTTTAAAAAATATCCTAAGCAGTAATACTATTTTTTTATTTTTCAGAACTTTGAAATACCTAATTTAATTACCCAATACAAAAACTAAGAGATTAACAATAATTTCAGTAATGATGATGAAATTATAAATTGCATAACATAATATTTATCTCAGATATTCACCAAGTAATTATTAACAAAAATTAAAATATAGGAAATATAAAAGTGCAAAATGGAAAAAGCACACCAGATATTTTTATAGTAGTTTGGACAACCTTTACCTACATCCACTCCGCAAAATCATCCATTCTAGGTATTTCACTAACACTAAGTTACTATCTTTTTTCTCTCATAGTAAGGCGGAGAAGTCTTTATAAACTCTCTTCCACCAACCCGGTGCTGAAAAGGACTGAAGCTCCTTTCATAGGTAGAGAACCTTGACTCCTTTTTCTCTCTTCTAGAGAAGGCAGAGAGCCTCGACTCCTTTTTCTCCCTCCAAGAGAAGGAAAAGAACCTCTATTACAGGACTAAGAATCCTCTCTTCTTAGAGGGCTTCAAAAAGACTCACCAAGGCCATAGGATGAGCAAGGGTGCAGTTAGCCTAAAGCAACCGTGTGTTCCCCTCACACTACTTCAACCTCACACTCAAGTTCACCTTCTCCTTCCTCTTAGAGATGCTGATTTTATTTTTAGAAGCTCATCTTTCAGAGTTCCTCCTTTAGTCATGCATTCCTCCCTTTATTATAAAGAGAAACATAAAACATAACTTTTATAATAGGCTTAAAAAAACCCTAAAAATTCAAGTTAGTCGTCACTGTTCGTATGGTACAATAAATATTTTTACATTACAATCAGTTCAAAACTACTTCTATCTAATATGATGTGAACAGTTGTTCAAAACAAATTGTTCAAATTTTATGAACACATCACATAATATGATAGATAAATCATCTAGTATGATTTATTTAATTTCCTCTATTTGTATGGGATGATTCCCGATCCGATAGAAATTTATCTCTACTAATCAACCCATACTAATCAATTTGTATAGTACGATTAGTTCATTTCAAGTAGGTCATCCAATACGATATGAATATCTTAGAGTATGATTAGTTCACAAAATTTTGGTTTTGTTTGGTATGATCTTTGGGATGGTTAGATTTTAACTTTATTAATTGTATGGTATAATCAATTTTATACAGTATGATCAAATATTAATAATTAATCCATAATTTGATTGACTAATTATAGGGGTTAATTTTAGTAAGATTTCAATTTTTCATACGATACAATTGAGATCACACAGTATGATTGGTTCAAAATTAAAATTTCAAAATCTTACTTAAATTATACGTGCAGCTAGGGTTTTCAGATTGTAATAAATTGCACATTACAATCATGATCTTATAGTAAGATTAGTTCACATAAATTAATTTTACAAATTAGTAGCTGAGCCTATTTCTAGATAACATATTGTACAGTATAATTGAAAATCATACTGTATGATTATTCAGAAAATTTAATTATAAAAAAAAATTCCTTTCCCCCTATATTTATGCATGGTCACCCAGATTGCATATATTCTTATGTGGCCAAAATCAAGAAGTAAAAATAAAGAAAATAAAATTACATACTCCTTTACATCATGTTCAACCCAATCTTGAGTTTTTAGCAATCTTGAGTAGTGTGTTTCTTACCTAAAATGTTAGTGCTCATAGATAAGAGATACCTAAAATATTTAGTGGGAAAAGAAATAATTCAATTAATAATGTTTTTCATTATCAAAATCACAGACTAGAGATCCTAGATTACAACAAAGTGTGCATACAATACAATATAGAATTAAACATCATACTGGCCAAATTAAATTCATCCAACAGTATTGACATATAGATCATACAATATGAAATAGGTTCTTATATAGTAAGACCAATAATTTTTAGTTAGATATGGGCCATTGATTCCATGAATGTCGTAGCAAAGGTGTATGAAATCATTTAATACAAATTAGGTTCATATAGAATGATGTGAACAATATTTTTAATTATTTTTTAAATTCATTTATTTTGTTTAGAAGTTCAAGGAACTTTACTAAGGAGAAATATAAGATAACCATACAATAAATAAATAAAAACCATAACAAATAGAAAAACACACAAACCACACAACTATATAAATTATTGATTTTGCTTCTATCTTGAATCAAGCATGAATGTCAATGACACCTAATATAGTCTTAAGTGTGCTAAAGGTGTCATAATTTATGGGTTTAGTGAAGATGTCTGCAAGTTGATCTTCATTTGCTACATGATGTAGTTCTACGTCTCTCTTAGTTACATGATCTCTAATGAAATGATGCATGATGTCTATATTCTTAGTTTGAGAATGTTGAATCAAACTCTTACAAATGGAGATGGCAATAGTGTTGTCACACAAGATTAATATAGTTCCTATAGAGAGTCCAAGGTTAAGGATTTATTTCTTTGGCCATAAAAATTGGGTGATACAACTTCCAACAGCTATATATTCCACCTCAACGGTAGATAGTGCTACTATGTTTTTCTTCCTATTAAACAAAAATACTAATGATTGTCCTATGAATTGACAGATTCCAAAAGTACTTTTCTATCTATTCTACACCTTATAACTCTTTAGTTTAAATATCTTATAATTTCAAATGAAGAGCTATGGCTAGGATATACCATATATATACTAATATTTTGGGTGCCCTAAGGTATCTAAAAATTATTTTAATTGTTGTCATTTGGTATTCTTTTTAATCATCTTAGAATTGAGCACAAATATAGACACTAAACATTATCTCTGATCTCTGAGCAATTAAATAGAGTAGTGATCCTATTATCCCCTTATGTTTTCTGATCTACTGATTTTCCATTTGTAACCTTATCTAGTTGAATGGTAGAGCACATTGGTATATTAATTTCTTTTACACCTTCCATTTCATACTTCTTTAGAATATCCTTTATATACTTTCTTTGACTAAGAAAGGTACCATCATCACTCTATTTCACACTAAATCCAAGAAAATATATAAACTCACCCATCATGCTCATCTCAAACTCTCAACACATGGTTTTTGAAAAATCATTACAAATATTTTTTATTCATTTATCCAAATAGTATATCATCCACATATATTTAAATAAATAAAAACTCGTCTCTAACTTTATTTAAGAATAGGGTGCTATATACACTACCCTTAATAAATGATATATATAGGAGAAATTTATTGAGCCTTCCATACCTTACCTAAGGTTCTAACTTCAACCCATGCACTACCATTTTTCAATTTGTATACATAATTAATAAAGGTTGAATTTTCAAATCTTGTGAGTAATTTTGTATAAACATCTTCCTTGATAACCAAATTTAAGAAAGCACTCTTTATATCCATTT
Source organism: Dendrobium catenatum (assembly GCF_001605985.2). Taxonomy (NCBI): domain Eukaryota; kingdom Viridiplantae; phylum Streptophyta; class Magnoliopsida; order Asparagales; family Orchidaceae; genus Dendrobium; species Dendrobium catenatum. The sequence goes on along the minus strand of NW_021320070.1, from coordinate 790,297 downwards.
GATATATATTAAAGCTTTTAAAATAAGTAAGAGCTAATAGTACTCTAAGGGCTTCTAATCTTGTTATAGAGGCAAAGGTTTCCTTAAAATTAATGCTTTTAATTTGATTGTACCTCTTAGCTACTAACGTGGTGTTATTCCTAAACCTTACTTCAGAATCATTCATCTTATTCTTGAATATCCATTTGGTACCTAATAAAAGGTGGTCCATATATCTTCTTACCAACTCCTACACACCATTCAAAATAATTTGGTTTAACTCTTTTAGTATAGCTTGGATCTAGAATTCATCTGATAAGGCTTTATCTATATTTATGGGTTCAATTGTAAAGATGAATGTAGAATGACTAAATACCATCCTAAGTCCATACTTATATTTAACTCCTATATATGTATCTCTTAAGATAAGCTCCTAAGGATGACTGGATGAATATCTCTATTCATAGGCAATGACTCTTAAGGTTCTTCTTTATCTCCTTGGTCAATGGATTCTACTCCTTAGGTAACATCTACCTCTTCTTCGTCTTATGATTAGATTTATCATATTAATCAAATATAACATGGATGGACTCCTCTACAACTAAGGTCCTCCTATTAAAGATCTTATAGGCTTTACCTATAGAGAAATTGCCTAGGAAGACTCCTTCATCAGACTTAAGATCAAACTTTCCTAGAAGACATTCTCCATTAACAAGCATAAAACATTTACAACTAAAGGCATGAAGATGTATAATGGGTCTCCTTCCCTTAAGCAACTAGTAAGGTGCCTTATTGAGTTTTAATTTAAAATTTATCCTATTCAAAATAAAATAAGCATTATTGACAACTTCTGCCTAAAAATATCCAGAGAGAGAATATTCAGCTAATATTGCTCCAGTAATTTTCATTAATGTTATATTCTTTCTTTCAGCTATACCATTCTTGAAAGTTTGTTAGGGATGTTAAGCCCTAATGAACTAGCCCAAGGCTAACTAAGAGGTGGGGGGGGGGTGAATTGGTATTTTAAAAATCTTTCAATCAAAAACACAAACTCAAACCAAATTTCATCACAAAGAAAATCAAAATGCAAAAATTAAATATAGAAAAATCAGTAATAAAGAACACAAAAATTTATAGTGGGTTGGTCAACTCAACCTATGTCCACTCCCCTAAGGCACCCTTTGAGTATTGCACTAAACTTAATGAGTCTCCTTTTTCTCCCACAACAAGGCAGAGAAGCCTTTACAAACCTCCTTTCCATCGACACCGATGAGGAAGAGAACCTAACTCCTTTGCTTCCTCTTGAAACAGGAAGAGAACCTTGATTGATTACTAAAGTGTACCTCTCTCGAACCTCCAAGGATAAGGGACAACGATTGGAGAAGATAACTTAGATCCTTGCTTGGAGCAACCTTTGTGAAACCTCTCACAAACTCCCCCTCATAAGATCCTCTCTCTCTCTCTCTCTCCCCCTTTCTCTCCCTCTCCTTTAGGCTCTCTCAGGTCAATATAGCAACAAAAGAGCCCGCTTGGCTGAAACAAGAGGTCTTATACAGAAGATCTTTGGAATAGCTCTTAATTTCAACAAACTGATATTATCATCTAGGATGATATTAATATCGTCCTATACGATCAGTACAAATTCAGCTCAATCAGCCAGGATGATTTGGGACTATCAAAAAGAATTTTTTTCATATCATCTTTGATGTTAGTATATCATCCTGTACGATTAGTTCAATCTGATGAATATCATTCAGCACATTACCCTGAATGGGAATTTGGATGATTAAAAGTAACTTGATTATCCAGGATGATCTCATAATCATCTGGGATGATTAATTAAAAACATCACAGATCATCCAGAGTATCACCCTGAATAGACGTAGGCCGATGTTTGATTGTCTAGAAAAAATTAAGGCTTATTAATTGATCGTCCCGAGCAATCCTGCGATCATCCAGGATAATGTGATCATGCTATAAAACCTTAAGTGTTTTCCTTAATTACCAGATTAATTTAGGCATAATTGTGCTGCATCATTTAGGATATCATCTTGGATGATGTCCAAAAATAAAATATGCCTTAACTGATCTGGCGGCTGATTCTTTCTTATTTGAGCCTATCATCTAGGACGAAATTTTATGTGAGCAAAAAATAAAAAACTCTAAAATCAGACAGAAATTTTTCCAAGTGTGTGTGTATGCAAGGTTACTTAACATCAGGAACCACATCATTTATAACCGACTCAAGAAAAGGTAAAAGAATTACAAACTGACTCAGACCTAGTCTACCCAATCTTGAGCTAGCGTGAGTTACACTCAATCTTGTGGACCTAAAATGTTAGTAGGTAAGGTAGTTATAGAAAAATAGGAATGTTTATTATAATCAAAATTCTATTCCCTGAAATTAGATTCGTAATAATCGACCCTTTTTTTATGATGGCAAACACATAATTAAATATTAGGTTTTTAATTAAAGCATTATTGTAAATGAACAACAACCATGAAACAAAAGGTTCAAATTGCACTAAAAAACCAACACAGTATATAAAACCAGTACAAGTACAATAACTCCCCCTTTTGACATCTCAAAAGAGAGGAGGGAAAGAAATACAATAGAGGCTACAAAACATAAGCAAACTACATCAAATGAAAAAGACACATGAATATAAAAAGAATGATAAACAACTTTGTTGTTTTTTTTAAATTAAAGCTCAAATATGATAAATTCTTCATGTGATTGAATTAAAAATTTATAAGAATGAATGAGTTAACATCATCAAAATCCAAAAAATGGTATAACAACTGATCCTGTTAGCCCTACCTCGGACTTCTCTAGGGTAAACTGTCTTTTGAAACCAAATATCTAAATAAAAAAAATAATTGGATAAGAAAAGGATATCTTTTTAAAACTTGGTTCTAGAAAAATATTTTATAGAATAATATATCAAAGTAATTAATCATGATCATGAATTCCAAAATCAAGCCTTTGAAAAATATCAAGTGACACATGAATTATTCTAAGATTTAAAAAATTTGAAACAGAATAAGCTTGCTTTTGGTGGGCTCATTTTATACCTCTTGTCAATTTGATTGGCGCTCTTTATGCATTTTTTTATTTTTGATACACTTTGTGTATTTTTTTCTAATTTGGCATCATTGCGCGTCTTTTAATTTTGGCATAATTGAACACTTTTTATTTATTTATTTTTTTTTACAAGCTAGATCTCTTTTTTACATTTCTTAAATATTCTCAATTGTGATTATATCTTTCAGATATTAGAGAAGAAAAAAAAAACTCACTCTCTAATATAAGGAAGAATGAATCACAAAACAGAATCAAAGTTATATGATAAATACAACGATATGATTACGAAAAATCTGAAGGTAATATAAATGCTTTGAACATTATATATATAAGATAGATTATTGCAGCAAGATTGAAAAGATCTCAATCGCAAAGTCTAATTGTTAATTTGAGATAGACTTTTATTTAGAAAAGAATATTACACCACTAAAAGAAGTTAGAGAAAAGGAAATAATTAATGGTGTTTTCCCTTTTAACTGATATAGAGATGTCAAACATTGGCTACAAATTTTCAAAAATAAAAACAAGGCATAAGATATCAATTCATCATTGATTAAAAGAATAGGAAGATAAATTAAAGCATACTAAGGAAGATAAAAAAATAGAAACAAACAAGAAAAAACTACAAAAATAAAGCAATAAGCAAAAAATAAAAAATTAGAAATCAGTAAGAATTAAGTTCATCCATTTGTGTCAATCACGTCCAATATGATCCTTAAAGTGCTAAAAGTATCGAAGGCCAGTGGTTTAGTAAAGATGTCAGCCAATTGATTCTCAGTTACCATATGGTGTAACTCAAGGTCTCCTTTGGTCACATGATCTCTAATAAAGTGATGCCTTATGTCTATTTACTTTCCTTGAATGTTGGATAGGATTCTTAAAAATACAGATGGAACTAGTGTTGTCACAAAGGATTGAAATTATGTCTATAAGTAATACTAAATCCAAAACTTGCTGCTCCAACTAAAAGACTTGGGCCACACAACTCCCTAAAGAAATATACTCAGCTTCAGTAGTGAAAGTGCAACAGAGTTTTGCTTTCTTCTGTACCAGGAGACTAAAGATTGTCCTATGAATTGGCAATTCCTAGAAGTTCTCTTTCTATCCACCTTACATCCTACAAAATAAGAATCAAAATATCCAATAATCTAAAAAAAGTGTTGTGCCTAGTATACCAGATTCCTAAGTTTTGGGTCCATAAGAGATATCTAAGAATTCTCTTAACTGCAGTTAGGTGGGATTCTTTAGGATCAGCTTGAAATCTAGTACATAGACAAACACTAAATATTATATCAGGTTAGCTAGTAGTCAGGTAAAGTAAAGATCCAATCATCTCTCTGTACTTTGATCAACAAATTTTCCATTTGGGTCCTTATCCAAGTGAACACTGGATGTCATGGGAGCATTAATTGTCTTTGCCTTATCCATTTCATATTTATTCAAGATGTATTTTATGTACTTTTATTGATTTAGAAAGGTTCCATTATCCAATTATCTTATGCTAAACCCCAAAAAGTAGGACAACTCTCCAATCATACTCATCTCAAATTCCTTACTCATTATTTAAAAAAAAAATCATCACATAGCCTTTTATTTGAAGATCCAAAAAGTATATCATCGACATAGTCTGAATAATGAGTAATTCATTTCCTACTTTCCTCAGGAAAAGGGTGGTGTCTGTGCTGCCCTTAATAAACTCTCTTTCTAGTAAGAATGTGCTAAGCCTCTTATACCAAGCTCTGGGTGCATGCTTTAATCCATATAAGACCTTTTTTAATTTAAAAACATGATTTGAAAATTCAAAACTCTCAAAACATAGGGGTTGATCTACAAATATGTCCTCTTTTATTACTCTATTTAAATGGCACTCTTATCGTCCATTTGGAAAAGCCTAAATACCTTATAATAGGCAAAGGCTAGTAGCACTCTAATGGATTCCAATCTATCTATTGGGGCGAAGGTCTCCTCAAAATCAATTGCTTCTATTTGGTTGTATCCCTTAGCCACCAATCTTGCCTTTTTCCTAACCTCCACACCAGAACCAATCATCTTATTCTTAAAGACTCACTTGGTTCACACTATACTTTGTCCCTTTAGTCTTTCTACAAGCTCTCAAACATCATTCCTAACAAATTGGTTTAACTCCTATTACATGGCTAAGATCCAAAACTCATTAGATAGGGCTTGATTGATGTTGGTGGGTTCAGTCATTGAGATAAAGTCAGAGTGGTTCACTTCCTTCCTAAGTCCATGGCTAGTCTTAACACCTTCAGAAGGGTCTCCTAAGATCAGTTCTTTAGAGTGACTTGAAGAGTATCTCCAATCTCTAGGTAAGGTGTATGTAGGTTCAACCCTCCCCTCCAGATTTGCATTTTCTACTCCTTTGGTAATCTCACCTACTCCTTCAGTGTTTTGGGGCTCCACCCTCTTCTTCAAATTTTCAACTCCTGAGGTAATTTCTCTAACTTCATCTTCCTCCTTAACTCTAGACTTCTTAGGATCATATTCATCAAACACTATATGAGTAGTCTCCTCCACCACCAATATCCTCTTATTAAACACCCTAAAGGATTTCCCCACACTTGAATATCCTAAGAACACTCCTTCATCAGATTTTGGTTCAAATTTTCCTAGGTGTGACTTTCCATTATTAAGAATGAAAACCTTACAATAAAAAACATGAAGGTGGGAAAGGTTGGGTGTCCTACCCTTGAGGATCTCATAGGGTGTCTTATCAAGTTTGGCTCTAACATTTATACTATTCAACACATAACAAGATGGGTTTACCTCTTTAGCCCAAAAGTATTTTGGAAGTGAATACTCAGCAAGTACGGCTCTAGTGGCTTTAACTAAGGTTTTATTCTTCCTTTCAGTTACCCCATTCTATTGAGGGGTCCTAGGAGCTGAGAAGTTGTGGTTAATCCCTTTATCCTCATAAAAGTATCCAAATTTCTCATTTTTAAACTCACCCCTATGATCACTATAGATGGTCAAGATATCACAACCTAGCTTTTTCTAAATCAAAGTGAAGAAGGATCTAAACTCAACAAAGGACTCATACTTATGAGACAAAAATTTAATCCAAGTGAACCTTGAGTAGTCATCAACAATCATAAATTTTACCTCTTCAGCCCAAAAGTATTTTGGAAGTGAATACTCAGCAAGTATGGCTCTAGCAGCTTCAACTAAGGTTCGGTTCTTCCTTTTAGCTACCTCGTTCTGCTGTGGGGTCCTAGGAGCTGAGAAATTATGACTAATCCCCTTATCATCATAAAAGTCTCCAAATCTCTCACTTTTAAACTCTCTCTCCCATGGTCATTATGGATGGTTAAGATCTCACAACCTAACTTTTTTTGATCCAAGTGAAGAAGGATCTAAACTCATCAAAAAACTCATTCTCATATGACATAAATCTAATCCAAGTAAACCTCAAGTAGTCATCAAAAATCACAAAATCATATACTTTCCCCCCTAAACTGGAAGTGCTGATGGGTCCAAACAAATCCATATGAAGGTCTTCTAAAGTTTTAGAGATGTTAATGTCCTTAATTGAGTGAAAAGAAGAGTGTACTTGCTTCCTTAGTTGGCAGGCATCAAAAAGGTGGTCTTTGGTGAACTTAAGCTTAAGGACACCTTTAACTAGGTCTTTCTGGGTCACTCTGCTAAGAGTTTTCATACTGAAATGACATGACCTTCTGTGCCACAATCATAAATCATCAGCAGCAATTTTTAAGCAAAATGAAGCAGAACATTCAGTATTATTTAAGTTAAGCATGTAAATGTTTTTGATCCGCTTTCCCTACAAAACAGTGTTGTTATTTAAGCTAATGATGTAAGTATTTGCTAAAAATTTTATGATGAAACCCTTATCACAAAGCTGACTGATGCTGAGCAAGTTGTGTTTTAGTCCATCTAGAAGAAAAACATTTCCAATTATAAGGATTTTGGTGTTTCCAATTATACCTACACCCACCACTTTCTTGGTGGTGTTGTCTCCAAGATTAACTTTGCCTCCAGCCCTGGCCTCTGACAAAACAAATTGATTAGCATCTCCAATCATGTGTTGTGAGTATCCGCTGTCCAGGTACCACATGTTCTCACAAGGCCTTTTGTGATAGTACGCCTATAAAATTATCAAATGTCAGATTTAGGAACCCAAATAGGTTTGGGTCCCTTCTTATGGAAAGAAGAATATAATGCATGTGTGTTATGCCGTGAATCATGTAATTTGAGTGTCCACACCTAATGTGAACTACGATGAACAGTATAAGTGTGTGCAATGTATCTTAACATGCTACATGAAAAACATCTAACACCAGGAAAAGGATTTACTAATCTACTTGGGTGGTGATGCTTCCTTTTAAAGTTATGTCATGCATGCAATATTGGTTTATTTTCAAAAGCTTTTAGATTTTTTAATTTCCTAAACTCTTTTTCTAACTCAGTATGAGATGATTTCAAGGAATCATATGCATCAGATAATTCAATATGCTTTTCGTTTAATGCATCAAACTCATCAAGTAATGGTAAGTGATTGCTATCGATTGTAGAATGATCTTTAATAAAAATTTTATGCTATTTTTGTAAATTTAAGAACTTCAATTTCAAACTAGTATGTGATTTCTTAAGTTTCCTATATGATGCATGAATTTGTTCAGAAACTTCAAGTAGTTGTTCGTAGGTTAGCTCACATACCTCTTCTTGGTCAGACTGACCAAGATGATTATCCTCCATCAAGTACAAGTTTGTAGTCTCCTCTTCAACTTCAGTCTCAGAGGAGTTAGATGCAGAATCCTCCCATGAAGCCTTTTAGAACTACTTCTTGTCCTTATCCTTTCTGAACATGGATTTCTCCTCACCCTTCTCCTTGCTAGGATGAGCCATGAGTGTAGGATAATTAAATTTAACATGTCTAGGCTTCCTGCATTCAAAATAGATAATATTATTAAAACTCTTAAAATTCTTGTTATCCTTACCTTTATTCCACTTCTGATGGTTCTTATGCTTCTTCCTTAGAAAGTTTTTGAATAGCCTTATGATTAATGCAACATCATCGCTTTCAGACCCGGAAGAGTCAGTATCTGTGTCATTGGCCTTCAACACCATAATTTTATCATTCTTTTTCTCACCTACATCAAGATTTCTTTGATTCACTACTTAATCGTAAGCAATGACTGATCCAAGTAAGTTATCAATCAAATAAGTATTCAAATCTTTAGATTCAATAATTACAATAATCTTTGCATCAAAAGAGGAATGCAAACATTTTAAAATTTTATTCACTTTTTTATTATAGTTAGTGAGTTCTCTTCCTAAGGCATGCAAATAGGTAATAATTTGAGTAAAGCTTATATACATTTCAGAAAATGATTTAGAAGGTTTCATACAAAAAAGTTTTTAATAATGTAATAAAATTTTCAATCGAGTTTGGTTAACTTCATTTGTTCCTTCAAAAGTGATACATAATTTATCCCAAATTTCTTTACCAGTAGTACAAGTTGAAACACGCATGTAATCTTCAGATTTTAAAGCATAGAAAAAATAGTTTAAATATTTTGCATTAAGTTGTGCTAAATCTCTATCATCAAGAGTCCATTTAGTGAAAGGAAGTGGAGTAGTAATGCCATTAATTTTACAAGTCGAAGGTGTATAACCTTCTTTAATAAGCATCCACATGCGATAGTCAATCGATTGTAAAAATGTAGATATGCGAGTTTTCCAAAAATCAAAAGGAATATTATCAAACAAAGGTGGTCGGGTAATAGAATACCCTTCCGTAGTATTACGATTACCAGAGTTAGCCATAGAATAAAATTTAAAAGGTTTCAAAAACTTAATTTTATGAATCCTGCTCTGATACCACTTGAAAGTTCGATAGGGATGTTAAGCCCTTATAAACTATCCCAAGGCTAACCAAGAGAGGGGGTGAATTGGTATTTTAAAAATCTTTCAATCAAAAATACAAACTCAAACCAAATTTCACAACAAAGAAAATTAAAGTGCAGAATTTAAATGCGGAAAAAGTAATAATAAAGAGCACAAAAATTTATAGTGGTTTGGTTAACTCGACCTACGTCCACTCCTCAGAGGCGGCTTCTGAGTATTGCACTAAACTTAGTGACTCTCCTTTTGATCCTACAACAAGGCGGAGAAGCCTTTACAAACCTCCTTTCCACCTGACTCCGTTTACTTCCTCCTGAAGCAGCCATAGAACCTTGATCGATTGTTGAAGTGTACCTCTCTCGAATATCCAAAGATAAGGGACAACGATTGGAGAAGATGACTTGGATCCATGCTTGAAGCAACCTTTATGAAACCTCTCATAAACTCCCCCTCATAATATCCTCTGTCTCTCTCCCTTTATCTCCATCTTCTCTAGGCTCTCTTAAGTCAAGACAACAACAAAAGATGCCCTCTTGGCTGAAGCAAGAAGTCTTATATAGAAGAGCTTTGGAATAGCTCTTAATTTCAACAAACCAGCATTATCATCCAAGATGATATTAATATCATTCTGTACAATCAGTATAAATTCAGGTTAATCAGTCAGAACAATTTGGGACGATCAGAAAGAATTTTGTTCATATCTTCCAGGATGATAGTACAATGTCTTGTACAATTAGTTCAATCTAATGAATATCATCGAGCACATCGCCCTGAATGGGAGTCTAGATGCTAAAAAAGTAACTTGATCATCCATCATGATCTCATGATTGTCTGGGCGATTAGTTTAAAACATCACAAATCATCCAGAGCATCGCCTTAAATACACGCAGGTCGATGTTTGATCATCTAAGAAAAATTAAGGTTTATTAACTGATCATCCCAGATGATCCTACAATCGTTCAAGATGATGTAATAGTCCAATCAAACCTTAATTACTTTCATTAATTATCATATTAATTTAGGCATAATTATGCTGCATCATCCAAGACAGCATCCTGTACGATCTCCTAAAATACAACATGCCTTAACTAATCTGGCAGCTAATGCTTTCTGATTTGAGCCTATCATCCAGGACGATGATAATATCATCCGGGATGATGTGTGTTATGACAGCTACCTTAACTAGGATGCCCTAATTAGGGTTTCTATTTTTAACTAATCATCCAGGATGATTTTAGGATCGTCCCAAAGGATGTCAGCGAAAACAGAAAACTCTAAAATCAATCAAAAATTTCCCAAGTGTGTGTGTGCAAGGTTACTTAGTAGCAGGAATCACATCATTTACAATTGACTCAAAAAAAGGTAAATGAATTACAAACTGACTCACCTCGTCTACCCAATCTTGAGCTAGCTTGAGTTGCACTCGGTCTTATGGACCTTAAATGTTAGTAGGCAAGGCAATTATAAAAAAATAAGAATATTTGTTATCATCAAAATTCTATTCCCTAAAATTAGATTCTCAACAATTATGTTAAGGGGTTATAGAAAAGTTTTGTTCAATTTCTAACTCATTATAAAAGGGCTCAAATTTATCAATCTCAAATTCTCCACCATAATCACTATGGATAGAAGATATCCCACATCTTCATTTTCTTTGAATACAAGTGAGAAACATTCTAGATTAGGTGAATCTAGATCAATCATTTATAATTATATACCCAAAGGTATTCCAACCTAAGATGGCTATACTAACCAGCCTAAACAAATCCATATGTAAGATTTTTAGAGGTCTAGTGATGGAGATGTCCTTAATTAAGTCAAAGAGTGATTTAATTTATTTTCCAAATTGGCAGGCATCATATATATGGTCCTTAGATAAATCAAACTTTCTTATTCCTCTAACTAAGCTTTTTTTGTGAGATCATTATTGAGTTAGTTGCAACTTAGTTTTTAATTATTGATATTCTTATAACATGTATGTTTTTATGATTCCCAAATATTATTATTTTGATTATAATTTCTCCAAGCATATTTTGAAAGTATTATTTTGTTGTTTGTGTGTACTAACATTTTAGAGAAATCATACACCAGATTGTTGAAGACTTTAAATCAAATCAAATTAGGGTATATTATAAATGAAGTCTGTATTTTTAATTTTATTGAGTCTGAGAGTATGATTGTAATTGCGTAACTGTGTACACACACACTACGGGAGTATTTAAAATTATGATTTTTTAAACTGATCATACTGTATGAACTCATTTCTTATGGGACAATATGTTCAGTTATTTTTTCCATTTGAGTAGACAAACGTTCTGCAGGTAAAAAATTTTTTAAGTATAGATTGTACTGTACGAAGCTTTCTTCATACGTACACCATCTAGAGTATGAAAATATAAGGTCCCTTTTCATCCTGAAGAATTCAAAGTATTTTTGAACTGTTTATACCATACGATGTCATCATCGTACGTACGCCATCTATAGTACGAATTGGACAGTTCCCATTTCGTCCATATGAACTTGAACAATTTTTTAATGGATCGTACCATACGATATCATCATCGTACGTAAGCCATCTAGAGTAAGAATTAAACATGTCTCTTTTAATCCAGACAAACTCTAAAATTTTATGAACTGATCGTATCATATGATGTCGTCATTATATATATTCCATCTATAGTACGAAAATGTGGGGTCCATCTTTGTTCCGACAAAGATGAAAAATTATCTAATTGTTTGTATAGTACGAACTAGATTTGTACATAGCGATCATCGTGTATGAAGTCATTTTATACATATTCACAAAAGGTTTGTATGTAACAATTTTTGAACTATTTATATGTATAAACATACAATCATACTATACTATTGTACATGCTCAAAATTGAAAATTTCAATTTATTGGACAATTTTTTGTGTCATTTATATAAAAGTTCCTTTAAAATTGACGTAAAAAGCGTTGTTCTTTGTGATTTTTCAAGGGCAAGTGAAATAGAAAGTGTTGGAGAGTGTTTGAGAGAGATTTCTTACAAGTGTAGTGTAAAGGGTTCACAAGGTTATTTAAAGGTAAGGATCTCTTTATGTTTTTGGTGGTCACTCTTCCTTTCTTTTTTCTAGTTACTCGTGAGAAGATCTTTGAAGAAGATTCAGTACTCTGTCAATACTTTGAGGGTGTGAAAGGATGATGGTACTCTACCGACACTTGGAGGGTGTGAAAGAAGATGGTACTCTGCCGACACTTTGAGGGTATAAAAGAATGACGGTACTCTGCTGACACTTGGAGAGTGTGAAAGGATGAAATACTCTGTCGACACTTAGAGGATATGAAAGGATGACAGTTCTCTGCCGACACTTGGAGAGTGTAAACTAATGATGGTTCTCTGCCGACACTTGGAGAGTGTAAAAGAACGACGGTTCTCTGTCACACTGGGGATTGGTGGAAGAGAGAATTTGTAAAGGCTTCTCCACCTTACTATTGAGGCAAAATGAGAGACATTTTGGTAATAGTGAAATACCTTAAGAGGGATTTCTTGTTCCAGTTTTTAATAGTTTTGTAGATTGTTTGGAATGTCTTCAGAGATACGTGGGGAAAAATTCTTTTATAGCAAATATTTTTTGTACAGCTGCTTGTCTTGTTTGAAAGAGCAGATGTAAGTTGGCTCATGGAGAAGATGAGGATTTGGATAACACCATTGCTGCAAATGTTATCTCTTTTACTGTGAGAAGTAATTTTTTAAATTTCCAACCGGACAACTGGGATGCTAACCAGTTTTTGCTGTTTTCTCCTTGGCATCCCCCTCCTCCCGGGTGGATAAAAAGTAATGTAGATGCAGCTCTTAAGAGGAATAATTTGGCTGGAATTGGTGGAGTTGGCAGAGATGAGAAAGGGAGATTTTTGGTTACTTTTGGAACTCAGTCCTTGCATTGGGACATTTTGCAATTGGAGTTATTAGCCGTTTTATATCTGAAGAATGTGGTTCAAGATTGGATGTTTGAGGCTCAAGGAGTTATCATCAAAGGGGACAACTTCAATATCATCAAACTGCTACAAAATTTTGTCAAGGCTGGAAGGTTAGTAGATTGATTGATGATAATTTGGCTTTCTTGCTTTAGTTTAAGCAAATTGTATTTTCTTATTCGAATAGAAGAGGCAACAAATTAGTGGATATTTGTGCTAATTTGGCTCTTGATAGATCTTTTTTGTGGGAAGATCTTCATGATGCTTTGATTCCTCCTTCTTTCATGTATTGCTTGAAGGAGGAATGTGATGCTTTAGGTATAACTTGAGTAGTTTGTTTTTGGTTGGATTTTAATGCATTTTAGAATTTCTTTCAAAAAAAAAAAAACCATAAGAGGGAGTCTTTAGGTAGTGGATGTAGGTCATGTTTGACCAAACCATTATAAATCTTTATGCCTTTTGCTTTTTGTATTTACCTTCTACAAATTTGTTATTGTGGTTGAAAAGTTTTTTTTTTTAATATAATCATTCTTTAGAAATTTATTAAAATGGTTTTCTAATAAAAATTCAAGAGAATTTTTTAAATTACCAATTCACTCCCCTCTTGGTTAGCCTTGGGACAATAGCTTTGGTTTTGCAACCTATAAAAAATCAACATGTGGTATCAGAGCCTTATTTCAAAACTATAAGTTTAGACTATTTTTTTAAAATGAAAATGGCTACTTTTAGAAACTGAAATACACCTGAATGGTATTCGATTAGTAGACCTCCGTTATTTGATAATATCCCTTTCAATTTTTGGAAAACACGTATGTCTACATTTCTGAAATCACTTCATTATCGCATGTGGATTTTAGTTCAAGAAGGGTATACTAGGCCAACTAGACTAGTAGATGGCATTAGAGTTCCTTTGCTGAATGGACTATAGAAGAATATGACTTAGCACAATTAAATGCTAAATTCTTAAATAGTTTCTTTTGTTCACTTTAGTTATAAGATTACATGCGGGTTTCTACTTATAAAAGTAGAAATGATATATAGGATAGACTCTGTATTACATACGAAGGGACTAATGAAGTAAAACAATCTAGATTAAATATATTGATATATGATTATGAATTATTTTATATGAAATCCATTGAATCTATATCTAATATGTACACAAGATTCATTTTGATAGTCACTTCTTTGCATGCATTAGGTAGGGAACTAACGAATGCTGAAATGGTAATTAAAATTCTTCGTTGTTTGACTCCTACTTATGAAGCTAAAAAAACTACTATTATAGAGTCTAGGAATTTAAATGATTACTCTTTTGATAATCTTCTTAGTTCACTAATTGCTTACGAGCAAGGAGTGAGTCAAAAGAATATTGAAGTAGGAGAACAACAAAAGGAGAAAAACATAGCACTGAAAGTGGATGATTCAAAGAGTGATCAATCATAACCTGAGGATGAGGATGAAATTTCCTTGATGATAAGGCAATTCAAAAGTTTTCTTAAAAGGAGGCAGAAGAGATGCTAGTAGTGGAACAAAGGCAAGTTCCATAAAAATACTAAGGTTTCTAATGATGTGATTTATTATGAATACAAGAAACCGGGACATATAAAATCAGACTGCCCTAATCTTAAAGCCACTCCTAGTAAGGAGAAGGTAGAGTAGAAAGCAAAATGGGAGAAATGGCAAGAATAGATTTTAGAGAGCATTCCGGGAAAACTCGGCTTCAGATTCATTAGAAATAAAAAAGGAAGAGGATGTCACCCTATATTTAATGAACAATAAACTTGATTAATTAGTTCAAGAAGTGGTATGTGACTTAACCTTTGATAAATTACTTGAAGTTTCTGATAAAATACTACTACATATAGAAAACTTAAGAAAATGCATGCTAGACTGAACTTAGAATTGCAAGAGTTACAAAAAGAGCATGAAACCCTTAGGAAAGGCCACGTGCAGATATATAACAACCACATGAGCTTACTTAATGATATTGATGATTTGAATAAACAAAATGAATTACTAAGGTCTTCCTATGCTAAACTAAAAAAAGAATTTAAAGATTTTAGGGATGAATTTAAGAATAGAGAGCACTATCTGAAATATTATAACACTGTATCAGAAGATGTAAATTCATTTTTTAGAGGAAAAGTGAAAGCACTTGAGGAAAATAACATATCCCAACACTTGAAGATTTTACTAATCCTATCTTGAGGTAAAAAATTTTAAAACCTAGAAAGAGATAAATTTATTATAGAAGATTGAAAAATCCTTTTCCAGGAGTTAAATATTTTATATGAGTGATGATTGGACATATATCACACACTTATACTTTACATAGCAAAACTTATTTAGTGTGGAGACCTAAAATGCATAAACTAAGTCATATCATACATGCATCTAATTTTAATTTGTCAAAAGGAGAACCCAAACTTGTTTGGGTTCCTAAGTCTAATATTTAATTATTTTGTAGGTACGCTTTCATACAAGATCTCATGAAAGCATTTGATACTTGGATAGCGATTTCTCAAAGAATATAACTGGATACACTACATAATTCATACCGTTGGAAGCCAGTAATGGAGGCAAGGTTACATTAGGAGACAATACCATTTGGAAAGTGGTTGACACAGGTATGATCAAAAACCTGAATAACTTTTTTATAGAAAATACTTTACTAGTAGAAGGCTTAAAGCATAATTTATTAAGTAGTTGCCAACAATGTGACAAAGGGTATAGCATTAAATTTTTTCTCACTAGCTATATATTAAGCCTAAATAGAAATGATGTTTTGCATAGAACAGGGGTAAACAATATTTATATGCTAGATTTGAACTGAATTAAAAATCTTAATGCTTTTTCTTGAAAATAATTTTTGATGATTCACGGTTATTGCATAGCAGACTTTGTTACGCTAGCGTGAAAAACCTTAAGAAAATTACCCAAAAAGAAATGGTAAGAGGTAAACCAAAACTAAACTTTACCAAGGATCACCTTTGTGATGCATGTCAACTAGAAAATAGGTGAAGTTCTCATTTCATCCCAATAAGAATGTTAGAACTAGCAATCCATTAGAGAATATTCATATGGTTCTTTTTGGACCGGTTAGCACTGCAAGTCTAGGAGGGAAGGTATACGAATTTATGACAGTTGATGATTTCTCAAGATTCACGTGTGTAAAATTTTTATTTCGTAAGAATGATTCATTTAATGAATTTAAATATTTTTTGACTTAGATTCAGAGGAAATTAGGGTGTCAAATTTTAATAATTCAAAGTGATAACAGAGGTGAATTTGATAATGAAAATTTTAAAGATTTTTGTAAAGAACTTGAAATTAATGAAAATTTTAAAGATTTTTGTAAAGAACTTGAAATTTATCACAATTTTTCTGCACCTAGGACCCCTGAGCAGAATACGATAGTCGAAAGAAAGAACACAACATTAATTGAAGCCGTTAGAGTCATGTTGGAAGAATATTCACTTCCAAAATATTTTTGGGCAGAAGCGGTTAGTACTGCATGTTATGTTTTGAATAGGGTGAATATAAGGTCTAAATTGAATAAAACACCCTATGAGCTTCTTAAGGGGAGAACACCTAATTTGTCACATTTGCATATTTTTGGATGTAAGGTGTTCATATATAATAATAGAACATCTTTCTCAGAAAAATTGACCCAAAATTAGATGAAGGAATTTTTTTTAGATACTCAAGTGTTGGAAATCATATAGAGTATTTAACAAAAGAACTTTGGTAGTTGAGAAGACCACACATATTGTATTTGATGAGTCTAGCATTTTGGAAAAGCCAAGTTTAGAAGAGGATGATATGAAAAATAACTCCCAAAGGAATGAGAAGATTGATTTGAATAAAAATTTGAAAAAAAAAACCCTTTCCCTAAAGATTTAAAATTTTCTAAAAACCACACTAAGGAATTGATTTTAGGTGAACAGGGTGAGGGTATTAGGATTAGGCATAGATTTAGTAAAGAAGTCAATCATTCTACCTTTATTTTAATAATAGAACCCACAAATATAAATCAAGCACTTTTGGATGAATTTTTTATTTTGGCAATGCAAGAAGAATTAAATCAGTTTGTAAGGAATGATATTTGGGAATTTATTCTAAGGCCAAAGGATTAAAGTGTAGTTAGAACTAAGTGGGTATTTAAAAATAAAATGAATGGCATGGGAGTTGTTGTTAGAAATAAGGCTAGATTGATGGCTAAGGATTATAATCAAATTGATGAGATTACTTTTGAGGAGACTTTTGCCCCTATAGTGAGACTTGATGCAATTAGGGTTTTATTAGTCTTTAACTGTATTAGAGGATTTAAATTATATTAAATAGATGTTAAGAGTGCATTTCTTAATGGAATGATTCAAGATGATGTTTATACTAAATAACCTCCAAGTTTTGAAAATTCAAAATTCCATAATCATGTTTTTAAATTAAAAAGATATTATATGGATTGAAACAAGCACCTAAGGCTTGGTATGAGAGGTTAAGCATTTTCCTATTAGAGAAAAAGGAAGTGTGGACACAACTCTCTTTTTGAAGAAATTGGGAGACAATATACTCATTATTTAGATTTATGTTGATGATATCATTTTTGGATCTTGTAATAAAAATCTTTGTGATGATTTTTTCAAAATAATGAGTAATGAATTTGAGATGTGCCTAATGGGAGATCTTAGTTATTTTCTTAGTTTTAGTATTAAGAAAATTGAGAAGAGAATGTTTCTTAATCAATTAAAGAATGTTAAGGATATCCTAAAAAAGTATGAAATAGATAATGCTAAACTAGTTAGTACACCTATAAGTTCCTCAATTTAGTTGGATAAGGACCCAAATGAAAAATTTATTGATCAAAATAAATTTTGAGGAATTATTAGATCTTTGTTTTATTTGACAGCTAGCAAACCAGATATTATGTTTAGTGTTTATTTGTGTGCTAGATTTTAATCAAATCTAAAAGAATCATATTTGGCAGCAGTAAAAAAGATTTTGAGATATTGCTTGGGAACGCATAACTTAGAGATTTGGTATCCTAAGTACAGATCCTCATTTGAAATTATTGGATATTCAGATTTAGAATTTGTAGGTTGTAGGGTTGATCAAAAGAGTACAACTGGAACTTATTAGTTTAAAGAAAATTCTTTAGTTTCTTGGTCCAGTAGAAAATAGAATTTTATAGCCTTATTTATTACTGAAGCTGAATACATTACCTTAGAAAGTTGTGTGGCACAAGTTTTTGGTTGAAGCAATAATTAATTGATATAGGATTTACAATTGACACTATTCCAATTTATTATGATAACACTAGTGCCATTTGCATTTCAAAAAATCCTATTTAATATTATATAACCAAACATATAGATATAAGATATCATTTCGTTAGAGATCGTGTATCTAAAAGATAAATTTAATTGCATAATGTTTCAACTGAAAATCAACTTGCAGTCATTTTTATAAAACCACTTGCCTTTGATACTTTTAGTACATTAAGAACAGGGCTAGGTATGATTGATCTTAATGCTTAGATAAATTCTTCTATAAACTTGATATGATTATTATGTGTTCTTTAATTTAATTTTGCTATTTTTGTTTGTTAATGTTTTGTTAGTGTGTGTGTTTTCAAATTTTGATCTTGCTTTTTATGCTTTATTTTATTTGGATATGAATCATGTATCAAAAGTTCTATTTCTAGTTTTTTCATGCTAAATTTTTAAAGTGTTATATTCATACTATATTAAATTATTTTTGTACTTTACGAATTCTGTAGCATGTCCATTATTTTGGAGTTTAATGCAAAAATTTTGGATTTCTTATATATGTAGTACTGTACAATATCGTTATTGTCCCGTATGATATGTATACTTTTGTCTATATACATGTAGACGGCTATCTTGGTAGAATCAGTTATTATAACTGATCATACATACAAAATTTAATTTCATATGTATGAACCATGTGTCATTATCTTTGGGGGACAAACCTAATCGTCATTAAAATTATCTTAAATAACTGATAGTCCCAGATGAACACTTGTTTGTATGTACGATCATATGGTCAAAAAGTTTGTATGAAAGGAATCTTCATAAATTATGTGATAATGAAAAGTTGTTTCATTTTGGAAGTTATCGTTCATCCATACAAAAAAATTTTCGTCCAATACGATCCCAAGATCGTACGTATGAATCATTTTTTATACTATACGAAGGATCATTTTTCTTTAAATACGAGGGCTTTAGATTTCATTTTCATTCAATTCAACATCCTCTTTAAATCCTTCTAAACCTAGGAATGGCCAGTTCTAGCAAGCGTGGTAGAGTTTCTAAGGGTTCGTCTTCCAGGAGTGGGGACGACAACTTTCTATCTATAAGTAATGAGGATTCCTTCTTTAGGTTTATAACCCCTAAAATCACTACCTCTAAACTACTGATTTAAGATGATATCCACTTTCAAGTTATGCCTCTATTTGTTTCAACCCAGTTCTCCTTTATCTTGACTTTGATCCATGCTTATCATAAAGAGACCTTTCACTATTTCTTAGCAAATATGAGTTTTAGTGAGGATGAGAGTAGGATTACTTCATTTATCAAAAAGAAATAGGTAGAAATCACTAATGAAGATTTAGGAACTTTTTTAAAACTAAAGACTCGAGGGACTAGAGCACACACTATGACCTCTAAATCTGATAATGATTGGTCAGAGATAAACAAAACTCTTAGAGGGATTACTCATGTTGGTAACTTGGCTAAAGTCTACACTTTAAATCAAAATGTCTAGATCATCCAACATGTTTTAAGAACCTTAACAATTCCCAAAGCTGGTGATCGTATAAACATGACTCTTCTTCTGTCCACTGTAACCTATTTGATCATGACTGGACAACCAATTGATGAAGCTCAACTTATTCTATATTACATTTATAACCTTTCTGAGATTGGGTTTCTTTCTCATAGGAGAAAGAAAAATATTGCTCTAGGATATTTAGTTACCTACATCTTAGAAAAGAAATACAACATAGTTTAACCTGATATTCCTATTGAAATACTAATATACTTCACTGATGCCTCTTTTCGATCACTTTTGGGAGAAATGAGAATTCTAATAAAGATACTGAGGAAGAAGGGAGAGCACCTGCACCTGCTCAGGGACCTAACTTTCAAGAGATGGTCCAACATTTTGATCAGATGGAGAGTCACTTTGGTCAACATTTTTATCAAATTCAGACTCACTTAAACCAGCAGGATGAACAATACCAATAAGACATGGGGTGGATCTGAGGTCATTTTGACTCGGTGAACATGAATATAACTATGATGAATAATAATTTCTCAGTGTTCAACTAGCCTCATCCTTTAGACTAGGGACCTTCAGAGTTTTAGTTGTATTTCTTTGTAGTTGCCGTTGCTAGTTCTTTTCTTATGTGATGATGTTAGTGTTTATTTCCTTAGGTAGTACTTATTTTATTGTTTTGATTTATGTTTTTTGTTTTGATATTTAAGGAGTAATGTTAATTGATATCTTGACTTAAATGTATCCAATCATTTTGATATTAATAAAAATATCATGTTTTGATTTAGTTACTCTTAGTCTTTGTTTTAAATGTGAGATTTCCTATATCAAAGTACTATCTTAATTGATTTAAAAAGTGTTTTAAATTAACTTGCACTATAAAATTAATTTCATAATGGAATCTAATTTTTTAAAAATTTAAGTTAAATTTTAACTTAAATGATACAATTTAAATATTATTATTACAATTTTGATGTCTTATTATTTTTTATATTTCTTTTTCAGTGTAATTGTTTTTATAATTAGAGAAATTTGATTTATTAGATTATTGATTTTAGAAAGATCAAATAAAAAAAGAGGGATATTAAAAAGAAATGTATAGTATGTACAAAAATCAAAAGAATGCACAATGGTTCGTAAAATAAAAATAGGCACAAAATTAGCCAAAATAAAAAAAGATGCACAGTATGCCACAAATATTTGAAAAGATGCGCAATGTCTCCAATTGAATTTGTTCTTTCCTCTATAGTTTAATCTTTAATTCAAATCAATCTAATTATTAATGTATTATACTGAAAATTGAAAATCACTAATATTCATTTCCTCACTTTTACAATGATCCTCAATATCTAATTGTCTAAAACGCTTCATGACTTTGATAAAAAAAATTTATCTAGTTGTTCTTTAATTTAAATTTTTTGAATTTTTCTTTTCATCTTATGTAATTAACTTTATTATTGCAATTATATTTCAATTTCTTTCAAGATCAATTATAATGATTTTTGATTTGACATCTTTCATTTCATTATTTTTATTCCCTTTTTATTGTTGTCAAAAGAGGTAGTATTATTATTTTGTATTTTGTTGTTTTTGTGTTTCTTGTGTTTGTGTTTAAAAATTAGAAAAAAAAAATTATGTGTGATCTTCATGGAATTTCCCTGTATTCACTTATTTATACATTTAGGGGGACCTAAGGAAAAATTTAGGGTATACATGTTAACTCAAATAATAATTATTTTGCCATCATTAAAAAGGGGGAGATTGTTGAGTTAGTTGCAACTTAGTTTTTCAATTGTTGTTATTCATGTAACATATATGTTTTTGGTGAATTCCAAATATTATTATTTTGTTATTTGTGTTTACTAATATTTTAGGGAAATCATACTCCAGATTATTAAAGACTTTAAATCAGATCAAATTAGGATTTATTATAAATGAAGTCTGTATTTTTAATTTTAATGAGTCTGAGAGAGTGTGATTGTAATTGATTAACTATGCACACACAGAGTGGGGAAGTGTTTAAAATTGTGATTTTTAAAATTGTTCATACTGTATGAACTCATTTTATATGGGACGATATGTTCAACAATTTTTTTCCCTTCGAGTAGACAAACGAACAGCAGGTAGAAATTTTTTTTGAGTGCGGATCATACTGTATGAAGTTTTCTTCGTACGTATGTTGTCTAGAGTATAAAAATGTGAGTTCCCTTTTCATGCTGATGAATTTAAAGTATTTTTGAATTATTCATACTGTATGATTTCATCATCATATGTATGTCGTCCAGATTATGAATTGGATGGGTCCCTTTTCGTCCAGACGAACTTGAAATTTTTATGAATGTATCGTACAATATGATGTTGTCATCATACGTATGCTATCCAGAGTACGAATTGGATGGGTCCCTTTTCATCCAGATGAACTCTAAAATTTTTTAAACTGGTCGTACTATATGATGACATCATCTACGTATGCCATCGAGAGTACAAAAAATGTGGGGTCCCTGTTCATCACGATGAAGATGAAAAATTTTCTAACTATTTGTACAGTACAAATTGGATTCATACTGGATGATCATCATGTATGAAGTCTTTTTGTACTGATTAACAAAAGGTTCGTATGCAATAGTTTTTGAATTGTTTATACATACGAACATACTATCGTACTGTACATCATACATGCTCAACATAAAAAATTTTAATTTACTGGAAAGTTTTTCATGTCTTTCATATAAAAGGTCCGTTAAACATGATGTAAAAAGTATTGTTCTTCATGATTTTTTAAGGGCAAGTGAATGGGAGAGTGTGGGAGAGTGTTTCAGAGAGATTTCTTGCAAGTGGAGTGTGAAGGGTTCAGAAGATTACTCAAAGGTAAGGATCTCTTTGTGTTTTTGGTGATCACTCTTCTTTTCTTCTTTCTAGTTGCACATGAGAAGATCTTTAAAGAAGATCCAATACTCTATTGACACTTGGAGGGTGTGAAAGGATGACGGTACTCTACCGACACTTAGAGGGTGTGAAAGCATGACGGTACTCTACCGACACTTGGAGGTTGTGAAAAGAATAATGGTACTCTGCCGACACTTGGAGGGTGTAAGAGGAAGATAGTACTCTGCCGATACTTAGAGGGTGTGAAAGAATGATGATTCTCGGCCAACACTTGGAGAGTGTGAATAGATGACAGTTTTTTGCCAACACTTAGAGAGTGTGAAAGGACTACGATTCTCTGCCGCATCAGGGATTGGTGGAAGAGAGGATTTGTAAAGGC
>NW_021320070.1:705003-765102 GCF_001605985.2 Dendrobium catenatum | reverse complement strand
CTTGTAGGGCCAAACTGGACTCATTAAAAGCCCTAAACATGCAAAGGAACCATAAAACTTTGTTATTTTATATGCTAATTAAAAAAATGATGATGAAGATAACGAAGCTTTTTTGGCATTTGTTGATGATGAACATTCCCAAGAAGAGTTGATTAAATTCTTATAAAATAATTGACCATTAAAAATGATTATAATATTTTGAATTATGAGATATTTGGGTGTTGTTTACTTGAATTTATATATGACTATGATTATCTTTCATTATTATGATAGCTTGTCTTTTAGTTTAATGATATTTCATATTCATGCTTATTATTTTATAATTCTTGTATAGTTTGCGCCATATTCAAAATGGCGTGCGCCGCGCCATGCGCTATGCGTAATGGCTCCAAAGGGACCTTTGCGCCGTGGTGCGCCATTCGCCGTTAACAAGTATGGTATAGAAATTAAGCATTAAAAATTTAAAATTCAAAGTACTTTTCTAAATGATTCTTCTTCCATTTTTTCTATTAGTTATTACTTTTTCTTCCATGTTAAAGTATTATTAAGATTCCATTGATGCAATAAAATATTATTTACTTTTCATTCCTTACACTTGCTACTTATTAATACTTGTATATAAAACTTTTCTTTTGTGAGTGCAAAATAAATTTAATTGAACTTGATTTTTAAGATTTATCTCAAAAGTTGATATTAACCTTGTCATCATGTCATGAGTTGTCAGGATGTACCATCTTTTGGAATCAAGATGTGACAAATAAATGGGATGTATTAGCAAATAATCAAAACCCTATTCAATCAAAGAAAAGGGAAAGGAAGATCATCGCAAGAAAATATACAAAGAATTTTATTTAGTTTCACCCAATTGATAGGTACATCCTATAGACACTTTGTAGATTTTACTATGATTTGATCATAAATAGTTTAAACACTGATTCATCTAATATGAGCATAAGATGACACCCCTCTCTTTATAAAGCAAATACCAAGGACAGATAAAAATATAATAAAATTTCCAAAATTGTCATTAATGAAATAACCTAAAAATATTGGACACACTTTGAGAGCTTCGGCACCGCACAACCCCATCCACCCACCCATCTGCCCGCCAACATTCTTTCATAGTACAACCATAGTTCATTGTCTCAGATCATGCTTTCCCTTCAAAGATAGGCTAAGCAGCTGAAAACATGTTGATACTAGAGAGAGAGTGAATTATCCATTAATTCATCCACTTTGTAATGGACTCATGGAGTTTCATTTCAAAAAAGTTCAAAATTTTCATTTTACACACATTTATCTACCTTTTCAGGCCTATGCTAGTGGATACACAAGATTACCTAATTGCAACAAGCTTAGGCAGAACATCAATATATCTATCAAGCAATCTTTACATTCATCAAAATGATATTAGAAAAGAGTCTCAAATATCTTTGTCCGCTTATAATTTTTCACTCATCTATACCATTTATTCAAAGACAATTATTAAAATTACAAAGCAGTGACACAGTGTGAAAAACAAAAAAAGTCATAACTTTGCCAAAGATGATCAGCATGCAGATAAGTGAACTTCTAAGATCAAACAGGATGACTTATTGAATAAAAGAGTGAAAATCCATTAGGTTTAGATAATTTTGTACAGCCAACCTATTATAATCTTCAGTTGCACATCTACCTTCAGCTGTTTTCATTCCCACTGCAGATAATCAGCACATAATCACTTAGTCCCATGATGACCAGATAAGTATATTAAGTACTTTATAAAGAAGATACATAAAAATACATTCAAGCATAAAATTTCAAACCCTTAATTTTAGAGGAACCTAGATTCTGCAAAATGAAATCGTGTTATGTTCAATTCAATATGTGCAATTTTTGTTTTTTTTTGGCACAGTATCAATTACAGTTGATGAAAACAGCTATAACTTTGGCATGATATATTCATTTTTAATTAAACAAAAAGATAACGCCTTACTATTGCAAACTTGCTAAATTTTGCATGTAACTACAGTGTTCTTCGTGTCCTGTTATGAAACTCTGCAGAAACAATGCGCTCAAACTAATTTTCAGTGCCCAAAATTCACCTCTTAGCTGCGAGAAGAAAGGCTCCTGAACATGGAGTTCAAATTCTACACTCTCCATCATCTGCCTTACAAAAAAATTATATAAAAACGTCATAAGACAGCACATAAAATGTCCAAAAGCCAAAATTATGTGAAGACACTCAATTGCTAGGTTAAGCTCACATTGACCAACTCAGCACCCTTCTCCATGATCAATCTATCCCATTCTCTCTGCTTCAACATGAAGAACTCGTCTTCTCGTAATCCCTTCACCGAACCCAGGCCTCTCAAGAACTTCCCAGAGCTTATACAACCCTCCAAAGCGCGTGCAAGGTGTTTGTACAAAGGATACGCCGGTACACCTTTCACTGCCGTCTACGGAAATCTCTTATATGAAAATTACCTCCGGGAAGAGTGTAAAGGTAAGAAGATATAGAAGTTGCTAGGGTCGTACCGAGCTAATATGTGAAGGGGATAAGAAGGGGTCGTCTCGGAGGAGGTTATCGCAGTATAGTCGGGAAAATCCTAATGAAACATCAGAATCCTCCAAAAGGGAAGCAGAGAGAGTTAATCTCAGAAGCTCTTCCAAACAATCAGTAAGGAAGACAGGCGCCGCCCGCGGCGACGGCGGAGCCGGCTTCATTTCCAAGAGTTTGTTGCTCATGAGTACTACGAAGCTAGACGAAGATGATGATGGTTGATGGCACATAATTTTTATGGGATTTACCATGTGATTTTATTACATCTATATTATATATTTAACATTCAAAAGATAAATATTACATTCTTATCACTCAAACATTAATTTAACAACAAAAATATCACTCATCTTCAGCAATTCTCATTCTGTCTTAGGGGTGTCAATTTCGGGTCATGGGTCTAGTTTGGGTCGAACTCGGAACTAATTCGGATTCAATCGGGTCGACCCTAACCCAACCCGGGTAGATAAACAGGTCGGAAACTCAGACCCGGACCCGACCCGACACGGAGCACAAGCAGGCGAAACGCGGGCTCGCATATGAGGATGCTCAGGCGCACGAACTCGGTGCTTTAGACGATTGCTCAACCCATTTTTCTTCCATTACAATATTATTTTCACATTATTTAAAAAAGTTTTTTTTTTTTTTTTTGAAAAATGCAAATCTGCAATTGGCATTGAAGGAAATGAAACTAATTACAAGAAAGAGATACCTCACATTCCTTCTTTAACAAACTAGACAATTTAGAAGGGATGTTAGCAAAAGAGAAACTATCAAAGTAAAAATCATTGCTTAAAGATGAAGTAGCACAACCATCAGCTACTTTATTACAATCTCTATGTATATGATTAAAGAAAACCTTATTAAAATCATTGAGAAATAAAAGATCTTTCTCATACCTTGTGTTTGAGTGCCATTTAAACTTCTTCAAATAATTTTGAATGAAGTTGATGATATTTATGTTGTCACCTTCAATGATAACTCCTTTAGCCTCAAGCATCCAAGGTTGTATAAATTCCTTTATAGTTAGGACAACATCTAATTCAAGTTGAGAAATATTCCAATGAATCTTCTTTTTACCGAAAGCCAACAATAGCCTCCCTTTGTGGTCTCTAAAAACACCTCCAATTCCGGCTTGATTTGTCGTCAATAAAGATGCATCAACATTTATTTTGATCCAATCGAGCAGTAGGGGGTGCCAAGCATTTGTAAACTCCCTTAGGAGATTAGCACCCCAGTTATCTTGATTAGGAAATAAATTTTGGTTAGCCAAAAATAGCACATTAGCTGCTACAAAGGAGCTAGAAGAAACAGAATTACCATGAACTAGGTGATTTCTGTTTTTCCAAGATAGAAATACTGCCGTAAGATAAATTTTCACCATGTTCGAAAAATGAGAGGAGTGTCTTCTTAGTTCTTCAAGGCAATTATCAAGAGATTGGAATAAAGGAATAAAGAGACCCCATTCTCTTAATCTGAGAATAATTTCTTTTATAAATTTCCAATGAACTATTATATGCTCATAGTTCTTAACCATATGACAATCTCTTGGAAATTGATCATTTTGGCTTAAATTTCTATATTTGAGAAATTCAAAAGTTGGAATAGCAAATTTGCTCATTCTCCACCAGAAAGCTCCACTCTCGGGTTCAATTTTAATCCTCTAATCCAATCAGTAAAATCAAATATTGTTCATTAGATTGATACTTTAACGATTCTTCATAAGCCATAGCAGTTATAGTCTTACCATTATGAGTTTAAATGGTTTCCAAATAGTCTTCTTCAGCTTCATAATCAATTTTTACTTGTAGAATCTAATTAATGAGATCATCATTGAAGAAATTTTGCAGCAGAATTTTATTCTAAGATCCATGTGCCATGATAAATAGATCTAGATTAACATTATTTAATTCTACACAAGCAGCAAGTGTTGGCCAAGAGTTTAAGCATTTATCCAAGAGCCAAATGTCATTCATAACATTTATTTTCTTCCCATTAATAGCAATCAATTTAACAATGGGTCTGATATAATTTCCACCGTTAAGTAGAATTTTCAAAGTTGATGAGCCGGAATTCTTTCCATCAAAAATATTATCACCATATTTAGTAATAAAATTCCTATGTAGAAGATTGTCAGGATATTGAATAAATCTCCAAGCAAGCCTTGATCTAAGAGGTCCTATCAGTTGGACAGCTGAATGTAAACCCAAGCCACCTTAAAATTTTGGTTTACATAAAACATCCCATGCAACATAATGTAATCACATAAAATATTTAAAAAAGATTAGTACAACAATTAAAACATATCACATAAAATATTTTGCTAAATCAATGTTTCATGAAATACTTCACAATTATTATTCAGAAAATTGAGTGCCATGTGGAACGAACTTTTGAAAACTAACTAGTGTCATATTATAATTACAATTAAAAAAAATAGCTACCAAAAGATAGAAAAAATGAAAAGATTATTAATACTATAATTAGAGTCAAATTGATATGAAAACTACCAAAAGATAATCAAATGTGGGAAAAAAACTCCAACATTTGATAATTCATTAGTGATCTAAAAAATTGTCATCCAAAGTGAAAAAAATATGCACTATTTAATGTGAACCGAATGCGGAGAGGGACATCGCATGGTTGTAGTCAAATATTCAATGGAATCATCATAGCCCTTAGCCAAAATTGTAGCCCCATAACTTTGGCAGGTCCCGCAAAAAGAAGTTAAAAAAAAAAAACTGTCCTCCAAAGCAAGAAAAAAAAATTATAAAAAATTTGGCATAATGGTCATCCTAGTTATAAACAAAGGAGAAAGAAAATCATCACACACAACCATATGCATGGCTGCAGTCTGACCAAGGGTAGTGGAGTAACCTAATGAATTGTGAGAATGATTTAGGGTTATAACAATCCCTAAATAATGCTTAGGTTTTCTTTGATAAAAAAAATTATAAAAACTCAACTTTATATACGCAAGTATAGGTGCCAAATCAAGTAATATACTGATAGAGTATAGTATTAATCCCACGAGAAAAAAAAATTACTTGCAACACTAGTATTGCCTTCTAAAGTTACAATAATTATCCTACTTAATAAGAATAAGGGTTGGTGGAGATTCAATCTCTTTTGTAAAAATCAATATGAAATAATGGATATAGTTATATAAACAAAATATTTTGGATTGAGGAAATGTAAATCAATATGTTTCCTTTTTTAATGTGATGTTATTGAGAACATATGCATCATCGATAGCTAAGTTAAGCATGAATAGACAAAGGAAGGGCCTAACTCATTCCACTCTCAATATCACTCTAAATTCCTATACTCTGTTACCCTATAAAAATATTAGAAGAGTAAGTAAAATATGTATTGTTAATAACCCACTAATGAAAATCCATCTCTATAAATTTAATAGAAACAAGCACCATGCATATGCTTTCATCATATTTATCCACATACCTAGTTGTGCATGCTTTCCTAGTCCTAAGCTCCACATTACACCTAATATAAACTACACATATGTTAGGCTATAGATTTATTCATTTAACTTTTGAATGTTGAAGTGGATAATGTAATTTTAAAAATTATATATGTTTGTAGTTAAAACTGTACTTTCATTATTTCATCATCCCTTATATTAGCTTTCTCATCTTATCCTTCATAATTTTTGTATAAGATAGAATTTCAAATATTAAGCTTTTCTCACCTTTTTCTTTTGATATATATATATATCTTTTTATTTCTTTTCTTTTTTGGAACTATTTTATAGTTTTTTTTTCTTTTTATGGAGTGCATAGTTAATAATTTTAAATATAATATCAATTCTTTTTTTCAACATCCATACAATTTTAATAATTTTAATGTACTTAATGAGATTACTAATTCTAACTTCGTGCTGGCTTAGAATTTCTTATTTTAATCTACTCGATATCTAATTTTTATTTCTAATTATTCATATTCCATTTTAAAAGTTAAATTCATAAAAGTATAACTTATAAATTAAAATTAGGATAATATCTAAAATAATTGAATGAGTTAAGTATTAGTTTTCCAACCTATGAAGTATAAAGAATGTTCATTTAAGCTAAGATCTAGAGTTTTATTATTATCCTAATTTAATATAAATTTTTATTATCATGTTTATAAGGATTAATTGAATAATCAGAATATAAAAGTCATCGGATGACAATAATAATTTAAGCTTGAAGGTAGTTTTATAAAATATAAATAAACACATAATAAACTACAAACACATCTTTACATATGAATGATTAAAAGAAAATAAAATATGTGTTAACAAAAAACAAAACATAGCATTTCATTCACACTCGACTAGCATAATACATACATAAGTTGCGTCTCAAAAGCACTAAGTTTTAAGTCTTCAGCCATACTATACCAATCATTGCTTTTTAGAATGAACACATTTTGTTATTTCTTAAAATTGATCAATATCTCCTCCTAAATAAGGTTTCGATCTATGGCCATTAACTTTAAAGATAAGCTAGTTTTCTTATCTTGTATTTTCAGAGTCCCATAGGAAAATATTTTAATGACTGTGAATAGTCCTAACAACCTAGATTTTTTTTTCCTAAGAATAGCTTAAGATTAGAATTAAAAAGTAAAACATCCTTACCAGGAGTAAATTATTTCTTAAGAAGTATTATTTCATGCCATTTTTAACTCTTTCCTTAAAAATTATTGTATTTTAATAAGCTTCATTTCTAATTTCTTCTAAATCACTCAATTGTAGCAATCTTTTTTTCTTTTATACTTTAAGATTTGAATTCAATTCTTTGACTTCATATAATGCCTTATGCTCTAATTCCACGGGAAGATGATAAGCTTTTTCAAAAACTAATTTATAAGAAATCATACCAATTGGAGTTTTAAATACAGTTCTATCGGCCCATAATTCATCATCCAATTTAATTGCCTAATCTTCTATATTAAAATTGACAATTTATCCCAATATCCTCTTGATTTCTCTTTTACTAATTTCAACTTGCCCACTATTTTAAGGATGGTAAGTAGTATTTATCTTATGAAGAATTCCAAACTTCTTAAGGAAAGTTTCTACTCTTTTATTACAAAAATGACTTCCTGCTTAACTAATTAAAATACTTAGCATCCTAAATCTATAAAAAAAATATTCTTTCTTAAAAAATTAAACATAATTTGAGCATCATCTTTTGAAGTTGACACACCTTATATCCATTTAGAAACATAGTCCACAGTAAAAAGAATATATTGGATTCTATGAGATGGTCCAAAAGGTCCCAAAATCTAATCCCTAAACATCAAATAGTTTTGTTTTCAATATATAATTTAATGGTATTTTATTTCTTTTATTATTTTTCTTACCCTTTAGCACTGATCACATCTTTCTACATATTCCTTCATATATTTAAAAAGAGTAGGCCAATAATATCAAGCGTGAAGGATTTTAGAAGCAATTCTAAATCCTCCAAAATTTTCCCCATAATTTAAGTCATGACACTCACTAATAATGGAATTACTTTCTCATTAGGAACACATCATCTTATGATTTGATCTTTGCATGATTTAAAGAAATAGGGTCATCCCAAAAACAAGAATTTATATCATGCACAAACTTCCTTTTATTAGATACAAATAAATCATAAGGAAGTATTCCACTTACAATGAAATTTATAATATCAACATACCAAGGAAATTTGTTCAACTGGAGAGCAAATAATTATTCATCATGAATTTTTTTTATTAATTTCAACATCAACTAATACATTCTATTCAAGTCTAGATAAATGATCAGTAATTTGATTTTCAATACCCAATCTATAAAAAGTTTCAACATAAAATTCTTGTAACAAAAAAATCCACCTAACCAATCTTGGTTTGGTGTCTTTTTTGTCATAAGAAATTTGATGGCATCATGATCAGTGTAAATAATAATTTTGATCTCAATCAAATAAGATATAAACTTATTTAAAAAAAAAAACAATAGCTAATAATTCTTTTTTAATGGTTGTGTAATTAGACTGTGCAGAATTCAAATTTTCTCTAGCATAAAAGATAACATAGAGTTTCTTATCTCTCTTTTTCCCCAGAACTACACCAATAATAATATCATTGGGTTCACACATCATTATAAAAGGTTAAGACCAATTAGGAGTAATAATAATAGGAGTAGTAGTCAAATGATGCTTTAGAGTATTAAAAGCTTTATGGAATGTAGAGTCAACTATAAAAGGAACGTCTTTGTCTAACAAATGGCATAAATGCTTAACAATTCTAGATAAATCCTTTATAAATCTTATATAAAAATGAGTATGTCCTAAGAAGCATCTAATCCATTTAATAGAATTGGTAGAGAAAGTTTTTCAATCACCTAAATTTTTTTAATATCTACTTCTAATCCTTTCTTAGATATTTATGTCTAAGACAATGCCTTTGGTTACCATGAACATACATTTCTCCAAATTTAGCACTAAATAGGTTTCATCACATTTTCTTAAAATAGCAGTTAAGTTTTCTATATATGAATTAAATGTAGTGTCAAATACATTAAAATCATCCATGAATATTTTAATACCCTGCTTGATTAAGTTTGAAAAGATAGACATTATACATCTTTAAAAAGTAGCATGAGCATTACATAAACCAGAATGCATTCTCATAACAGCAAGATTTTTGTACGGACTAGTAAAAGTAGTCTTATCTTAATCCTCATATGCAGTAGGAATTTGATGATAACAATAATATTCATCCAAAAAGTAATTAAATCGGTGCCCTACCAGCCTATTAAGTATTTGATCAAGAAATGGCAAAGGAAAATTATCTTTTATGGCTAGTTTATTTAGTTTCCAATAGTTAATACAAATTCTCTAGGCTATGATAGTTCTAGTGGGTATTAATTCATATGTTCATTGAATATAACAGTCAATCATCCCTTCTTAAGAATATAATGAATGGGACTAACCCATGAACTATTAAAAATTGGATAGATAATCTCAACATCTAACCATTTAAGAATCTCTTTTTTAACAAAATATTTCATGGAAGGATTAAGTTTTTTTTTTAAGGATCAACTTTAGGTATAAAATTTTCTTCCACTAGTATTCTTTGGATACAAACAGAAAGGTTAATTCTTTTAATGTCAACAATAGTCCACCCAAAAGCCTTTTTTAGTTAATTAAAACCTTTATCAATTCAATCCTTTGATATTGTTCTAGATTTGCAAAAATGATTATAGGAAGAGTGCAATTTTTGCCTAAATATGTATACTTAAGATGATAAGGTAAATCTTTAAGTTCCAAAGTTGGGGTCTCTTCAATAGATGGTTTCATAATTTTATCTAAAGATAAAGTTTTTGACAATTCAAAATATCTTTCGTTCCATTTTTCTTCTCAAAATTTTATTTCAATGGGCCCATTAGATGTATTTTATTTTTGTTCATCTTCTTCTTCCTCAATTACTTCTCCTTCTAATATTTTTTCTTGAGATCTTCTACTACTACGTCCTCCAAATCCACCCTAAAGCAATCTTCTTTCCTTTATTAAGGGAATTTTATACATTTTAATGCATCAATTATCACCTCTTGGTCATGAATTCTAATAGTTAATTCACCCATTTGATTATCAATAAATGCTTTTTGTTATAACTCGAGCTCACTAGTTTTATGTTTTTGATGATAACAAACATTTTTATATCTCATAGTATTTTTTATTCTATATTTGTTTTTGTGTATAATAACATTTCAGGAATACCTTTTAACATCAAACAAAGAATCAAAGCTCAAGATTTGGTTGAATAATATTATGTTGTAAATGGTCTGTATTTTTTCATTGATGTAATTTTGATTTCTTGAGTCAAGTCCTGTAAGGGAGTATGCTTTCTTGGTGACCCTACACACACAATCAAGGGAGTGAGATCTAGTCAAATCCAGAAGATCAAGTTTTGAAGTAATCGTACTGGATGATTTTGGATCATCCAAGACGATCCTTTATGATCTTGGAAAACAACGGAAAATGATAATTTATGCAAGATTTTAAGATTCATTTTTTATTCTAATCATCCCGAATAATCTGGATTGTCCTGGATGATCAATATAAATCATGCCTAAATTGATCATGTGATTAGGGGATGGATTATGATAAAATTTTCAATCTGATCATCCTGGATGATTTGTATATCATACAGGATGATGTTTACTGATATACTTGATTTTCCTAAATCGTGCAAGATAAAATGCCATAATTTTTCTTCTAATCATCCAGGACAATCCACAATATAATCTCAGATGATCTGTATAAATTTGTACTGATCGTCCTGGACTATCCTAATATCATCCATGACTGACAAGTCAAATTCTGCACATCGTACAAGACAATCCTGTGATCATCCATGATAATATTTGGTGCCATAATTGAGTTTTTAGGGCTTTCTAAAGCCCTCTTTTTAAGCGCATCATGCGGGACAATCCTGCGATCATCCTGGACAATATTTTGCACTAAAATTGAGTTTTTTTAGGGTTTTCAAAACCGCTCTTTCTAGACTCATTGTACAGAATGATCCTGTGATTATCCTGGATGATTTTTGCTTTAAAGATTAATTTTTAGGGTTTTTCAAAGCCCCCTATTTAAACTTTGTGAAGGCACTTGGTAAGTGTCTTTGGCAGCCATTAAAGCTTCATTCTTTTAAAGAAAACTTGAAGAGAGAGCTTGAAAGTCAGAGAGGAAAGGGTGGAGTTTGAGAGAGGGATAAGATCCTTGGAGTGTGTTTCAAGGGAGTGTGGAGGAGGTTTCATATGGTTGCTCCGGCAAGCTTACACCTTAGTACCATCGGATTCAAGGCTCATCTTGAGGGAAGTTTTTGGAAGAAGAAGATCTCTTTAGTATTAAAGGACCAAGCTACTCCTCTGCACCGGGGAAGGTGAGATGATTTTGTAAGGGCTTTTCCGCCTAGCTATTGGGGCTAAAGGAGAGATAATGTGGTTAGTGCGATACTCGGAGGGTACCTCCGAAGAGTGGATGTAGGTCAAGGTTTGACCGAACCACTATAAATCTGGTGTATTCTTTATTACTGCTTCTGCATTTAATTTTCGCACTTTGATTTCTGTGGTGAATCTTGGTTTTTATTTTAAGATTACGTTTTGATCGAAAGATTTTTTTTAAATACCAATTCACCCCCACTCTAGGTTAGCCTTGGGACTATTTCTTAAGGGCTTAACATCCCTAACAAACTTTCAAGTGGTATCAAAGCGGGATTCATAAAATTGAGTTTTTGAAAACTTCTGAATTTTGATCCATGGCTAATTTTTGTAATCATAATATTGTAGAAGGTTATTCAATCACCGACCACCTTTATTTGAAAATATTACTTTTGATTTTTGAAAAATTTGCACATCTACTTTATTTCAATTAATTGATTACCAAATTTGGCAAATGATTTTATTTGATTATTCTGTACCGTCACGTATTATAGATGGAATTAAAATTGATATTTTTTTAATCAATGGAATAGGGGAGAAAGAATCAATGCTTAATTGAATGCTAAATCGTTAAACTATTTTTTCTATACTTTAAATTCTGAAGATTGTATGTTTGTTTTCACGTGCACTACTGGAAAGAAAATTTGGGATAAATTACACACTATATACGAAGGCACTAGTGAAATCAAGTAATCCAGGTTGAATACTTTAATGCATGATTATAAACTATTTTACATGAAATCTTATGAGATGATCTTAGACATATATACTAGGTTTATTCAAATTGTGACATCATTACATGCTTTAAGTAAAGAATTTACAAACTTTAAAAAAGTCAAAAAAATTATATGTTGTCTACTTGAAAATTTTGACGCCAAAGTTGTTGCTATTTGTGAATCAAAAAATTTGAATGAATATTCTATTGATAATTTGATTGGCTTACTCATTATCTACGAGTAAAGTTTGGGTCAAAGACTTTTGGATGCAGGTGAAATGATAGTGCTAAAAGCCGAAGACATGGAGAAAAGTGACTTAGTTGATGATGAAAGTGAAGAGTTAACAAGCAAATTGGAATAATTACTAAAACACAAGCTTAAGTATCAACAAAAGTAGAACATAGGTAAAAATGATAAGAATGTTAAGATTTCTTCTAATGTTATTTGCTTTGGATATAGGAAACTTGGATATATAAAAATCAGTACCCTAATTTGAGAACTCTTTCTACACAAGAAAAGAGTAAAGCTAAGCAAATTGTAAAAAGGGCAAATAATGAAAAGCAAAAAATATCCTAGGAATTCCTAGCTTCTGAATCATCAGATCAGGAGCAAGATGATGTTTAAAGACTTTTTGTGTGTTTATTTATTTGTGTATGCATTTTTTGTTCATTATGTTTTTATTTATTTTTTATATTTTTGTTTATTTTCAATATTTTCTTTGGGTTTATTTTTTTTCTTTCCTTTTGTTACGTTAAAATTTTAAATTTATCTTTATTTTTTTTTTGTGAAGTTTTCTCTGATCAATACACACATATCATTCTTTTATTTCCAATATACTTTAGAAAATCAAATCTTTTTTAAAGATCATTTTTTCTTAAAATGAAAATTTTACCTCCTATTTTTTATTTTATTTTATGTAAGTTATGGTTGACTACTCTAAAAATAGTCAAAGGAAGGAAACTCATGTTTTTGTCTATCTTTCTCTTTTCATAAAGAGGTTATCTTACTTTTGATTCAAAATCTCCATCATATTATAAATTGAATTTTAAAATTGAATTTTTTCATCTCCCTGTATTTTATCTATCGTATAGAGATTTCTTGCAAGTTATTGAATCCACCTCATATTTTTTATAATCAAATAATTCGTTTTGTTAATAGAATGAGTTTGTTTTAGTTTTAACATTTTTAGAAAGGTGGCATATTTGATTGAAAAAAAAAGTGTCCAATGACGTATCAAAAGACGCACAATGACACTAAATTGAGAAGGATACACAAAGTGTATCAAAAATTAAAAGATGCGCAAAGTGCGCCAAACAACTAACAAGAGGCATAAAATTAGCCCACAAAAAATAAGCTTACCTTTCTTGTATTTCTTAAAGCTTAAGAAAACCCTTGATATTTTCGATACTTGAGCTTGAAAATCATGATTCCTTATTCACCAATTTTTGCATTCTTCTATTAAATATGTTTCATGAAAGGAGTTTTGAAAAGATTACTATTTCTTTTTCTAATTTGTTCCTTGATTTATATATTGGATTAAAAAGTTTTTGAGCCTTTAAAAGAATTTGAGCTTGGATTAAAAATTTTTGAATTTCTAACCTTTCTGGTTTATACGTTATCAATACATTCCTTAATGAGTTTTTGGAAAAAAAAATTAAGAGGTAATTTTCTCATTTCAAGAATATTTGATTTATTTTCTTCACCAGATCAGGAATCGTTTTATTCATTTCTTTATTGTTCTGATTGTTTGTGCCCTTCCTCTTTTTGATAATGTCAAAGGGGGAGAACGTACTATTGCATTTGTTTTTATTTGTTTTTTTTTAAATAAAAATAAAAATTAAATTGTTTTCCCCTAATTTTATTTTTTTATTCTTGTGAGGAGTTTAAGAGAAAATACTTTTAGTTTGCAACTTCATCATTAATGTTTGTCATCATAAAAAAGAGGGAGATTATTGCGACTCGAGCTCACGAGTTTTATATTTTTGATGATAGCAAACATTTTTATATCTCATATTATTGTTTATTATATATTTGTTTATGTGTATAATAACATTTTAGGAATAACATGTAACATCAAACAAATAATCAGAGCTCAAGATTTGGTTAAATAATATTATATTGTAAATGGTCTGTATTTTTCATTTATGTAATTTTAATTTCTTGAGTCAAGTCCTGTAAGTGAGTATGCTTTCTTGCTGACCATACAGACTCACACACTCAAGGGAGTGATCTCTAGTAAAATCCAAAAGATTAAGTTTTGAACTAATCGTACTGGACGATTTTGGATCATCTAGGACGATCCTTTATAATCTTGGAAAACATCTGCCAATGTTAATTTAGGCAAGATTTTAAGATTCAATTTTTGTTATAATCATCCTGGACGATCTAGATCATCCTGGACGATCATTACAAATCATACCTAAATTGATTATGTGATTAGAGGATTAATTATGGTAAAAAAATTTCAATCCAATTATACTGGATGATCTGTATATCTTATAGGATGATATTTACTGACATACTTAATTTTCTTAAATCGTGCAAGACAATATATCATAATTTTTCTTCTAATCATCCCGGATGATCCACAATATCATCCTGAACAATCTGTACAAATTTGTACTGATCATCCTGGACTATCCTAATACTGTCCGAGACTATCAGGTCAAATTATGCACATCGTACTGGATGATCCTTTGATCGTCCAGGATGATTTTTGGTGATGAAATTGAGTTTTTTAGGATTTTATGAAGCCCTCTTTTTAAGCGCATCATACAGGACGATCCCGTGATCATCCTGAAAAATATTTTATGCTAAAATTGAGTTTTTAGGGTTTTCAAAAGCGCTCTTTTCAGGCACATCTATTGACCTCATTTTTGTATGAGGTCATTAGGACTTTTCCCAAACTCTGGTTGATCCAACCTTTTATCAAACTTCAATCATATTATATCACTTATGATCTTCCCAAATGATCATAATTGATTTGGATAATTCATATACAGTTATTCGAACTCAAAACCTAATTCAAATCTAGAATTTCTATCCAAAATTCAACGGTAAAAGGTTAAGTACTTAAAGCCTTTTCCACTGAACTTTAAACATTTTAAAACTCATGACCTATGATTTTGAAACTATTAATTTCATATTGATATGACATGTCAATGGGGTCATCCCTCCAAGTTTGAGCTCAATCTAATGTCTCTAACTCTAGGAACTAAACTCAGTTACAAAGGCTATAAAACCTTTAGATATTTACCACCGATGCCATTGGACTTATCACTTAGTGGAATTTGACCTTGGAGTCCCCTCAAAACCTTTTGATCCCTTCCAAGCCTTTGATATTGACTTGCTAAGCATTGATTTATATTTTTCTAGATTCACTTTTTTTGCGAATATGAATTTATGGATTATGATTTTGATGATAGCAAACACTCTTGTTTATCTATAAATGCCTTGCCTACTGACATTTCAGGTCCACAAGATCAGACTGCAATTGGAATAAGCTCAAGATTGGATAGACTAGGTCTGAGTCAGTTTATACCTTTTTACTTTCTTGAGTCTATTATAATTGGTGTGGCTCTTGATGCTAAGTAACCTTGCACACACACACTTTGAAAGAATTTCTAACTGGTTCTTAGAGTTTATTATTTTTGGTAATATCATCCAGGACGATATTTATATCATCTTGAATGATCGGTTAAAAAATAGAAACCCTAATCAAGGCATCCTTGTTAAGGTAGCCGTCATTAAGAACATCGTCCTGGATGATTTTGTATCGGCTAGGATGATAGACTCAAACCAAAAAGAATCTATCACCAGATCTATTTAGGTATTACTTTTTTTTGGACATTATCCTAGGCATCATCCCAGGCATCGCCCTGACCGATTCAGTATAATTTTTTTAATTAATCTGGTATTTAATGAAAGAAATTAAGATTTGATTACACAATCACATCATCCTGGATGATCGTAGGATCGGTCGGGATGATCTACTGGACGATTGGACATCGAACAGCTCTTATTCCGGGCGATGTTCATATTGATATTCCACGATTTGTACTAATCAGCCATGATAATATTTTATCATCCTGGATGATATGAATAAATTTCTTCTGATTGTCCCAAATCATACTGGCAGATTGAGCTTAATTTACACTGATCGACCAGGATGATATACATATCATCCTGGAAGATAAAGTCGGTAAGTTTCAATTAATGAGCTCATTTTGAGCTCTTCTATTTAAGCTTTGACAAGGCACTTAATAAGTGTCTTTGGCAGTCATTGTAGATTCTTCCATTTGGAGGGAACTTGAAGGAAAGCTTGAAAGGGAGAGAGGAAATGGTAGAGTTTGAGAGAGGGAGAAGATTCTTGGAGGGGGTTTCAAGGGATTGAGGGGGATTCCACACGATTGCTTCGGCGAGCTTGCACCTTAGTACTATCAAATTCAAGGCTTATCTTGAGGGAACTTCTGGAAAGAAGAAGATCTCTTTGGTGTCAAAGGACCCGGCTACTACCATATCGGAGAAGGTGGAAGTGATTTTGTAAGAGCTTCTCTGCCTAGCTGTGGGGGCTAAAGGAGAGACAGTGAGTTTAGAACAATACCTGGAGGGTTCCTCTAAGGAGTGGACATAGGTCAAGGTTTGATCAAACCACTATAAATCTTGTGTGTTATTTCCTTTATTATTTCCGTATTTAATTTCTACACTTTGGTTTTCATTGTGGTGAATCTTGATTTGTGTTTTTTGTTCTGAAAGATTTTTAAAAGATCAATTCACCTCTCTCTTGGTTAGCCTTGGGACTAGTTCATAAGGGCTTAACATCTTTAATGAACTTTCAAGTAGTATCAAAGCAGGATTCATAAAATCTAGTTTTTAAAAACTTTTGAATTTTGATCCATGGCTAATTTTTATAATCGTAATATTACGGAAAGTTATTCAATCACAAGACCACCTTTATTTGAAAATATTACATTTAATTTTTGGAAAATTTGTATTTCTATTTTTTTATAATCAATTAATTTTTGAATGTGGCAAATGATTTTAACTGGTTATTCTATACGATCTCGTATTTTAGATGGAACTAAAACTGATATTCCTTTTAATCAATAGAGTATATAAGAATAAATCAATGCTCAATTGAATGCAAAATCATTAAACTATTTGTTTTGTGCTTTAATTTATGAAGACTTTATGTTTGTTTCCTCGTGCACTACTGGTAAGAAAATTTAGGATAAATTACACACTATATATGAAGGCACTAGTGAAATCAAGCAATCTAGATTGCATATTTTAATGCATGATTTTGAACTATTTTGCATGAAATCTTATGAGATGATCTTAGACATGTATACTAGATTTATTCAAATATTAACATCATTGCATGCTTTAGGTAAAGAGTTTTGAAACCTTTAAAAAGTTAATAAAATTCTATGTTGTCTACTTGATATGTTTGATGCTAAAGTTGTTGATATTTGTGAATCAAAGAACTTGAATGAATATTCTATTGATAATTTGATTAGATCATTCATTGCCTATGAGCAAAGTTCGGGTCAAAGACTTTTGGATGTAGGAGAGATAATAGTGTTAAACGCTAAAAATATGGAGGAAAGCAGCTTAGTTAGTAACGAAAGTAATGACTTGTTAAGAAAATTAAAAAGCTCACCAAAGCATAAGCTTCAACAAAACTGGAATAAAAGTAAAAAATGGCAAGAATGTTAAGATTTCTTCTAACATTGTTTTCTTTGGATGTAGGAAGTTTAGACATATAAAAAATCAGTGTCCAAATTTGAGCTCTTCCCACAAAAGAAAAGGATAAAGCTAAGCAAATTATAAAAATGGAAAATAATGAAAAGCAAAAAATCTTCTGGGCAGACCTAGCTTCTGAATCATCATACCAGGAGCAAGATGATGCTTAAATCATTGTTTGTGTGCTTTATTTTTATGTTTTATTTATTTTTGTATATTTTTTATATTTTTTTTTATTATTTTTCACTCTTCTTTTTTTCTTTGTTTTCTTCTTTATTTTTAATTTTATTTTTACTTTTTCTTTTTATGTTAAAAAAAATAAAAATAAAATAAAAAATCTACCTCCTATTTTTCTTGAATTCTTATGTAAGTTGTGGTTGAATTCTCTAAAAACATTAAAATGAAGGAAACTCATGATTTTGACTCTCAATCTTTATTTTCTAAACGAGGTTATTCTACTTTTGATTAAAAATCTTCATCATATTTTAAATTAGATTTTAAAACTGAACTTTTTCATCTCCCTACATTTTTCCTATCGCATAGGAATCTTTTTCAAGTTGCTGAATCTACCTCATAATTTTTTAATCAAGTAGTTCATTATGTTAATAGAATAGGTTTACTTTTGTTTTTAAAATTTTAGAAAGGTAGCATATTCAAAAGAAAAAATGGCCAATGGCGCCAAATAAAAAAAAAAGTGGCCAATGACACCAAATCAAAAGATGCGCAATGACGTTAAATTGAGAAAGATAGAAAAAATGTATCAAAAAGTAAAAGAAGAGCAAAGTGCACCAAAAAACTAACAAGAGCCATAAAATGAGCCCACAAAGAGTATGCTTACTTTTCTATGTTTACTTAAAGCTTAAGAAAATCCTTGATATTTTTGATACTTGAGCTTGAAAATCATGATTCCTGATCCACCAATTTTTGCATTAATTTTCTATTAGATATATTTTATAAAAGGAGTTTTGAAAAATTAGTATTTCTTTTTCTAATTTATTCTCTGATATAGATATTGGATTATAAAGTTTTTGAGCCTTTAAAAGAACCTGAGCATAGATTAACAAATTCTAAATTTCTTACCATATTTGGATTATGCGTTATCAATCCATTTCTTACTTAGTTTTTTAATAAAATCAAGAGGTAACTTTCTCATTTTTTTAAGACTTTTTCGTGCCCCTTCTATTTTTGATAATGTCAAAGAAGGAGAATGTACTATTTTATTTGTATCTTTATCTTTTAAAATAATAAAAAAAATTTATTTCCCCTATTTTTAAAGTTTTATTTTAGTAAGGGGGAGATTAGGAGAAATTTTTTTTCATTTTTGTAAATTTAACCTGTAATGTTTGCCATCATCAAAAAGGGGGAGATTATTGTGAATCTGAATTCATGGATATTGATTTTGATGATAGCAAACACTCTTATTTCTCTATGACTGCCTTACCTACTAATATTTCAGGTCCACAAGATCAGACTATAATTAGAACCAGCTCAAGATTGGGTAGACTAGGTATGAGTCGGTTTGTACCTTTTTCCTTTCTTGAGTCTATTGTAATTGGTGTGGCTCCTGATGCTAAGTAACCTTGCACACACACACACATTTAAAGAATTTCTAACTGGTTCTTAAAGTTTACTGTTTTTTGTAATATCGTCCGGGACAATATTTATATTGGCCTGGACAATTGGTTCAAAAATAA
This sequence comes from Dendrobium catenatum, assembly GCF_001605985.2. Lineage (NCBI taxonomy): Eukaryota > Viridiplantae > Streptophyta > Magnoliopsida > Asparagales > Orchidaceae > Dendrobium > Dendrobium catenatum. Next base: position 745,431 of record NW_021320070.1, on the reverse strand, counting down.
AAACCCTAACCAGGGCATCCTTGTTAAGTCAGTCGACATTAAGAACATCGTCTTGGACAATTTTGTATTAGCCAGGGTGATAAGCTCAAATCAGAAAGAATCTGCCGCCAGATCTATTTAGGTATTACTTATTTTTGGACATCATCACGGGCATCGGCCTGGCCGATCCAGCACAATTTTTTTTAAATTAATATGGTATTTAAGAAAAGTAATTATGATTTGATTACACAATTATATCATCCTGAATGATCGCAGGATCGGTCGGGATGATCCACTGGATGATTGGACATCATACATCTTTTATTCATGGTGATGTTCAGGATGATATTCCATGATTTATACTGATCAGCCAGGACGATATTTTATCATCCTGAATAATATGAATAAATTTCTTCTGATCATCCCAAATCATCTTGGCTGATTGAGCTTAATTTACCTTGATCGGCCAGGATGATATACATATCGTCCAAGATGATAAAGTCGATCAGTTGCAATTAATGAGCTCATTTTGAGCTCTTCTATTTAAGCTTTGACAAGGCACTTAGTAAGTGTCTTTGGTAGCCATTGTAGCTTCATTCTTTTGGAGGGAACTTGAAGAGAGAGCATGAAAGGGAGAGAGGAATGGGTGGAGTTTGAGAGAGGGAGAAGATCCTTGGAGGGGTTTCAAGGGAGTGTGGAGGTGGATTTTACATATTTTCTCCAGTGAGCTTGCACCTTAGTACCATCGGATTCAAGGCTTGCCTTGAGGGAAGTTCTAGAATGAAGAAGATCTCTTTGGTGTCAAAGGACCCGGCTACTCCGCCGCACTAGGGAAGCTAGAAGTAATTTTCTAAGGGCTTCTCCGCCTAGTTGTGGGGCTAAAGGAGAGACACTGAGTTTAGTGAAATACTCTGAGGGTGCCTCCGAGGAGTGGACGTAGGTCAAGGTTTAACTGAGCCACTATAAATCTGGTGTGTTCTTTCTTTTATTATTTCTACATTTAATTTTCGCACTTTGGTTTTCTTTGTGGTGAATCTTATTTTGTATTTTTTATTGTGAAAGATTTTTAAAATACCAATTCACCTCTCTCTTGGTTAGACTTTGGACTAGTTCATAAGAGCTTAACATCCTTAACGAACTTTTAACTTTGACCCAGAATAGACTTGAGGCCAAAATGACCAAAATGTCATTTAAGAGGATTTTTAGACCTTTGCCTAAAATTTAACCTGACTTGACCTAATCAACCCTTAAAACCTCCTCCAAATTATTTTCAAACACTTTTTTGGGACCAAATAGTCCCAATTTCAAACCCTAGGTCGACTTGGTTGACCAGGTCAACCAAGTTTGACCTAAAGGCCCCTTAAGGGTCAAAATAGTCATTTTGACTTAATGACCCATTAAAGGCTCAAATGGGTGATTTTAACCCAAATGATTGATCTACTTCCTGAAATCACCTCTACTCAATCTCATTTTTCATTTTCAAACATGTTTGATTCAAACCTAGGTCTTGGGTCAACCTAGTTGACCAAGTCAACCTAGTTTGGCTCGTTAACCCTTTAAGGGTATAAATGGGTTAATATCAACCATTTGATCAAATCAATGTTACCAAAACCCTCAATCCTACTCCATTTGATGCTTTAAGTATTTTTAATGATGCTTTGAGCATTTATAAATTTATGTGGAGTCAAACTATGGTTAATTTAACCAAGGTAATTCACTTTGACTTGGTCAAATCTCCTCAAAATCCCATATGCTTACTCAAATTCTAATCCCATAGTTTGATATTCCCTCCAAGTCAGCACAAGGCCCACCTTATGCCACCTTGCATGACATGTCATTTTATTTGACAAGTTGACTAGTTAAACTAGTAAAAATGCCATTAAAATACCAAATTACCCCTCTCATCATGGGTGAGTATGGGCTATACTCACTACTTTCCCTCTCTATCCCCTTTGAGCATGCTTGATGAGGATTTGATAGCCTTCCATCTGTCCTAATTAAGGGGGACAATCATTAGAAGGAGTGGATGTATCATGCTTAACTCAACACTTTGTATTTACCCACTACCTTCCAAAATCTATAATTCTAGCATATCTTAGCTCTTAAGTAAAAATAAGAGAGATTCTACATCTATAAATAAGGCCCCTCCAGCTAGTATAAGTGTGGTTGCAAAAACTTGAGAGCCTAATTTGAGAAGAGAGAGAGAGAGAGAGAAAGAATATTCCTATAGCAGTTTTCAATCTAGCCATCAAAAGTTATTATGCCCTTTATCCAAGTTATAGAAGATATCAATAGATTTCCAACAAGCCCATGATCATCAAAATCCATCCACAATATTGTAAGATATCTCAACTTTTCTCTAAAAATTTGATTTGAAACTATAGCAAATATGCAATACATGAAGCCTCCAAACTTTAGGTGTTAGAAGATTACATTGCCCTCTAGCTGTGTTTAAAATTTTGTTGCATTTTGTTGAGTATTTTGGGAGATATGAGCATTTAAAATTTTCTATTCAAAATGAAATAGAGAAAACCAGAAGATCTGGACCGTTCGGTCAATGCTCAGATGGACCAAATCTGGGCATACCGCGCGGCTTCTCCCTCAGGATTCGAATGCGGGTCATCCCGCGGTCCAGATGATGACGTGGCCGCTTCTCTTCCGTCGATCTTGCCGCTTTGTGATCTGACGGTTGGATATATTGATCCAACATGGTTAAGTGGCCCATTCAAGACCTGACACGAGGCACTGTGATGTGGCGCCACTCCGCCGTGTCAATGATTGGGCCGATGGCTAATTTGACCCAAATTTGACTAAAAATAATGTTTTAAATGATCAAAATTTTGCAAAATTCACAGAAAATTGAAATTTCTACCAAATTGGACCATCTTGGGCTAGTTAGAAAGATATTTTAATGTAGTATTTATTAAAATTAATTTTAATCTATTTTGAGCTCTGAATTATAACAAAATTGAGTTTATTTAAATGTATGTTTTTCTATTTTTCTTACAATCTAGGGATCAAATTAATCCCAAATTTTGGTGGGATGTTATTGAGCATCTTAGGCATATTCTGTAATTTTATATGATGTGATTTTTCCCTCCTTAATTAAATAAATTTTAAAATTAAGTTAAGCACCCAAACTTCCAAAATTTATAACTAATTATAGAAAATTCTAAATCAATCAAACTCAAAGGCTAATGATTCAAATTAAGGTCTAGTATTTTCTAAAAATGTCAAACCTCTAAAACATAGTAATATAAAAAAGTAAACAATTCAGTCAACTGTAGTTCAAATCAAGGATCAAACTTCGAAAGTTCATAACGTTTTATAGATAACTCTGAATTGAGCATGCTAACAGTCTAATATTTTGTATTAAGGTCTAGTATTTATTAAAAATCTGAAACCTCCAAGATTAACTCTAATTTGAAAATTCCACTTTTTACCCCTTAGTTAATGCATTCAGATAATTCCTAAAATCCATTAATTCATTAAAATTTCATAATTTTATAATTTGGTTAATAAAATTCTCAACCAACTTTTTAATATCAGTCACAAACTAAAACATTTGATATTACTATATCCTTTAATTTCAATTAACTAAATTAATTTGATCAACCTGATTACTACTAGGTAACTCAAGCCTACGAGGCTATTAGCTTAGCCCCAAGGAAGGTGAAATAAACTTCATGGCCTCAGTGTTAAACAAAGGTAGTAATTATTTAACTCTTAAAATATATTTAAATAAATTTTTAATGTATTAATATTTAAATTTTAACATTAACCTCCATTCAAGCCTTAACAAACCTAGAATTTTATATAACTTCAACTAACTACCCATTTTAGGATATACCACAGCCACACGACCTTCTACACACACTTTAAATGGTTTGCTAGGACAACTGACTCTAGAACTAGGGATGGTTTGCTAGGACAACTGACTCTAGAACTAGGCTAGGTTGGTGTCTACTTTTCTGCTGTGTGCTGGGATTTTAATGATTTTATTACATGCTGTGGATGAAATTTTCTACTGTGTTTGCTTAGTTTTACTACTTTCTGTGGATGATTGAAGTGTTTTCTGATTAGATCAAACTTAGGATATGAACGATTTGGATGTTCACTAAGTTTCCTGCAGGTGGCCATGCTCATGCACGGCAATAAAAAGGGGGATAAATAAGAACCATTTATAAATATACTAGCACATATGCTTCTGCTGCTAAGCCCCCAATTAATAAAAGAGTGTGGCCAGTGTGTTTATTTATTTTTTTGCACATATATAATTTCTTGTGAATATATATTTTTAATTTATCAACTACTTAGAATAACCATGCAGGAGAGTTTAGATTTCTTTATTTCATACAAATATAATTTTTGCAAATGTTAAGTGTTGTGAAAGTTTAGTTTTGAGTCGGGATACATAGATCCAAAGGTTAGATTCCAAAGAGAAAAGGACACCCCTTTAGGGAGTAGCCCTTTTCAATTTGGAGATCCAAATTTGGATCACTTCTTCCTTACCCAAAGAGGAAAGAGTGGCCTTCCCCTTAAAAGAAAGTGCCCTCTTATCCATTTGGGTAGCCTACTATGAAGAATCTAAGGATCCCGATGGAGATCAAGATTTAAGATCTGAAGACAAAGAGTATCCCGCTCAAAACCACTTGGGTCTCTATTATGTTTAAAATTCGGGTTGTTGTTAGTGGTGCCCGGCCACTTTACTTTCTGTAGACCATAGTTTGTAATGAGCAAGACAACTCGCCTATAGACATTTATTAATTAATTTATTTATATTTGATATATTAATGTGATTGCATATAGAATTACCTACTTTATTTAGTTTTTTGTCATTTGTGTGTTGCTTTTGATTTCGCTTGGATATGTGAGACTCGTAAGGGTATGAAAAAATTTTATACTCACAATTTAAAGTTTAAGATTTGAGTTAAATAACATAGAAAGATAACAAATCTAGGGAATTAGCGGAGATCGCCCTCGCAGTCGCATGAATACTTTTGCATTCTTTCTTTCCTTATTTTAGACCCTTCCCCACCTGCGGGTAGAGTCCGGATAATATGACCTATGAGGATGATGTGCTAGACCTGGAGAAGCCTAGTATTCTAAAAAACTATTTTTAAGCCTATTTTTAACTTTCAATCATACCTAATTTGAAGTTGTCAACTAGCATGCATTGCATTAGAAACATATTTAAAAGAGTAAAAAATTTTAATTGTATTAGTCCTTAACACTTTTCACCCAACATAAGTCAAAAGGGGCCAATTAGGAGAATCTCTAGATGTCAGCCCTAGCTCTCCAAAATCTTAAAGAAAATGTCCCCACCACTCTATCATAAAAGATCGGACTCATGAATTTTAAATTGATTAGGCGGTTAGCTAGCTCCCCAATCTAGGCTGGGGTAGGTCCAGATCTTGCACTACATTAGTTAGGTTCAGACGACTGTGGTCCACTGTCCAAATTTAGATTTAGGATTCAGGGTAGATCTCTGATTATAAGACTCCAATATTCGAAAATATAATCATAAATTTTTAATAAAATGCTCAACTTTAATTAAATCTCCTTTCAATCAAAAAATGTAAAGCCCAACACTTAGATTAATTGGGACATTTTTGGATGGTTCTGGAATCTCAAAGTCTCCCCTACTTTCTTTTCTTAATTCCCTTAATAAGTGCTCAACCTCGATCCATTCCCTTTTGAAATTCCAAATTCACATCCTTGATATCATTCCTAAAAAATCTTTAAAATAAAATTTCTACCGTTATTTTAATCGAGAGTTTTCATAGGAAACTCTGTCTCTCTACGATGTAATTAACAATGTGGGCTTGTGCTCGTAGGAGATTTAGGACTACAAATGCACCTCATTTTCAAAATTTAATTGGATTTCTTTGGCAAAAATTAAAATGATCATTATCATCGTATTCAAACAATTATCATTAAATGATATTTTCTCCCTTTAGGGAGATATATCTTTTCTTTATAAAGCTTTGGATATGAACTTAGCGATCACACTTCTTGGTTATTGTAGCTAAATATTTAGTTGAACCTCATCTTGGCACTTCGAGCCCATACGAAGTTCTCTTTTGCATCTGACCACAATACTCAAGATGAGATTTATAATTCTAAATCTGAATCCCATTCTAAAATTTTATTTTCACCTTTCAAGGTGATATACCTTTTGTAACGGGATAATTTGATTTTAGAATTTGAATTCATTTCCAATTTCAAAGTTATCAAAGAAAATCAAACTTTTCAAAACATGCTTTCAAAATTTCACCAACAAAAAAATGGCTTGCTCGGTGGGACTAAATCTCTCTCTCCATCTTCAATAGTAGCAGAAATTTGTTTAATCGGTAGTCTTAACTACTTTTTGTCCATTGGTTCCTCTACCCATTTCTCTCTTGGGCGAGTGCGGCCAACATCTAAAATAAAAGACCTATCAAATATAGAAGTGAGTTAGGAAACTTCTGTCTCAGCCAGGCTTTGATATTTTGCCTCTAAATTAGTTAGTAGTGAAAAAGAGTCAAGCCAGGTTCCTTGAATTTTCCTAATCAATTTTGTAAACTCCCTTATTGGGTGAAAACTCAACATGCTAAGGTTCAAGATTTAGAGAAAATTAATCAAGTTTAAAATTTAAATTCTAATCCAAAATTTACTAGTTCAAACCACTTTTTCTTAATTCCAAGAATTTAAGCACTCAAATGGCTAGAAAACCCATCTTCTCCATTGATAGAAACTTGATAGTAGAAGGAATTACCTCTTGCAACTCGATCCAATTTGGAATAGAATTTCAAAACTTTAAGTTATCAGTTAATGGAGAAGAAATGATTGATCTCTCTACTGGAATACAAAGGGATGTCCCCTCAGTTGAGATTACTTTAGGGGTCGTTATCGCCCCTTTGACCATTGTACCCTCTACTCAAGAGGATAAGAACCATGAATCATTAACAATGAAAGAGTTACCATCTCAATCTAAGATTGGGTCAAGTTCTAACACCCCCATCACTAGCAAAAATAAGTGGAAGAACTACCATCAAAGAGTCAGAAAGAAGGTTGCTAAAGCCAAAAAGACTACTAAGGCAGGAGCCTTGAAGCAAGTTAAATTTGAGGCTAGCCGAGAACTCATTGCTCCTTACACCTACCCCCTCCATGGTGGAAATCTTTTCCACCCTACTCCTATTAATCAAAGGAGGGTGGTTGTAAAAATGATAGCGTGATCTCCAATACACATTCTTTACTACTATACAGAGAGAATCAATCAAGAAAGAAATAAGAAATCACCAATAATAAACCATAGGCCCCTAGTTAAGAGTTATGACCCATCCACTCTACTAGATGAAGTTTGGTCATGTTACTACATGTGCCCGCTATATCATCTATAGAAGAGGAGGTGCAAAAACCACCTGGGGTGCCACTCTTATAATTGCTAGGTCACTAGTAATTAGAAAGGAAAAAAATAATGGATCTGAGATCTTGTCAAATAGTGACACCATTTAAATTTAACTTCTAAAAGGGGTCCTATCATGATAGATCCTTAGATTGAGATGCTGCAGCACTAGTTAGGGGTAGTGTACATCCCACAAAAAGCTCTTCCTCCTAAGAGATTCTGAAAATATAATTCTACATTAATAGGGTCCTGCCACCTAGACTTACAACTTTTAAAGAAAACATATCACTTCCAAAATGTACTGGGTCTGAATTTTTAAGATAGCTGATCCATCTTTTTAATGACAATTGACCTCTACTTTAAATATAAATAGGAGAGAGTTGTGGTTAACTCCACCGAATCTTTGAAGGCCCTTCCCTCCCACCGCTTATGTGGGTCTATTTGATTTTTGAATTAAAATTTGTATCAAACTTAAGTTGGTTTTTGAAAAGAAAATCTTCTCCATCTTCTCTCAATTTTTTATCTTGTAGGCACCTCTTGCATGCTTTAAATTTATTCAATGATTTTTCAAGTCAATCTAATATTCTTATTAAAGATTGGGTCCGATTTGGAGATTATTTTTTTCATGCGTAAGAGAATGAGTTCTCTTCTCTTATACATGAGATATAATCCTATCAAAAAAAAAAATGAAAGGGAATCAATCATTCTAAGATTTTAAAGAATGTGAAGCCTCTTGTTAAAAAAAATACAAATGATGCACAAAGTGCATTAAAAAAAATTCAAAATCAAAAGAAGCGCAAAGTGCGTCAAAGAAATAAAAAGGTGTGCAAAGCACATCACAAAAAAAGGGTGAAAGAGGCTTCCATCTTTTAAATCCATAAATCTAAAAGAGCCCAATCATATTTAATAGCTTAACTTTGAAAATCTTGACTCCAGATTTATTGTCCTGCATATACAATGTATTAGATAGAAAATTCTATTCAAGAGAATTGAAAAAAATTAAATTTCTCTATTAAACTTAAGCCTTTTTGAAATTGATTCAAAATTTATACAAGGGAGAACCTAATTCAGTTTTCATGAAAATTGATATGGGTCAACAGAATCCAAATTCTTCGCTCTTTTCGAGTCAATTTGAGTCACTATACTTCTCACTGTATTTTTGAATTTGTTCCCACTTGTCATTCTAACAGGGCCCAAATGATTAAGAGGAAATTTTTCAATAAAGAGTGAACTTCTACTCTTGTTAAGAATCAAAATCTCATTCTTGAGGGAAATATGTGAGTCCTTACATATAGACATCATTTCTTTTAAGATCCACTCCGTAAATTAACACTTTATGTTGGGTCCAAGTTTGTTCTCATATAGAGGTATGTTTCACATCACTAGAAATTGCTTTTTTTTTTAAATTAAGTCACAACTGAGTATAGTGCCCAACTCTGATTGGAGGAGCTCGTAAGCCTCGAAGAAAGTTGATTTCAATCTTAATAAAATTTGAAATTATATATGTTACGTATGATTCAAGCTCGAGATAAATTGTGTCACCTCATAACTTTCCATGTAGAATACTTGGCCATAGTCCTTTGGAGATCAATTTTAGTTCACCATAAGATCAATGGAAGCTTTAAATCAACATTGACTGGATCGTCCACCTTAGATATGATATATAAGGAAGGTTCATGCCAATTGATTAATTTTGAAGATACCACCAGATGCTTCCTCTAATTTGGGTGGTTCTTCAAGAAATATCATGCCTAATGAGTATCAAATTAAACACTAAAGTTAACTCTTTAAATTCAAAGAAATCAATTCAAACCGAATTTAAAATCATCAATCATCATTTCTAGTTCTCTTTTCTTTAAGGTTAGGGCATTCCTTCTCTTAGGATTAAACCGGCTAGGGGTGGAGTATGCCCTTCGTGGCACCATCCTGGCATTTGACTTGGGGATTAATGGTGGAGTACTCCCTTCATGGAACCATCCTAATTCACACTCGCTAGTGGTGGAGTATGCCCTTTCGTGGCACCATCCTGGCATTTTTCTTGGAGATTAGTGGTGGAGTATTCCCTTCGTGGCACCATCCTAATTCACACTTGCTAGTGGTGGAGTACGTCCTCCATGGCACCATCCTGGCATTTAACATAGGGATTAGTAGTGGAGTACACCCTTCGTGGCACCATCCTAATTCACACTCGCTAGTGGTGGAGTATGTTGCAAACCTATTTTTTATGTCTTATGTTTTGATGATTGACAAACACTATGTCTCTTGGACTACTTGTTGCTTCTAACTTTTTAGGAATCGGAGATCGGAAGATCAAGAAGGAGCCAAGTTCAGGATTGCGTAGGTTTAAGGGTTGAGTCAGTCTGTACTTTTGATTTTCACCTTTTGAGTCTACTTGTAATGGTCAAAGAGACTGATGCTAAGTAACCCTACACACACACACACTTGAGGGGCTTAGAATTTCTATTTTTGCCCACATCGGCCCGGCCGATATTTATATCGTTGATCGTCCTGTACGATATTTATTTTCGTCTGTATGAAAATTTTCCAGTGGACTGGTCGCCTCGTACGATGGTAAAATTCGTCTGGACGAAAATTTTGCAGTGAACCCATCGCCTGGGACGATGATAAATTTCGTCCTGGACGAATAGGACTTAGAAAATTTTTCAAAGCAAGTTCCTATTCGTTCCAAGTGCTCTATAGGTGATAACTGACAGATCGTCCAGTACGATAAATATCGTCCTGTACGATCAGTATAGAATTTCAAGATCTCCTTATTTGTGTGTGTGAGATTTTATTCACTCAATTACAATCACTCCCTTTCAAAATTAAAAAAAATTAAACAAAATATCTCATGTTGAATTTGAATTGAAGTTTTTCGTAGTCTGGAGTCTGATTTTCCTGAAATGTTAGTACACACAAGAGCAAGTGCAAATCTTCTGAAATTGTTAGGAGATAACTATACATTTGAACAATAATGTTTGGAATCATCAAAACTACATAAGTTGCATAAATATAACTCATTCAAATAGCAACTATTCAAACACACTTTAGCTAGTTTTTTGCTAGGACAACCGACTCTAGACCTAGGCTAGGTCGGTGTTTACATTTTTGTTGTGTGCTTGGATTTTTGTGGTTTTATTGCATGTTATGGATAAAATTGCCTACTGTGTTTCCTTACTTTTACTATATTCTGTGGATGATTGATGTGTTTCGCAACTAGATTACCCTTAGGATAGGAATGATCAGAATGTTCACTTAGTTTTCTGCAAGTGGTCATGCTCATGCAGGACAATAAAATGGGGGCTAAATAAAAATCATTTATAAATATGATTACACAGGTGCTTCAACTTCTAAGCCCCCAAGTAATAAAAGAGTGTGGCCAATGTGTTTATTTATTTTTATACACATATATAACAACTTGAAAATATATATTTTTAATTTATCAACTGCTTGGGATAACCTTACAGTAGAATTTAGATTTCTTTATTTCATACAAATGTAATTTATGCAAATGTTAAGTATTATGAAAGTGGAGTATTGCGTCGGGATACATAGATCCAAAGGTTGGATTCCAAAGAGAGAAGGACACCCCTTTGGGGAGTAGCCCTTTTCAAATTAAAGATCTAAATTTGGATCACTTCATCCTTACCCAAAGAGGAAAGAGTGGCCTTCCCCTTAAAAGAAAGTGTCCAGTTATCCATTTAGGTAGCCTACTACGAAGAATCCAAGGAGCCCGAAGGAGATAAAGATTGAAGATCTTAAGATAAAGAGTATCCCACTCAAAATCACTTGCATCTCTATTAGAATTAGAATCTGAGTTGTTGTCAGTGGTGCCTAGCCATTTTACTTTCTGCAGACCCTGGTTTGTAATGAGAAGGGCAACTCGCCTATGGATATTTATTAATTTGTTTATTTATATTTGATATGTTGATGTGATTGCGTACAAAATTACATGCTTTTCTTAATTTTTTGGCATTTATGTGTCGCTTTTGTTTTCACCTGGATATGTAAGACTCGTGATGGTGTGAAAAAATTTTATACTCACAATTTAAAGTTTAAAATTTAAGGAGTTAAATAAGATAGAAAGATAATAAATATAGGAAATTAGCCGGAGATCGCCCCCGGGGTCACATGCATATTTCTGCATTCCTTCTTTCCTTATTTTAGACCCTTCCTCACCTGTGGGTAGTCCAAATAATTTGACCTACAAGGATGATGTGCTAGACCTGGGGAAGCCTTGTCTTCTAAAAAATTATTTTAAGCCTATTTTTAACTTTCAAGCATACATGATTCGAAGTTGTTGCATTACATTAGAAATATATTTAAAAGAGTCAAAAATTTTAATTGCATTAGTCCTTAGCATTTTTCACCCAACATAAGTTAAAAGGGGTCAATTAGGAGAATCTCTAGATGTTGGCCCCATCTCTCCAAAACCTTAAAGAAAATGTCCCCACCACTCTATCATAAAAGACCAGACTCGTAAATTTTAAATTGATTAGGTGGTTAGCTGGCTCCCCAATCCAGGTCAGGGTAAGTCTAGATCTTATACTACATTAGTTAGGTTTGGATGACTATGGTCTAGTGTCCAAATTTAGATTTAAGATCTATGGCAGATCTCCGATTATAAGACTCCAATCTCTGGGAATATAATCCCAAATTTCTAATAAAATGCTCAACTTTAATTAAATCTCCTTTTAATCAAAAAATGTAAAGCCCAACATTTAGATTAAGTTGGGACCCCTCTGGATGGTTTTGGAATCTCAAAGTATACCATACTTTCTTCCCTTAATTTCGTTAATAAGTGCTCAACTTTGATCTATTCCCTTTTGATATTCCAAATTCATATCCTTGATATCATTCGTAGAAAATCTTTAAAATAAATTTTCTACCTTTATTTTAATCGAGAGTTTTCATAGAAAACTCTATCTTTCTATAATGTAATTAACTATGAGGGCTTACACTCGTAGGAGATTTAGAACCACACATGCACTTGATTTTAAAAATTGATTTTTTCAAAATTTAATTGGATTTATTTGGAAAAAATTAAAAATGATCGTTATCACCGTATTCAAAAAATTATCATTGAATGATATTTTCTCCCTTTGGGGAGATATATCTTTCCTTGATAAATCTTTGGATATAAACTTAACGATCACACTTCTTGATTATTGTAGCTGGATATTTAGTTGAACCGCATCTTGGCCATTCAAGGCCATACGAAGTTCTCTTTAGCATTTAGCAATAATACTCGAGATGAGATTTATAATTCTAAATATGAATCCCGTTCTGAAATTCTATTTTCACCTTTCAAGGTGATATAACTTTTTTAACAGGATAATTGAATTTTAGAGTTAGAATTCAATTCCAATTTCAATGTTCCTAAAGAAAAACAAACTTTTTAAAACATGCTTTCAAAATTCCACCAACAATATCATACAGGACGATCCTTATGATGGGAAGTTATGATGGATTCATAAAGGTTGCTCCAAGCAAGGTTTCCACTATCTTCTTCAAGCTAATTTTCTAGTTTATTGGTGGCTCTAGGGGAGATCTTCATCAACATCAGATCAAGATTCTCTACCTCCACCAGGAGGGTGAAAAAGGAATCTAAGGTTCTCAGCCTACTCCAAAAGGGAGTAAAAGGATTCCAAGGTTTTTTGCCTACTCCAGGAGGGAGTAAAAGGATTCCAAGGTTTTATACCTACTTTAGGAGAGAGTAAAAGGAATCAAGGTACGCTGCCTTACCCAGTCGAGGGAAAGATTTTGTAAGTGCTTCTCCTCCTTACTATGGGAGCAAAAAGAGAGACATTACCTTTATTGTAATACCTAAAAAGGAGGTTCCTGGGAGTAGACGTAGGTTATTTTGACAAGAACACTATAAATCTTGTGTGTTATTTCTATAAACTTTTTTTATTTTAATTTATATATTATTCTGTGATTTGTTCTCTAATCAAAATCTCTAATTTTCATTTGTGAAATTACTGTTTCTTATGTATAAATTATTTGTTTTTAAATATTCAAAAAAAAAATTAAAATAATTTCTTTTTTCCTTAAGAAATTTTTTAAATAACCAATTTACCCTCCCCCCCCCCCCCCCCCCCCCCCCCCTGCCCTCTTCCACCCCCCCACCCCACTCTTGGTTAGACTTAGGCTAGTTTATAAAGGCTTAACAACTCTCACGAACTCTCAAATGGTATAAGAGTAGGATTCATAAATTAAGTCTTAGAAAATTTTTGAAAAAATATCTATGTCTAACTTAGGTAATCGTAACACTACAGAATGATGCTCAATCACTAGACCACCTATATTTGATAATATTCCTTTCAATTTTTGGAAAACTAACATGTCCACCTTTTTACAATTAATTGATTATTGCATGTTGATGCTAGTTCATGATGATTATTCTGCATCATTTTGTTTAGTAAATGGTGTTAAAACTGAAATACCTTTTTTTGAATGGACTATAGATGATAGAGATTTAGCCCAACTAAATGCAAAATATTTGAATTATTTTTTTATGCTTTAAAATTTGAAGACTACATACATGTTTCCACTTGCACTACTGGTAAACGCTGCATTACATATGAAGGAAAAAAAGAAGCAAAACAATCTAGACTAAACATTTTTCTTCAAGATTATGAACTTTTCTGCATGAGAATCTAATTTTGAAATGTATACTAGGTTTACTCATATTGTTACTTCCCTGTATTCCTTGGGAAGAGAGCTTACAAATTATAAAAAAGTTAACAAAATTCTTCATTGTTTACCTTCTTCTTATGATATAAAAATAACTTTCATTATTGATATAAAATAACTGTCATAACTTACTTAGGTCACTAATTGCCTACAAGCAATGAGTGAGTCAAAGGTAACTTAATGCAGGTGAAAAGAGGAAAGAGAAAACCATAGCCTTAAAGGCTAGTGATTTTGACTGTGACTCTTATAAATAACATGATGATGACATTGCACTGATGACTAAGAAATTTAGGGCTTTTTAAAGGAAAAGCAAAAACATGATCAGCAATGGAATAAAGGTAAGAATAGTAAAAATTCTAAAATTTCTTTTGATGTTATATGCTTTGAATATAGGAAGTCAGGGCATATGATGTTTGATTGCCCAACTTTTAAAGCTCACCCAAACAAGGAGAAGGGTGAATAAAAAGCTAAATTCAAGAAGGGCAAAAAAATGACCAAAAAAGCTTTTTAGGTAGACTAAGCATCATACTCTTCTAAAACTGAAGCAGAAGATGCGGTAACCAACCTATTCTTAATGGTCGATGTTCATCTTGATTATTCTAATCAAGAGGAGGTAAGTGAGCTTACCTATGATCAATTATTTGAATTTTTTGAAAAAATTCATATTGTATATAGCAAACTTACAAAATCATATGCCAACCTTAAATCTAACTTTTCAATTATGTAGAAAGAGCATAAATACCTAAGGAAATATTATTCCATTCTTGATAGTAATCACATGGCTTTCTTAGATCAATTTGACATTTTAAACAAGAAGCATTCTGAATTAACTGAGCTGCATGATTTTTTGAAAATATCACATATTGAATTAGAAAATGCATACAAGTGATTAGAAACTATTGCATCTGAATTAAATACTAGGGAGCATGCATTATAATAACAACAACATCAAGCCTTTGTCCCACTATGTGTGGTTGGCTACATGAATCCTTTTTCACCATTGTGTCCTATCAAAAAAATCAAATTCTCATTTAAATATAATAAATAAATATCTTTTCTATTATTTTCTAACCAAGTATTTTTAGCTCTAACTCTACGTTTGTTAACATAAGTCAAATCTAATACCTTAACTTTCCTAACTGGGTCA
Organism: Dendrobium catenatum; assembly: GCF_001605985.2. Taxonomy (NCBI): domain Eukaryota; kingdom Viridiplantae; phylum Streptophyta; class Magnoliopsida; order Asparagales; family Orchidaceae; genus Dendrobium; species Dendrobium catenatum. The sequence continues at coordinate 730,222 of NW_021320070.1, read as the reverse complement.
TCAGATGGCCTCCATTTAATGTAACCAAACCATCTAAGTCGACTCTCTCTAATCTTATCTTCCCTGGAGCTACAACCTTTTCACGTATATACTCATTTCGTATCCTATCACTAATGGTAAAGCCACTCATCCACCTAAGAATCCTCATCTCTATAATACTTAACTTTGTAATATGCTTCTCTTTTAATGACCAACATTTAGCACCATAAAGCATTATAGGTCTCACCACCATCTTATAGAATTTTTTGTTAAGTTTGAGGGGGACTTTCTATCGCAGAATAAGCCCGATGCATTCCTCCACTTCAACCATCCAACTTGAATTCTGTTGATAATATCACCATCTATTTCACCATCACTCTGAATATTATTGTTGCCAGATCCCATGCCATGGATAAGAAAAGTAGAGGGCTGTCTTAGATAGTCAACAGCTAGCTTAAAACTTATTGAATAATTATGACATGAATCCTTTAAAAAATGTGTTAATAGGGAGATCGCCTTGAAAATTAAAAATTCAATTCTTAAAAGTGCAAACTAATTTTTATAAATCAAAATAAAATTTTTTGATGAAAATAAAAAACCACATTCACTTGAAGAGTTTCAAAATCCATCATCAAAGCATGCATAATTCAAAATAAGGAAGTGGCACTATAACCCAAACAGATTAGTAAATCCTTTTACTGGTGTTAAATATTTTTCTTGTGCATGCAAGTATATATCTCCCACACTTGCACCATTCAATGTAGAACACATTTGGTGTGGAGACCAAAATTTTAAAACTTACAGCATAATATGCATGCATTTCACTCTTCTTTCCATAAGATGGTAACATATGAGGATTTTTGTAGGAATGCTATCATAGAAGGCCTCGTGAGAGGATGTGGTACCTGGACAGTAGATGTTTAAGGCACATGACTAAAGATGTAAAATAATTCATTTTGCTGGAGTTTAGGGCAGGAGGCAAGGTGACACTTAGAGATTACACCACTAGGAGAGTGGCAGGATCAGGTATAATTGGCAACTCCAAAAATTTATTATTGAAAATGTTTTATAGGTAGATAGCTTAAAACATAACCTGCTTAGCATAAGCCAGCTTTGTGATAAAAGATTTAGCATTAACGTTTTGTCTACCAGCTGCTTGATGAGCTTAAATGGAAATATTGTATTGCAAGAAAATAGAAATAATAATATTTACATACATGATTTAAACTATATTGAATATGTTGCTTATTTTTGCCTAAAAATTGTTGTTAAATAATCCTAGTTATGGAATAAGAGATTGTTTCATACAAGCATAAAAAAACTTTGGAAAATCATATAAAAGACTTAGTAATAGGAATTCCCAAACTAGAGTTCACTAATGACCACCTATGTGATGCCTATCAATTAGGTAAACAAGTTAAATCATCCTTAAACTCAATTAAAGACATTAGCACTAACAAACCCTTAGAAATCCTTCACATGGATCTCTTTGGAACTATCAGCACTACAACCTAGGAGGGAAAGTCTTTGAGTATATGATTGTTGATGATTATTCGATGTTTACTTGGGTTAGATTCCTATCTCATGAATGTGAATCATTTGAAGAATTTAGGACATTCTCCACATGGATTTAGAAGAGGTTAGATTATGAAATTCTAACAATTCATGATGATCATGGTTGATAATTTGGGAATGATAAATTTGAATCTTATTGTAAGGAGAAAGTGATAGATCATAATTTCTCTACTCCTAGAACCACTCAGCAGAATGGGATAGCTGAAAGAAGCAATATGACCCTAGTAGAAGTTAATAAAACCATATTAGTTGAATTCTAACTTCCTAAATATTTATGGGTAGAACTGGTTAATATAACCTATTATGTGTTGAGTAGGGTAAATGTTAAATCCAAGCTGAACAAGACACCCTATAAAATTCTTAAGGGTAAGAAACCCAACCTCTCTCACCTTCATATCTTTGGATGTAAAGTGTTCATTTTGAATAATGGGAAATCTTTATTAGGAAAGTTTGACCCAAAATCTAATGTAGTATTCCTCGGTTACTCAAATGTTGGGAAATCCTATAGAGTTTTTAATAAAAGAACATTGGTAAAAGAGGAGACCACCCATCTTATATTTAATGATTAATTTGATAATTCTAAAGGGTTTAGAGTAGAAGAAGAAGAGGATGTAGAAATTACGCAAGGATTAGATTCTTTAGATCAGGAGGAAAGGGTAGAACCTAAAAACACATTGCCTAGAGAATAGAGATATTCTTCAAGTCATCCTAAATAATTGGTCTTATGAGACCCATCTGAAGGTGTTAAAACTAGGCATGGACATAGAAAAGAAATAAACCACTCTGCCTTCATTTCAAAAATTGAACCCACTAACATAAATTAAGCCCTATTTGATGAATTATGGATCCTAGCTATACAAAAAGAGTTAAATCAATTTATAAGAAATGATGTTTATGAGCTAATTGAAAGACCTAAGGACCAGAGTGTAGTTGGAACTAAATAAGTTTTCAAAAATAAAATGGATTATTCTAGTGTAGTGGTTAGAAATAAAGTAAGATTAGTGACTAAGAGATTTAGCCAGATATAAGGAATTGAATTTGAAGAGACCTTTTGCCCCTGTAGGTAAATTAGAAGCTATTAGGGTGCTACTAGCCTTCATTTATTTCAAGGGAATTAAACTGTACCAAATAGATGTCAAAAGTGGCTTTCTGAATTGGGTGATAAACATACTTTGACTTAATCATGTGTTTAAATTAAAAAAGGTATTATATTGACTAAAATAAACACGTAGGTCATAGTATGAAACGCTAAGCAAATTTCAACTTGGAAGAACCTTTGTTAAGGGGAGCATTGACACCACCCTATTTATAAAAGAGGTAGGAGATGAACTACTCATTTTCTAAATTTATGTTGATGATATTTTGTTTTGTTCTTCTAATAAAAATATATGTGAAGAATTAAAAAAAAAATGAGAAAGGAGTTTGAGATGAGTATGATGGGAGAACTTACCTACTTTCTTAGAAATATTAAATGGATAAAGCCATGCCAATCAACACTCCTATAAGTTCCACTATTCAGTTAGATAAGGAACATTTTCCATGTAATAATGCCAAAAAAGGATTCAAATAGAAAATCTATTAATCAAAAGAAATATAGAGGAATAATTGGATCACTTCCTTACTTGACTGCTAGTAGTCTTGATATTATGTTTAATATTTTTCTCTATTCCAGATTTTAGGCTAATCCAAAAGAGTCCCACTTGACTACTATTAAGAGAATTCTTAAATATCTCTTAGGAACCCAAGACTTAGGAATCTGATATCCTTGGCATAGCACCTCCTTTGAAATCATAGAAAATTCTGATTCAAATTTTGTTGGATATCAAGTTGATAGGAAAAGCACTTTTAGAACATGTTAATTCATAGTACAATCCTTCGCCTCCTAGTCCAATAAAAAATAGAACTTAGTTGCACTATCCACTATTAAAGCTAAATGCATAGCCTTAGAAAGTTCTGTAGCCCAAGTCTTCTGGTTAAAGCAACAAATTCTATATTTAGGATTACTTGAACTCATAATTTTAATCCTGTGTGATAACACTAGTGCCATTTGCATTTAAAAGAATCCAATCTAGCACTCCAGGATCCTGTTAATTGATATAAGTAACCACTTTATTAGGGACTATGTTACCAAAAAAGACATAGAGCTACAACATATAGCCATTGAAAACCAACTTGCTGATATTATTACAAAACCAATGGCCATTGAAACTTTTAGCATCTTAGGAACTATATTAGGTGTAATATATATTAATGCTTGAAATTGATGCTTTTTGTTTCTGATGTTTTTTCTTTGTTTTATTTGTATGTCTGTTTTTGTTTATGTATTTATATCTTATGTTTATCATTTTTTGTTATTTTTCCTTTAGTATTTTTTAAAGAATCAGATCAATGCTCACTTTTGATATTAAATTCTTAATTATATTTTGTCTTCCTTTCAGTTTAGAAATTAGTAAGTAGTGATTGACTTCCCAAAATCTATTAAAGGAAGAAATGAAAGTTCATTTGGGATGTTAAGCCCTTATAAACTAGCCCTAGGTTAACCAAGAGGGGGGGGGTGAATTGGTGTTTTAAAATTTTTTCAAATAAGATTAATGATGTTAAACTAAACCAACATTCACCACAAAAATTAAAGTGCGAAAAAGAAATAAGAAAGAACACACAAAATTTTATAGCGGTTCGATCAACTTAACCTACGTCCACTCCCCGAAGCCTCTCGTCTGGGTATTACACTAAACCAGTAACTCTCCTTTTACTCCAACAATAACGTGGAGAAGCCTATACAAACCTCCTTTCCACTGACTCCGGTGAGGAAGAGAATCCGACTCTTTTTACTTCCTTCTGAAGGAGGCAGAGAACCCCACTCATTTCACTTCTTCCTGAAGTAGGCAGAGAACCTTGATTAATTACTGATGTAGATTCTCTAGAACCTCCAAGGAACCAAGAATGATGACCAGAGAAGACGACACAGATCCTTGCTTGGAGCAACCTTTGTGAAACCCTCAAAAACTACCCCTCAAAAGATCTTGTCTCTTTCTCTCTCCCTTTCTCTCCCTCTCCTCTTGGATCTCTCTGGTCAGGACACCAGCAAAAGATACAATCTTTGGTAAACAAGAGGTCTTATATAGAAGATCTTCAAATATTCCCTTAATTGTAACAAACCGACAAAGATGATCCAGGATGATCGATAGATGGTCCCATATGATCAGAACAAATTCAGCTCAATCATCTGGGAAGATTTGGAGGAGGCTAGATGATTAAGGTATTTATTTGTTCTGATCATCGAGGATGATTAGACATCATGATATATGATTAGCTAAAAATGTTTTAGTATCATCCAGATAATCACTCTATTCAGCCAAACTTTTCAAGTTGGATGATAAAAAAATAACTGATCGGCCACAATGATTTCTGGATCATCCTAGCCAATTAGCTCAAAACATTATAGATCATCCAGACCATCACTCTGGTTGGCCAAGAAAAAACTAAGATTTCTTTAACTGATCGTTCCGGCAGATAATGCAATAGTCCCGGATGATATGATCGATCAATCAACCCTTAATTACTTTCCTTAACCATTCGACTAAGTTAGGCATAATTATAATGCATTATCTAGGATGATGTCCGTAAATAAAATATGCCTAAAAGAGTTGGGAGCTGATTCTTTCTGATTTGAGTCAATTATCCAGGACTATGCTAATATCATCTTGAAAGATTTACTTAATTTTGGCTACCTTAACTAGGATGCCCTAACTAGGGATTCTTTTTTTAACTGATTGTCCAGGACAATTTTGGATCTTCCTAGACGATATGATCAAAAATAGAAAACTCTAAAAATAGACAAAATTTTTCCCCTAAGTGTGTGTGTGTGTGTGCAAGGTTACTTAGTATCAGGACCCACTTTCTTACATTTAACAAAAGAAAATATAAAAACACTTAATGAATGCTTATAGACTGACTCAGTCCTAGTCTACCAAATTTTGAGCTGGCTTGATTTGTAATTAACTTTGTGTACCTGAAACGTTAGAACACAAGGCAGTTGTTGAAAAAATAAGAGTGTCAGAAATGTTTGCTATCATCAAAATTATAATCCCTGAATCCATATTTTCAAAAATCTCCACATTTTTTATGATGGCAAGCATTTGGTAGAAAGTTAAACTTTAAAAAATTAATTGAAACAAGTAATTCAAATTTTACAAATATCAAACAGATCGTACAAACACTAAATAAAAGTAGTAAAGAAAAACCGTACATCGAAACAACATAAACACTACCACTACACCCCCTTTTGAGATCACAAAAAGTAGGAAACCAAAAAAATACAAAAGAAAAAAAACAACATCACAGAAGTTGACACAAGAAAAAACAAACTACAAGTATGACGGGCCCTGATCATTAGAAATAGGTGGTGGTGGCTGCTGAAAGAAGCTAGAAAGTGCAGTGAATTTCTCACCAAATTAATCCATCTCCTGATCATGATATTGTTTTTGGTGAGTCACGTAGGTATCAAATATAATGATATCCTCTACATATTTTTGCTCTTGTACAACAATATAAGAATCTTACTGAGCCTCCCATTGGTCGAACTGCTCCACCTGTTGATCCAAGTGTGAGTGCTAGTAGCCACTTCCTCCTCAGCTTCCTCATGCTCTGGGTGGAGATGAGTATTGTGAAGAACATGGAAGAAGCTGTTGGTGTAGAAGGTAGGCTAAAAGTTAGGTGGGACAGGATATTGAAGATTGAATTTAGTTTCTAGGACATAAGTTATTATGTGTCTTAAGGTCAGGTTAGGCTTTCTTATGTGCCATGGATCCCTAATGCTAGTCAGATGCTCAAAGTAGCAGAAAAGAAGATCAACAACATTGAATTTCCTACGGACTATGATGTAAAAGGTGGTGATCAAAAGGAGAGGAGAGATGTGGACACAATCACCAGCTTTGGGAATAACTTAAGTATGAAGTACATGTTGTATTATCCTAACATCATTGACTAAGGTGCTGGACGCCCCATCATGATATGAGATAAGAGTATTTCTAAGAAGGTGATTGGCCAGAGCTTAGTCATAATCATGATTACGAGACAAGAGGTAAAGCTTGTCTCCAGTGGAAGAAAATTGGATGAGCTTGTGATAATCCCGAAAAGTGATTTCAATGGGGTATTTTTTGGCATAAGATTGAAGTGTAGTGTAAGAAGAGTTCATCCTAAGGCTTGCAAAAAATTCAAAGAGCAGTTCGGAATTAAAGGGGAAGGCGAGGGTAAGGATGAAGCTGAGGGAGTTGTGCGTAAAAAGATCAAGGATAGGGTAAGCAAGCGTACAAGGATTGATAGTCCTGAATAAGGTGATCTCGACTATCTTGTATCAAAGGTAGGAGGCTTAGTCAGCCGCCTCAGTGAAATGAAGGTCAATAGTGGCCCTCGAAGTGCTTCCAACCGGCATTCTGGATTGCTTTCCATACGCCATGAATAAGAAAATTAGAGAATGAGTGAGAGCAAAGAGGAATAGAAGGATTTGGGGTGAAAAAACCATTTATAAGTTGTTGTATACAAAGAAATAGCCTGATCATCTAGGACGATTGCAAAATCATCTAAGATGATTAGGCATTATAATTATGCCTTAGACGATTGGTCAAAAAGGCATTTATATCATCCAAGATGATCAAGAATCATCCAAGATGATTAGACACAGGCGATCATCCCGAAGTCATGTTGGATGATTATTGAAAAAGTTGAAAGTTCGTTAGGGATGTTAAGCCCTATAGAACTAACCCAAGGCTAATTTAGAGAAAGAGGTGAATTGGTAAAAACTATCACAAAACTCAAACTAATATCACCACAATAAAAACCAAAGTGCAGAAATTAAATGCGGAAGTAATAAAGAAAGAACACACCAAATTTATAGTGGTTCGGTCACACCTTGACCTACGTCCACTCCTTGGAGGCACCCTCCAGGTATTGCACTACAAAAGTGTCTCTCCTTTAGCCCCCACAGCTAGGCGGAGAAGCCCTTACAAAATCATTTCCACCTTCCCCGGTGCGGCAGAGTCACCGGGTCCTTTGACACCAAAGAGATCTTCTTCCTTGGTGAACTTCCCCCAAGACAAGCCCTGAATCCAACGGTATTAAGGTGCAAGCCTATCGGAGCAACTGTGTGGAATCCCCCTCTACACTCCCTTGAGTCCCCCCTCATAGGATCTTCTCCCTCTCTCAGACTTCACCCGTTCCCCACTCCCTTTCAAGCTTTCTGTTCAAGTTTCCCCCACAAGAACGAAGCAACAATGGCTGCCAAAGACACTTACAAAGTACCTTATCATAGCTTAAATAGAAGAGCTAAAAATGATATCATTAATGCAAGTTGCTGACATTATCGTCCAGGACGATAGGCACAACATCCTGTACGATCAGTATAATTTAAGCCCAATCAGCCGGGACGATTAGAGATGATTATAAGAATTTTTTTCATATCGTCTAGGATGATAATATATCATCCTGGACGATCAGTACAAATTGTTGAATATCGTCCTCGACATTGCCCTGAAAAATAGCTATCCGATGACCAATCGTCCAGCATATCGGCCAGGACGATTTGGCGATCGTCCAGGATGATTTGATCATGAAATCAAGACATAATTGATTTCCTTAAATTTTAGAGAAATTTTGGAAAAATTGACCTGGATCGTCGTGGATGATATTTTATAGTCCTGGATAATCCACCTGGACGATGTCCAAAAATAGGTTATTTCTAAATAGATCTGGCGTCAGATTCTTTCTGAATTGAGCCTATCGTCCTAGCCGAAACAACATCATCCAGGATGATGTGTTTTGCATAATGATGGCTGTTTTAATGAGGATGCCCTAATTAGGGTTTCTGCTTTTGTCAAATCATCTAGGATGATATAAAAATCTCCCCGGACGATGTTACCAAAAACAGAAATCTTTAGGGAGCAACAGAAAATCTTCCAAGTTATAAAATATTTGGAGCCACACCAAATATAATACACTCAAGAAAGGAAAAGTGTACAAACTGACTCAGACCTAATATACCCAATCTTGAGTTCATTCCAAATTGTAGTCCGATTGTGTGAACCTGAAATGTTAGTATATAAGGCAGTCGTAAAGAAATAAAAATATTTGCTATCATCAATCATAAACCTTTGATCCGAAATAATCTCTCTCTTTTTTATGATGGAAAATAATTCAATTTGAATTTTCAAAAAAAAAAAAATTTTTTCTCCTAATCTCCTCCTCACTAGAATAAACCCTTTTTAAAAAATAGGGGAGATAAAAAATATTTTTATTGTTTTTAATTTTTTTGAAAAGAAAAAAAAAAGATACAAATTCAACATTACGTTCTCCCCCTTTGACATTATTAAAAAGAGAGGAGGCACAAACAAAAACCAAAACAAACAGAAGACAAAAATGTTCTCTTATCTAGTGAAAAAAAAATAAATATTCTTAAAATGAGAAAGTTACCTCTTAATTTTAATAAAAAACTTAGTAGAATTGGATTGACAATGCATAGCCCAGAAAAGGTTAGAAATTCAGAATTTGTTCATCCAAACTCAAGTTCTTTAAAAAGGCTAAAAAAATTTTTAATTCAATATCTAATCAACAATAAATTAGAGAAAGAAATAGTTATTTTTCAAAACTCCTTCCATAAAATATATCTAATAGAAGATTAATGTACGAATTGTTGAATCAGGAATTAAGATTTTCAAACTCAATTATCGAAAGTATCAACGATTTTCTTAAACTTTTAAGAAGTACAAGAATGTAAGCATTAAACTTTGTGCGCTCATTTTATTCCTCTTGACAATTGGTTGGCACACTGCACATCTTTTGATATTTGATACACTTTTGTGTATATTTTTCAATATGGCGTCATTGCGCATCTTTTATTTTTGGCATCATTGGCCAATTTTGTTTTTATTTAATATGCTACCTTTCTGATGTCTTAAAAACAAAAGTAAACCCATCCTATTGATAAAGCAAATTCTTGATTAAGAAAATTATGAGTTAGATTTAACAACTTGCAAAAGATCCCTATGCGATAAATAAAATATAGGGAGATAAAAAATTTAGTTTCAAAGACTAATTTAAAAGATGAAAAAGATTTTAAATCAAAAGTAGAATAACCGCTTTTTAGGAATAGAGATTGAGAGTTCAAAAACATGAGTTTTCCTTCCTTTGCCTTGTTTAGAGAAGTCACAACATAACTTACAAAGATTTCAGAAAAAATAAGAAAGTAGATTTTTCATTTTTAGAAAAGTGAATGTGTGTTTGAACAGAAAAAACTTTCACTGAATAATGAAAATTTTAAAGAATAAATAAAACAAAAACATAAAAATAAAAAATGGAAAACAATAAAAAAATCAAAAAAAAACAACACAAAAATAGGAAAGGCCCTTTTAAGCCATTTAATCTCTCCTGGTGCCGATGCTTCAGAAATCAAGATAATGCCCATGAGATTTTTTGCCTTTCATTGTTTTCCCAGTTTTAAATTTAGTCTTCTGCTTGTGCCTTTTCTTTCTAGGAAGAATTCTTTAAATTAGGCACTTATTTTTCATAAGTCCAGGTTCCTACTATCAAGGAAATAACTGTTAGATAGAATATTATGGACATCCTTACACTTTTACCTTTTTCCCACTTTTGCTTATTGCTTGTTGGATGAGCTTTGTGTGATTTCTTGTCAGTTATTCTCTTCGTCACCAACTAGAGCTATCTTGTTTCTGATCTCTCAGTCTTTTAGAACAATAGTTTCACACCTGTCATCAAATAGTCTTGCACCAACTTCTCGTATGGCAATGAGTGAGCCATCAAATTATTCAATAGATAAATCCATTCAAATTTTTTGATTCACAAAATAGCATTCACTACTTTGCATAAACTTATCCTAGTAGACCGAACGAAGAATTTGTTAACTTTTTCAAAATTTGAAAATTCTTTTCCTAAGAGATGCAATGATGTTTAAAATGAATGTAAATAGTAATACATGTCTTAATGATCATTTTTCAAAGAGTTTTCTGAAAATAATTCAAAATCATTTGCATTAACAAATTCACTTGGATTGTCTTTGATTTCATTACGTGTCCTTCGTATATGGTATGTAGTTTATCCCATAAACTTCTTACCTCATAGTGCACAGGGATCATAACATAAATTTTCAGAATTTAAGCACTGAGAAACAGCAATTTGAAAAATTTTGCATTCATTGTAGCCAATTCAGTTGTTCTTCTTATACAGTGGGATTTAAGAGAATCAGTTTTAACTACCATTTAAAATCGTGACGGTGATGATATAACCAGTTAAAATATCATGCCACATGGAAAATCAATTGATTGCAAGAAAATAGAACATGCTGAGTTTTCCAAAAATTTAAATAGACATATTTTAAAATAAAGGAGGGGTTTGTGTTATGGAATAACCTTCCGCAACATTTAGATTAGCCTGGATCAAAATTCAAAAGCTTTTAAAAACTTATTTTAATGTAATACGCTCTTAATACCACTTGAAATGTTCGATTAGGATGTTAGCCCTATTAGACTAGCCCAAGACTATTTAAGAAAGAAGGATGAATTGGTCAGATGAAACTTAACAAAACTACAACCAAATATTCACCATATATAAATAAACATGGCAAATAAATTAATCGGAAAGCTAATAAAAAGAACACACGTATTTATAGTGAGTTCAGTAAAACCTGACCTACGTCCATTCCTTGGAAGGCACCTTCCAAGTATTTGCACTAAAAATGTGACGGTCTCTTTTTAGCCCCCACAGCTAGGCAAGAGAAGCCCTTACAAAATCACTTCGCACCTTCCCCGGTGGCGGCAGAGTCTGCGTGGGTCCTTTGACTACCAAAAAAGAGATCTTCTTCTATTGGTGAACTTATCCTGCAAGACAAGCCTTTGAATTTCGATGGTATTAAGGTGCAAGCTTGCTGGAGCAATGTGTGTAATCCCCCTCCACACTCCCTTGAGTCCCCCCTCACAGGATCTTCTCCCTCTCTCAGACTTCACCCGTTCCTCACTCCCTTTCAAGCTTTCTCTTCAAGTTTCCCCCACAAGAACGAAGCTACAATGACTGTCAAAGACACTTATAAAGTACCTTGTCATAGCTTAAAAAGAACTAAAAACGAGCTCATTAATGCATGTTACAGTCATTATCATCCAGGACAATAGGCATATCATCCTGTACGATTAGTACAATTTAAGCCCAATCAGTCGAAACAATTTGAGAAGAGCATAAGAATTTTATTCATATCATCCAGGATGATAATATATCATCCTTGATGATCAGTACAAATTGTGGAATATCATCCTCGACATCGCCCTAAAAAATAGCTATCTGATGACTAATCGTCCAGCATATCGGCCAGGACGATTTGGCGATCGTCCAGGATGATTTGGCGTTCGTCCAGGACAATTTAACGTTCGTCCAGGACGATTTGATTGTGAAATCAAGTCATAAATGCTTTCCTGAAATTTCAGAGAAATTTTGGAAAATTTGACCTGGATCTTCCTGGACGATCCACCTGGACGATGTCCAAAAATAGGTTATTTCTAAATAGATCTGGCTGCAGATTCTTTTTGAATTGAGCCTATCATCCTGGCCGATACAAAATCATCCAGAACGACGTGTTTTGCATAATGACGGCTGCTTTAATGAGGATGCCCTAATTAGGGTTTCTACTTTTGGACAGATCATTCAGGACGATATAAATATTATCCCGGACGATGTTACCAAAAATAAAAATCTTTAGGGAGCAACAAAAAATCTTCCAAGTTACAAAACATAAGGAGCCACACCAAATATAATAGATTGAAGAAAGGAAAAAAGTGTATAAATTGACTCAGACCTAGTCTACCCAATCTTGAGCTGATTCCAAATTGTAGTCCGATCGTGTGAACCTGAAATGTCAGTACATAAGGCAGTCGTAGAGAAATAAAAATGTTTGTTATCATCAAAATCTTAAACCATTGATTTGCAATAAAAGTAAATCTTCCAAGATGAATAGGTGGATCAAACTGGACGATCTATAATAATGATTGTACCGGCTGAATTTAAAATGCGTAACAACTTTACCACATGGATCATTTAAGATGAATAGGTGGATAATCCAGGATGATCACAAATATATGAGCAAAAATTTAGGTGGTCGGGTAATAGAATACCTTATATAGTATTATGATTACCAAAGCTAGCCATGGATCGAAATTCAAAAGTTTTCAAAAAATAAATTTTATGAATCCCGCTCTGATACCACTTAAAATTTTATTTGGGATGTTAAGACATTATGACTAGCACGAGGATAACCAAGAGGGGGGTGAATTGGTGTTTTAAAAATTTATCATACATGATTCACAATCATAAGCCAAACCAACAATCACCACAAAAATTAAAGTGCAAAAATTAAAGTTGGAAAAGAAATAAGAAAGAACACACAAAATTTTATATTGGTTTGGTTAACTTGACCTACGTCTACTCTCCATAGCCTCTCCTCTTGGTATTGCACTTAACTCAATAACTCTCCTTTTGCTCCCATAGAAAGGCGAAGAAGCCTAAACAAAACTCCTTTCCACCAACTCCAATGAGGCAGACAACCCACTCCTTTGCTTCCTCCTGAAGCAGGCAGAGAACCCAACTCCTTTCACTTCCTCCTGAATAGGCAGAGAAACTTCATCAATTATTAAAGTAGACCTCTTTATAACCTCCAAGGAAGTAGGGATGATGATCAAAGAAGATGACTCAAATCTGTACTTGGAGTAACCTTTGTGAAATCCTCATAACCCCCCTCACAATATCCTCTCTCTCTCTCTCCCTTGCTCTCCCTCTCCTCTTGGCTCTCTCAAGTAAAAATAGTAGCAAAAGATATAATCTTGGGTAAATAAGAGGTATTGTATAGAAGAGCTTAAATTTGCCCTTAATTTCAACAAACTTATAAAGATAGTCTAGGATGATCGACGGATCATCCCGTACGATTAGTAAAAATTCAACACAATCAGCCAGGACGATTGGTAGAAGGCTAGAAAATTAAAGGATTTGTTTGTTCTGATCATCCAGGACGGTTGAACATCATCCTATATGATTAGTTAAAAATGTTTGAGTATCTTCCAAGCAATCGCTCTATTTGACCATACTTTTCAAGTTGGATGATGGAAAAATAAATGATCGTCCATGATGATTTTTGGATTGTCCTAGCCGATTAGTTTAAAATATCATAGATCATCAAGACCATTTCTTTGGTTGTCCAAGTAGAAACTAAGGTTTCTTTAATTGATCGTCCCGACCTATCTTACGATTGTCCCGGATGATATGATTGATCAATCAAATCTTAATTTCTTTCCTTAATTGTTTGACTAATTTAGGTACAATTATAATGCATCGTCTAGGACGATGTCTAAAAATAAAATATGCCTAAAAAAGTTGAAGTCTTATTCTTTTTATTTGATCCAGGATGAAGCTAATATTGTCCGGGATAATTTGCTTAATTTTGGTTGCCTTAACCATGATGCCCTAATTAGGGTTTCTATTTTTAAATGATCATCTACAAAAATTTTGGATCATCCCGAATGATATGATCAAAAATAAAATAACTCAAAAAATAGATAATTTTTTTTCCATTGAGTGTGTGTGTGTGTGTGTGTGCATGGTTACTTAGCATCAGGACCCACTTTATTATATTTGACTCAAGAAAAGGTAAAAATACTTAACAAATGCTTATAGACGGACTCAGTCTTAATCTACCCAATCTTGAGCTAGCTTGATTTGCAATTTACTTTGTGGACTTGAAATATTAGTAGGCAAGGTAGTCGTAGAAAAAATAGATGTGTTAAAAATATTTACTATCATCAAAATTATACCTCCTTCAGTGGTGTAATTGTTTTTTGGATTATAATCTATTTCAAATAAAAAATTAGACTTTAAAATAGAGATCTATTTTGACTTTCTATATTAATCTATCTCATATGAAAAATGTTCCAAGTCAATGAATCACTGTCAAGTTTTCTTAATTAGGTTGAATTTTCATATGGATATGATTCTATTTTTATGGTTTACTCTTCCTTATAGTAGAGAGTGAGCTTTTCTTCTCTTATATCTTGAAAATAATTTTACAACGTAGAGTTCTTAAGGATTTTGAAAGGAAATGAGCTTGCAAAAATAATAAGAGACACAATATGAGCCCAAAACTAAAAAGATACATAATGATCGTCAAAAAATTATAAGATATATAAAGTGTATCAAAATCAATAGATGTCTAAAGTGCGCCAAATAAATGAAAAAGAGACACAAAATGAGCTCACAAAGAAATAAGCTTTCATCTCTTTCAAAACTTTAAATCTTAGAAGAATCCATATGCCACTTGATATCTTCAAACACTTGAATTTGAAAATCATGATTTTTGGTTGATTACTTTGCAATAATATGCTATCAAATATTTTTCTAAAATGAAGTTTGAAAAGATTACTTTTCCCATCTCAATTTTTTTTTCTGAATTAGATTTTTGTTTAAAAATAATTTATACTTATAAGGAGTTCGAGCTAGGGTTAACAAGATCTCTTTTCTATCCATTATGGATTTCAAGATTTGCAATTCATTTCTTGCTAATTTTTGACCTACTCACAAGGGAATTTATCTTTTACTGAAGTTGCTTGATTCAAAAAGAAAGGGTTTTGATTTATGACTACTTTTTGGCTTATTTTTGTTTTGTTTAAGGTTTTTTGTATTTTTATTTTTATTTGAAACACTCTATATCATCACATTTCATCTTCTAAATTGTTTAATTTTTGTTCACATCATCCAGGATGATCCACATCATTCTATATGATCTTAACAGAAATTCCAATCACCAATCACTACACATCCAACTGCTGATCTAAATCAATTATTAGTGATCATACTAGAATGTTGTGGATCTATGATTTATGATTTTTATGATACCAAACATTCCTTATTTATCTACGATTTCCTTATGTACTAACATTTCAGGTTCACACGATCGGACAATATTTTTGGAATCAGCTCAAGATTGGGTAGACTAGGTCTGAGTCAATTTGCAATCTTTTTCCTTTCTTGAGTCTGTTGTATTTGGTGTGGGATCTGTTGATTTGTAACTTGGAAGATTTCCTGTTGTTCCCTATAAGATTTCTTTTTTGGTAATATCGGCCAGGATGATATTTGGACGATGATTGGACGATATGTCTCAAAAACAGAAACTCTATTTAGGGCATCCTCATTAAGGCAGCCATCATTAACGGATCGGCCTGAACGATACCTGTATCGGCCAGGATGATAATCTCAATTCAGAAAGAATCAACCGCCATAATCATTTAGGAATTCTTTGTTTTAAACAATCGACCAGGACGATATTATTATCGTCCAGGACGATATTATTATCGTCTAGGACGATCTAACTCAATTATGCCTAAATTGATCTGGTATCATTGGAAAGCATTAATGGTTGATTGATATGATCACATCGTTCGGGACAATCGCATGATCGGCCGGGACGATGTCCTGGATGATTGACTTCGGCCAGCACCAAATCAGGGCGATTATCAGGACGATTAAAATCAGTTTTAAACTAATTGACCCAGATGATCGTGAGATCGGCCAGGACGATATAACCAATTTTCTTCTGATCGTCCCAGGCCGTTGAGCTGAATTTGAACTAATCGGCCAGGACGATATACCTATCGTCCTGGATGATAATGTCGGGAACTTGCATTAATGAGCTCGTTTTGAGAGCTTCTATTTAAACTTTGGCATGGTACTTTGTAAGTGTCTTTGGCAGCCATTGTAGCTTCGTTCTTGTGGGGAAAACTTGAAGAGAGAGCTTGAAAGGGAGAGAGGAAAGGGTGGAGTTTGAGAGGGAGAAGATCCTATGAGGGGGAGGAACTCAAGGGAGTGTGGTGGGGGATCCACACGGTTGCTCCGGCGAACTCGCACCTTAGTACCATCAAATTCAAGGCTTGTCTTGAGGTAAGTTTACCATAGAAGAAGATCTCTTTGGTGTCAAAGGACCCGGCGACTCCGCCGAACCGGGGAAGGTGGAAGTGATTTTGTAAGGGCTTCTCCGCCTAGCTGTGGGGGCTAAAGGAGAGTCACAATTTTAGTGCAATACTTGGAGGGTGCCTCCAAGGAATGGACGTAGGTCAAGGTTTTACCGAACCACTATAAACCCGGTGTGTTCTTTCTTATTATTGCTTCCGCATTATTTAATTTCCATATTTATTTTATTTGTGGTGATTTTGGTTTGTACTTTGCTTAAAGTTTCTTCTTTACCAATTCACCACTCTCTTTTTATTAGTCTTGGGACTAGTTCAATAGGGCCTAACATCACTAACGAACTTTCAAGTGGTATCAGAGCAGGATACATAAAATTAGTTTTTAAAAGCTTTTGAATTTTTGATCCATGGCTAATCATAATGTTGCGGAAGGTTATTCAATCATCAGACCTCCTTTATTTCAAAATATGTTATTTAATTTTTGGAAAACTCGCATGTCTATTTTCTTGCAATCAATTGATTTTCGTATGTGGCATATGATTTTAACTGGTTATTCATCACCGTCATGTATTCTTAATGGAGTTAAAACTAATATTCCTTTTAACCACTGTAATAGGGAAGAACAACTCAATGCTCAATTGAATGTGAAATCATTAAATTGCTTTTTCAGTGCTTTAAATTCTGAAGATTTTATGTTAGTATCCCCGTGCACTATGGGTAAAGAAGTTTGGGATAAACTACATACCATATACGAAGGCACTAATGAAATCAAGCAATCCAAGTTGAATTTGTTAATGCATGATTTTGAATTATTTTCCATGAAATCTTTTGAAATGATCTTAGACATGTATACTATATTCATTCAAATTGTAACATCATTGCATATCTTAGGAAAAGATTTTTCAAATTTTGAAAAAGTTAACAAAATTCTTCGTTGTCTACTGGATAAGTTTGATGCTAAAGTAGTTGATATTTGTGAATCAAAAAATTTAAATGAGCATTCTATTGATAATTTGATTGGCTCACTCATTGCCTACGAGCAAGGTTTGGGTCAAAGACTTTTGGTTGCAGGTGAAACTATTGTTCTAAAAGCTGGAGATACAGAAAGAGATAGCCTAGTTGGTGACGAAGGCAATGACGTGTCAAGCAAATCACAAAGCTCTCCTAAGCATAAGCAAAAGTGGAAAAAAGGTAAAAGTGGTAAGGATGTCCATATTTCTTCTAACGTTATTTCCTTTCGATGTAGGAAGCCTGGACATATGAAAAATCAGTGCCCTAATTTAAGAATTCTTCCTATGAAAGAAAAGGGCAAGGCGAAGCTAAATTTAAACTGGGAAAACAATGAAAGGCGAAAAATCTCATGGGCAGATATGGTTTCTAAAGCATCGGACCAGGAGAGAGATAATGGTTAAAAGCCTTTCGCTTTTTTTTTGTGTTTTTGTTTTTATGTTTTTCATTTTTATTTTGTGCTTTTTTCATTTTTGTTTATTCCTTTTTTTTGTTTCTGTAAAATTTTTTCTCTCATCAACACACATTCACTTTTCTAAAAATGAAAAAAAATACTTCCTAATTTTTTTAAAATCTTTGGTAAATTGTGTTTGACTTCTCTAAAACAGCCAAAGGAAGGAAACACATTTTTTTCTTTCAATCTCTATTTTCTAAAAGAGGTTATACTACTTTTGATTTAAAATCTTTTTTATCTTTTAAATTGGTTTTTGAAACAAATTTTTTTTTCCTCTCCCTACGTTTTATTAATCGCAAAGGAATCTTTTGCAAGTTTTTGAATCTAACTCATAATTTTCTTAATCAAGCAATTTGCTTTGTCACTAAGATGGGTTTTCTTTTATTTTTAAGATTTAAGAAAGGAAGCTAATTAAAAAAATTAACCAATGATGCTAAAAATAAAAGATGGGCAAAGTCGCCAAATTAAAAATATAGAATACACAAAGTGTATCAAAAGATGCGCAGTGTACCAACCAATTGTCAAGAGGCATAAAATGAGCCCACAAAGTTAATGCTAACCATTCTTGTACTTCTTAAAAAACTTAAGAAAACCCTTGATACTTTCGATACTTGAGTTTGAAAATCTTGATTCTTGATTCAAAAATTCTTGCATTGATCTTCTATTAGATAGATTTTATGGAATGAGTTTTTGAAAAATTATTATTTCTTCCTCTAATTTATTTTATGATTTAGATATTGAATTAAAAAGTTTTTGAGCTTTTTTAAAGAACTTGAGTTTGGATTATCAAATTTTGAATTTCTAACCTTTTTCTGGGCTATGCGTTGTCAATCTAATTCTACTAAGTTTTTTATTAAAACCAAGAGGTAACTTTCTCATTTTTAAGAATATTTGTTTTTCACTAGATCAGGGAATGTTTTTGTCTTTTGGTCATTTTGTTTTTGTTTGTGCCTCCTCTCTTTTTGATATTGTCAAAGGGGGAGAACATACTGTTGAATTTGTATCTTTTTTCTTTTCAAAAATTTTTAAAACAACAAAAATATTTTTATCCCCCCTATTTTTAAAGTATTATTCTAGTGAGGGAGAGATTAGAAAGAGAATTTACTTTTTTGAAAATTCAAATTGAAATATTTTGCCATCATTAAAAAGGGGGAGATTGTTGCGGATCTATGATTTATGATTTTGATGATAGCAAACATTCCTTATTTCTCTACGATTGCCTTATGTACTAACATTTCAGGTTCACACGATCAGACTATATTTTTGGAATCAGCTCAAGATTGGGTAGACTAGGTCTGAGTCAGTTTGTAATCTTTTTCCTTTCTTGAGTCTGCTATATTTGGTGTGGGATCTGTTGATTTGTAACTTGGAAGATTTCCTATTGTTCCCTATAAGATTTCTTTTTTTGGTAATATCGGCCGGGACAATATTTATATCATCCTGGATGATATGTCCAAAAATAGAAACCTTATTTAGGCATCCTCATTAAGGCAGCCATCTTTAACAAATTGGTCTGGACGATACCTGTATCGGCCAGGACGATAATCTCAATTCAGAAAGAATCAACCGCCATAATCAGTTTAGGAATTCTTTATTTTAGAAAATTGGCCAGGATGATATTATTATCATCCAGGATGATCTAACTCAATTATGCCTAAATTGATCTAGTATCTTTGGAAAGCATTAATGGTTGATTGATACGATGACATCATCCGGGACGATCACAGGATCGGCCGGGACGATGTCCTGGACGATTGACTTCGGCCAGCACCAAATCAGGGCGATGATCAGGACGATTAAAATTGGTTTTAAACTAATCTGCTCGGACGATCATGAGATTGACCAGGATGATATAACCAAATTTCTTCTGATCGTCCTAATCGTCCCAGGCCGTTGAGCTGAATTTGAACTAATCAGCCAGGACGATATACCTATCGTCCTGGACGAAAATGTCGGCAACTTGCATTAATGAGATCATTTTGAGAGCTTCTATTTAAACTTTGGCATGGCACTTTGTAAGTGTCTTTGGCAGTAATTATAGCTTCGTTCTTGTGGGGGAAACTTGAAGAGAGAGCTGGAAAGGGAGAGAGGAAAGGGTGAAGTTTGAGAGGGAGAAGATCCTGTGAAGGGGAGAAACTCAAGGAAGTTTGGTGGGGGATCCACACGGTTGCTCTGGAAAACTCGCACCTTAGTACCATCAGATTCAAGGCTTGTCTTGAGGTAAGTTCACCAAAGAAGAAGATCTCTTTGGTGTCAAAGGACCCGGCGACTCCGCTTCAACGGGGAAGGTGGAAGTGATTTTGTAAGGGCTTCTCCGCCTAGCTGTGGGGGCTAAAGGAGAGTCACGATTTTAGTGCAATACTTGGAGGGTGCCTCCAAAGGGGTGGAAGTAGGTCAAGGTTTGACCGAACCACTATAAACCCGGTGTGTTCTTTCTTATTATTTATATGATCTATATGGAAAAAATGGTTGGATGATTTAAATTCAGTTGGTACACTTATTAATGAAACATCATCCTAAATGATCCACATTTTTGTCCTATATGATGTTGTTAGTCAACTATCTATAGGCTGACTCCTTGAGATGTTCACCTGATGTCTAATCATCTCGTATGATATCCTATCACCCGGATTATATGACTAACTTTTTTAACTAATCATCTGGATGAATTGATTAGACCAGATTATTCTTGATTATTTCATGATCATCTTATACGATCTATGTTATTCTATATAACATCCCAAATTTAACCTTTATTGTTTACTCAAATCAATCCAATACTTCTTCCCTTATACTTAAGCTCTAGATATTTGGAATGGTTGGAGGCAAGCAGTCTTGATCAGTTATGAGAAGTACTTCCCGACATTAGGTCAATCCAAGATTTGTTGAGGTAGTTGATGAATATGCCTATAGTAGATATAAGGATGCCAGAATCACTCCATCTAAAATCATCAAAAAGGAGTACCTCACTTTTAAGTACTACCTCTATTCGCTCATACCACCCTGACCTTCATACTTACTCTTACTTATCCCTTTTGTTCTGAACTACTTTTTGAATTTTTTTGCTAGCCTTAGACAGAATAGTGAGGACACTACCCTCCAATCCTTTATTAATAGGCTTCCAGTAAAAATTACCTTTCAAGATATTCATGATTTTCTACACCTGTCCACTGCTAGTAAAAAAAATCATGCTTTAGTTGTAAATCCTGAGTTTGATTGGAACCCTATCAACACCACCCTTAAGGAATCTAATAGTAACTTCCTTATTGCCTATATTAGCACTCTAGTGCAAGATGCCTGCATCATCTAGAACATACTAAGAAACTCTATCATTCCTAAAGTTAGTGATCGACTCAACATTACTCTTATACTTTCTATTGCTACTTACTTCTGAAAGTTCGTTAGGGATGTTAATCCCTTAAGATCTAGCCCGAGGCTAACCAAGAGGGGGGGTGAATTGGAATTTTAAAAATTTTCTTAAGCAAAGCACAAATAAAAATCAAACCAATATCACCACAAAGAAATCAACGTGTGAAAATTAAATACGAAAATAAAACAAAGAAAGATCACACTAGATTTATAGTGGTTCGATCAAACCTTGACCTACGTCCACTCCTCAGAGGAACCCTCCGAGTATTGCACTAACTGTCTCTCCATTAGCTCCCACAGTTAGGCAGAGAATCCTTTAAAACAGACTCTTTTTCACCAACCTCGGTGCTGCAGAGAACTAACTCCTTTTGCTTCCTCCTGAAGTGGGCAGAGAACCCGGACTGTTTGATGAAGTAGACCTCCCAAGAACCTTCCAAGGATGAAGGATGAAGAATGGAGAAGATGACTTGGAACCTTGCTTGGAGCAACCTTTGTGAACCCTCTCATAAACTCCATCTCACAAGTTACTCTCTCTCTCTCTCTCCCTCTCCCTAGGCTCTCTCAGGTCAAGAAAGCAGCACTCAAGGTCTTCTCTAAGGTAGATCACGAGATCTTAAATAGAAGAGCTTTGGAATAGCTCTTATTTTATACAAACTAACTTTATTGTCCATTGTCCGATCAGCATAAATTTTGCTCAATCAGCCCAGTCGGTTTGGGATGATTAGAGTAATTTTGGTCACATCGTCCAGGTCGATAGGATATCGTCCTGGAAAATTAGTTCAAATCTGAGCCAAATCGTCCTAGACATCACCCTAAATTAAAGTAGGCCAAAGTTAATCATCCACGCCATCGTCCCGGTCGATCCTGCGATCAGCCCGGCTGATGTGATTATGTAATCAACCTTAATTGCTTTCCATAAATACCAGATTAATTTAGGCATAATTATGTTGTATCGTCCAGGCTAATAGGATATCATCATGGATAATCTCCTAAAATAAAGAATACATAAATAGATCATGGCAGCTGATTCTTTCTGATTTGAGCCTATCATCTCAGCCGATATAATATCATCCAGGCTGATCAGCTTAATGACGACGGCCTTAACTAGGATACCCTAATCAGGATTTCTATTTTTGATGGATCATCTGGGATAATATTTGGATTGTCCTATACGATATACTCAAAACAAAGAACTCTAAGTTTAGACAAAAAAAAATTCACTCAAGTGTGTGTGTGCAAGGTTACTTAGCATCAGGCACCATAAGGATTACATTTGACTCAAGAAAGGGAAAATGTATTTTATAGATAGACTCAGACCTAATCTACCCAATTTTGAGCTGGTTCAACTTGTAGGCTCGATCTTGTGGTCCTGAAACATTAGTATACAAGGCAGTCGAAATAAAATAGAAGTGTTTGCAATCATCAAAATTCTATTTCTAAAAAGTAGATACACAACAACTTCATAATGGCTCAAATAAACTTTAATGCACCTGATATTTTATTTCATTATCTTTCAAATCTAACCTTTATTAGGGATTCTAAATATAAGAGAATACTTAATATTGCCTTAGGACACATCATAGCTTTTGTCATCAAATCTTAATATTAAATCTAATTTCCTACACTACTAGATCATTTCCCAGTCTTCTATTATGATACTTCCTTCTATGTCATTTATAGTGCCTCTCATTGCCAGGCTCGCATCCGAGAAGTAGATTAACACAAGGAAGGTCCGACACCTATTCCTGCACCTATCCCTATCCATCAGTAATCCCAAATAAATCAGCTAATTGAGAGGTTTGACCAGTGGGAGGCTAGGTTTGACTCCTACATAGCCGTACATGAGCAGCACATACCCAAGGCATAGCTCGCTTTGATGTAGACATAGCAAAAAAGCAACAACATTACTAGATATAACCTTGTTTTAGGAGAAGTTTTCTTCCATTCATAATTTCTTTTAGCCACCACTACCACCTCCACCACCTGATTAAGGTGGTTCCTTTTTTAGCTTGCTTCTTCTATTTGATTTATTTTGGTTGTGCCTATGTGTGTGCTATTCTTTACTTTTGTGATGTATTTTCTATATGGCATTTTCTTTTCAATTGTTTCCTCTTTTTTGGTATGTCAAAAGGGGGAGTAGTAGTTTGTTTTTAATTACCTATATATTCTATTTTAATGAAGTTTGTTTCCTATTAAGTTTTTAGTTTGTTTTTCACTTAGTGTTCCTATTTTGTGTTTATTATTTTGTATTTTCTTTTAAAAAAAAAAATTACTCCCCTTAACTTTTAGAATTTCATCCGATAAGGGGGAGTTTTAAGGAATGTCAAAGGGCTTTGAAATTTTTAACAACAATATTTGCCATCAAAAAAGGGAGAGATTGTTGCAAATGTGGTCCCAGTACTATGATTTTGATGATAACAAACATTATAGTTTTATTTCTATCACTATTATTGCATATATATATATATATATATATATAATATATATTATATATATATATATATATATATATATATACATATATATAATTAATATATATATATATAGTTTTCCTACTTACTAACCTTTCAGATCCACAAGTTCACTGACAATACAAAATCAGCTCAAAGAACAGATAGACTAAGGTTGATTCTTTCTATAATTTTCAATTTTAATATAGTTTTTTACCTTTTCTGAGTTAAGTTAATTGTTTTATGGACCCCAAATAAAGTAACCTTGACACACACACACACACTCAAGGAGTGGGTTAGTGAGTTAAATAATTTTCTAGTTTTGACTAATTGGCAGGATGATTTTTTATCATAATGGACTTATTAGTTAAAAATAGAAACCCAAATTAGGTCATTCTTATTAATTAAGAGTGATTAAACTAATCATACATATGATTCCTTATCATAAACGGATGATCAAATTAGATTGGTGAAAAATTGCTTCCAAACCATAATTTTTGTTAATATTTTAAATTTTAAAATTATATACATATCATACAGGATGATTTGCATTGTCCTGGATAATAGATGACAGCCATGCCTAAATTAATCATGTGATTAGGAGAATAATCATATATAAATTTAATTCGTCTGATCATATATAGATGATCGAGAAGATCATCCTGAATGATAGAAAGCATGCATGGGATGATAATGGATCACGCACCAATCATACCACACGAATACTAAAATTTTAAACTTCTTCCAGATAATCGACCCCTTTCTTACTAAATATGAGAATTATATGAATGATAAGGCATCGTCGGGTTTCATACTAGATGAATTTTAAAAGTTTTTATACTAATCATTCATAATGATATTATAATCATCCGAGATGAACGTCTATTTCTACTAAACTAATCATACAGGGTAATGCAGTTCGTAGTGGTGAGAGGGTTATTTTTAAACTAAAACCATATAGGATGATCGTATGATCATTACTAGAAGATTAGTGCCGCCAAATTGAAAATTAGGCTTTTTTATATGCTCTCTATTTAATCTCTCATATTATCCTAGAGTTTAATCTTTTGTTGTTGGGTTGATCTGAGAGAGAACTTAGGGAAGGAAGAGAGAGGGCTTGGGGGAGAGGGAAGAAATTCTTGTAAGGGGGATTTATGAGGGATTCAACCAAAGGTTGCTTCCAAGCAAAATGTTTCCAACCTATCTTATTTAAGCTACTTTTTTAGTTCCCTGGTGGCTCTAGGGGTAATCTACATCAAGCATTAGAATAGATTATCTACATTCACTAGGAGGGTGGAAAAAGGATTCCAGAGGTTCTCTATGTACTTCTGGAATGAGTAAAAGGATTCTAAGATTTCTCTAGCTCTATTCCACGAAGGAGT